>NC_048224.1:80222070-80549852 GCF_002007445.2 Ailuropoda melanoleuca | reverse complement strand
GGGGGGGGAGGGGAGCAGAGGGAGAGAGAGAGAATCTTAAGCAGGCTCCCCGCTAAGTGCAGAAGGTGGCAACTTCTTAAATTCTCATTGATAGAGTACTTTAGCTTACCATCCATATTCCAATTTTATCGACCTAATAATGTCCTTGGATCCAGTGTGGGGTCAGATATTGTGTTTCCTTGTCATATCTCCTTAGCCGCCTTGAATCTGGAACATGTCCAAAGCCTTTCTTTGTTTACTGTGGTGTTGACATTTTTGATGAATATAGGTGTTATGGACTGAATGTGTCCTTCCTAAATTCATGTTGACACTGTACCCCCAGGGTGAGGTGGGGCTCTGGGAGGTAATTCAGATTAGATGAGGTCATGAGGGTGGAGACCCCATGAAAGGGATCAGTGCCCTTACAAGAGACACAAGACAGCTTGCTTCCTCTCTGCTCTCCGCCATGTGAAGATACAATGAGAAGTCAGCAGTCTTGACGCTGAGAAAGGGCTCTCATCAGAACCTGACCACGCTGGCACCCTGACCTTGGACTTCCCGCCTCCAGAACTTAAGAAATAAATGTTTGTTGTTTATAAGCCACCCAGTCTAGGGTAAGTTGCATGGCAGCCCAAACGGACTAAGACAACAGTACCTTCCGCTGTCTTTGAATAGAACATTCCTAGCTTCGTCCCTTTGTGTTTAGGTTAAGGTTGTACATTCTTGGCCAGATTGCTGTGCAGGTGATGACCACCTGTCCCTCATTGGTGATGTTAATTTTGAACCCCAAAGTTTTTCCCAATTTTTCCATGGCATAATTACTATTTTTTTTCCTCCCTTCCAACCAGTAAGGAGTCTATGGAAAGATTCTAAGACTATGCAAACATCCTGCTGGTTGGTCATCAAAATTTCCTCTTAGATTTAGCATCCATGGAAGCTTCTTGCCTGATCCCAGGGGACAAAGGGAGCCTGGTGTTTTCAGAGAAGCTGAGATGTTTTTGTCTGGCTGCCTTTTCCAGGGTGAGAATTCAAAAAGGAAGGGATGACACAAGAGCTGAGCAGGGCTCAGCTTACAAAGGGTCGCCGAGTGATCTGAAGTTCTGCAGGAAAGGGGAGTCACCAAGCAGGGAGAGACCTCCCTGGCCCTGGCTGTGTGTGGAGGGTGTGCTGAGGGGGACCAGGCAGGGTGCAGGGGGGGCACATAGGAGGCCCTCCAGGGTCCAAGCTGAAGACAGACTTGTTCACAAAACAACAGTGAAAGCTCAGGGATCAAGGAGAGCCCAGATAGCGGAGGGCCAAAGGTTTTCTACCACCTTTCAAGGGCACTTGAAGAGCTGATAGCCTAGACCAGGAGACTTCTGGCAGAACCCAGAAGCATCCGTTTTCTGGGAAACCCTGAGAGTAATAGTTCCTCTCTGACTAACTTGGTCTCACTGTCAGGGCCCTCGTTCCAAGAATGAGTAGGGATGTGTGTGGAGAGGTGGGGTGGCAGTTAATTTCAGGAGAACATAGAACAATAGTATGGCCAAAGGCATCGCCTCTTCCAGAGGGCAGCTTGTGTGTTTTCGCTCCTGCCAGAGCCTCAGAGCCTCTGGGCACAGGTTCCAGCTCTACTGCTCCCACTCTGGCTCCCACATGGTGGGTGTGCTCTGGGGGGGGGCTGAAGGGGGCAGTGGCCCCCAGAGCCATCCCTGGAGGAAAACATCAGGCTGTGCCTGAGGAGGATGAGATGAGATGGGGGCCGGACACATCAGCTAGAGGACAAGATGGCTCATTCCTTCCCCCAACTAGGCATCCAGTGGACAGGTTACGCTCCAGGCACTGCTGGAGGTGTGAGGGTGCAGCAGTGAGCCGGAGACCCTGTGGGGAGAGGGGAGTGGGGAGTTGGAGATAGTGCATGGATGCCCATGGGCCAACACTGTTAAGCCAGACACCCATCATCGTCCCCTCTACCTTGGTCTGCTCTGCCTACGGACTGCTACTTCCTGACATGATTGCTCTAAGATTTTACAGATGAACTGGGAGTAAAGGGGACTTTACGGGAAGCCTCAGACAACATATCTCACCATGAGGCGAATGCGTTTGTCCCAAGGAACCTCAAGGCTTGGGATTTGCTTTAGGGTATTCCAAATGTCAAGATGTCGCCTGGGCCTTCTGTAACATGACCCAGTCCCCTGGGACACCAAGGACTCCAGCAGGCAATGGTGGAGGAAAAGTCCAATTTGGCAAGGAGATAGGGTGGGGTGGGCACAACACAAAGCGACCCAAATGCAAAGCCAGGGGTTTCACACCTGCCTGCCATGTCTCCCAGCTCCACGGCCATTACACATGGACTGTCCCAGTGACTCCATTCACTCAAATATTCTTCGAACACATGTTATACTGAAAACACATCCTATGTACTGGGGAAGGCTAAAGATTAATAAATAACAAGTAGAACTAGAAGGTACCAACAGGGGCCAGGACGCTGTCCTCCCAGGCCTACCCCAGGGCCACCCAGGGCCAAGCACAGACCAGCCCATGGGTCACTTGGTCTCATGCTACAGCACATGGCTAACAAGTCATGGGATCCCAGACCCCAAATCCTTCAAAGCTTGGGCATTACTCAGGGCTGTGACTCACCATTGCTGGCGATTTTCAAAATGCACTGATAACACGCCTTCTCCAGACCTCCTGGCATGGTTCTTGCTCACTGACGAAGCTCTGGGGATCAAACATAATTTTTTAGAAAGGTCATGGCAGGCTTTACTCAGCAACTACTAACTGCCTCTGTGTGGGTCATTTGCACCTGCAGGGTGGCCACAGTCAGCCTGGGGTTTGGGGCCTGCTTGTTGGTGTGGCTTTGTTAGCTCTTATCTGGAGGGTGGAGAGAGCACCTCTTATTTCAAGAATAAAGAAATCAAGCTCAGAGAGGGTAAGAGGCTCGCCCGCTGATGCCCAGCTGGGGACATACAGGGTCTGGGAGCTGAGATGGTAACAGCTATGACTTGCTGAGCAGCGGTTCGGCACCAGTTGCTGTGTTAGCTCTTTCTATACAACTTCTCATATTTCATCCCCACCATAATCCTGTCTGAGGAGGAGTATTGACTCTGTTTCACAGAGGGCGCCTCAAGACTCAGAGAGGTTAAGACTGACCTGTAAAGTCAGAGCCAGCAGCTGGCAGAGCCCACACGGGCCCAGGTACACTGACAGAGCTGGAGCCCTTCTCACTTCCACACACACACGCAAGTGCTCTCCGTTGTAACGCCACTCTCCGAGGGCGCCAAGAGAAAGGGCAACCACGGACTTGACCATGGCGGCTTGGACTGTGACCCAAGAAGCCTATATTCCGTCCTAACTTTGTGGTGGGCTTCCTATGGTCTGAGCAAGTTGGTTGACCCTATGAGAAAGAGCTTCCCTTCCTTTGGAGAAATACCATTAATTTTATTTATTTTTTTAAAATGTGTGTATATTTGGATTTTTTAAAAAAGATTTTTATTTTTAAGTAATGTCTACACCCAACATGGGGCTTGAACGCACAACCCTGAGATCCAGAATCCCATGCTCTATCGACTGACCAGCCACGCACCCCAGTGTATCCATTCATTTTAAGATACACAACAAAATCCTAACCAATCAGGTAGGACAGCAAACTCCCCTGCCCAGAACGAGGTAGTCCTGTAAAGGCATTAGGTGGAATGGTGGGCGCACCTCTGTTCCCTTGCCCCTAAAATCTGGTCAGGGGTTAGGGGGCAGTTGTACAATTTTCTACTCGGGAGAAGCTATTGTTACTTGGGCGAGTTTGGTCTCTGGGAGGGCGGGCTGACCCAGGCAGGATACAAAAGACAGGACTCTTTACGGGTCTCCAGAAGCCTGTCTCGAGCGGGCCCAGTTCCGCTGCAAGTACGCTTTGGGATGCGCAAAGTGGGGGAAAAGGGGCGGGAGGTGCAGCTTCCCCTTAGGTCATGGGGATGGAAGGCACAGCGCAGGCAGTACAGTGAGCGCGACTGCCACAGCGATGTGTGGTGACAGGCGGCGGCTACGACAGCGGAACGGACAGACTTGTGGAATCACTGCGCTGTCCACCTGAAACGAATGTACCATTGTGTGTCAACTGTGCTCACATAAAAAGAAAATGAATGCTAATAAAAAAAAAAGGAAAGGAAAGGGAAAGAAAGAAAAAAGAAAAGAGAAAAGAAAAGAAAAGAAAAGAAAAGAAAAGAAAAGAAAAGAAAAGAAAAGAAAAGAAAAGAAAAAAGACAAGACAAGACTCATCATCGCCCGTCGAGCCGGGGTTTGCAGACCGGGGGAGCAGGGTGTGTTGGTGGGGCTACAGCAGCCCTCCTGGGCGGGAGGACTTCCGTGCAGGGCAAAGCGGCAGTGACAGGTGGGTCATGGTAGTGCAGGGACAGCAGTGGAATGATGGCGGGGAAGCAGAGCACGCAGCCCGAAGCTGTTGTTCACTGTGATTTACTCCACTGCCACGCTCAGCACGGGCCTGCTGGCAGGAGGCCACCCAGGCAGGCAGTTCGTTCTCTGGCAGCTTCTCTCTCCCACTGATCTCCGCTAACTCGCAGGCAGGCTGATTTAGCCGGTGCTTTCGGCTCCAGGGATTACCATGAGATGTGGGGCTTTCATTCCCGTCACTTTGCCTCCAGGACATGTCACACTCACGGCCTGGCCGGGTATCTGCAGGGCCCCCCCTTTAGGGCAATTCGGAGTCAGGGTGGGGGGGTCAGTCTCAAACCCGAGGCACAGCACCAGCGCCCTGCCAAGGTCTTTCACATGTGACCTCATTTCACTCCCCAGGCCCCACGAGGTAGGCATGGCCTGTTTTACAGAAAGAACAGAGATTCAGACAGTTTGTGTGTTCAAAATCGCTCAGCAAGCGAGGGGGAGAGCTGGGATCTGAAATGAGACCTCCATGACTCTGTCTGAAATCTGGTCTCTGTGACTTCCAAGCCCACAGTCTCTCCTCCTCGCCCTGGAGCAGGAGGAAGGGCAAGAAAACCTAGAAAGAAAGGTTCCCAGAGCACGTCGAGGGCTGCAGGAAGGTTGGCCTGCCTTCTCCCTCAGTCCCGTGGATGCACAATCTTATCTTCCCAAGTAAGGAGTACTGCCCCCATTTTACAGACGAGGAAACAGAGGGTCAGAGTGGAGAACTTGCCCAAGGTCACAGAGCTGGATTGGAACTCAGGTATCTGATGGTCTGCCAAACTCAAGATGCCTGCTCTCACTCGGCCAGAACCCACTTTGGTGATTCAGAGCACCGTGGGATGATCACAGGGTGCAAAGCAGCGGAGCCGAGCATAAGGGCTCCTTGGCCCCCGACCCTACAGCGTGCAGAGCTACGTGGTTCCCACACAGCCTTCTGCTGATCCTGACTCTTGATGATGCCTTTTCAGAAGCAAGTGTGGAAGACGCGAGTGAGTCCTTGTCTTCCTGGCACACGGTAGGTCTTCAACATATATTTGATGATTCCATCAACTACTACTATTCAAGCGTCTCTTCACCAGGCTCCATTTTTTCCACAGTATCCTTGCAAAAACCAGCACCTTGGTGTCCTTACGCACAGCAAATCGGGAAGACTGCAGCCGTGAATAAGCAACAGCTTCTTCCCACACCATTTGCTCGGCTTTCCGTGGACAGACATGAAATCGGACCGCCTCTCTGGCCTGATGGGGATCCCCAGGTGCATGCCCTTTTGTTAAATAGAAAATAGGCCCCCAGTCAGAAGCAACTGGTGACTGAGTGAATTACAGATTGACTGTTGGTGCCCACGCTTATCGAGGTTGCTTACCACAGGGGCGCCATATAAGCTAAGCTACTTAAAACCCTATCTAGAAGAATGACTGTCCTGCACCTGAACACAAGCCCATTTATCTAAAAGGCCAGGAGAGGGTCCCAGCCCAGCAGGGCTCCTAACCAGCAGGGACAGTTCCATTCCTCATCCTTCTGAGGTAAAGAACAGTTGTGTCTCATGCATGACACAAAGCCCTTGCTCTGGGCAAGTCTCATCATCTGTGTCTGCTGGTGGCCCTGAGGGGAGAGAAACCCCACTCCCTCTACCCCTGACAGCATTAGAGATCATGTCACCATTCCCTATGTGTCTCTCTTCCTGTCTCAGCTCCAGATGTCCTGCATCACTGCCCTCCCAGACAGCCTTTGGAGTTCTAGAACTTGCGAACTTCACTAACACAGGCCCTAGGCACCATGGATGCAGTATGTAAATCACATGGAGAAGCTGATGGAATTTTCTTCTCAGGGGTTGGTGTGGACTTCATATCTAGCCAGGGGCCATAACATTTTCCTCCTACATCATAGAAGGGAAGTAACAGAGGAAGGAGAAATAAGAGAAAAGTATTCAGACTTGTGTGTGGAGTTGAATGGTTCCTATCATACCTACAACCCAAGATATTCCAGTTTTTAAATCTACAACAGCTTTGTGGAAACCACCTGTACTTGTCTGTGTCACATCATAACGAACAAACATTTGTACCTTGGGCCGCTGAATGGGGTAGGAGGTGTACGCATTAGTTTCCTGTGAAACCTGAACAGTGTCCGCTACAGGAAATAGCGGAGGGGTGCACAGAGAAATTTTAAAAGCAAATATCCAAATTGATTGCTCTTTTTTAGTCACTAACTGCAAATAGTGTAGAAACATCAATTTAAAAACCACAGCTATCCTTCTTGGTAACAGTATCAGACCCAACGAAGTGGTGTCCAACAGAACAAACCAACACAAAGTACGGGTATTTAGATCATCTAATAAATGGGGCACTTCTAATTCCCTCCAGCCCTTTTTTTCATAAGCTTGTAAGATGGATGAGAACTAAAAGTGAATGATGTGCTACTAATTCCGTCATGGCTTCGAGAATGTTCCTGGAGAGACGGGTGGCCGTGACCTTGCAGCTGAGCTCTGGCGGCCAGCCAGAAAGAGAAGACGGAATCCCCATGCACACTCCTAAATGTTGGCCAACAGACTTCATAAACTGTGTTCGACTTCACAGTCGATAAGGAATGACATGTTAATTAGAACAGCTGTGAGCTATCATCTCTCACTTATCAGGTTGGCAAAGATCAAACAGTTTAGGATTTTAGTGAGGAGAAAGGGAAACAGAGCTAAGGATACATTGTTGGGGTCACTTCTTTGGAGGGCAATTTGGCACAAGCTGTCACAACCAGAGTGGGCAGGGTGATGTGTATAACATGATTTCATTTGCGTAAACATGGCTCACACGTATGTGTGAATGCAGAGGGGAAGCTCGGAAGCAGACACACCCCACGTGGGTCACCGCTGCCTCTGGAGAGACGGACCAGGACCACGGGAGGAGGGTCGGAAGAAGGGGCTGGAGGCACCCACGGGAAGGATTCTCATTTCTACTTCATACCCTAATCCTGCCTTACTTTTCTACCCGTGAGCAGGCTTTACTTTGATAATGTACAAAATTTAAGAAGTATTTTTTGAAAGAAAAAGTAGCTTGAAGGGCATAGATAAGCAGAAATCAGTCACCAGAGTCGAAAAACAAGAAGGGAGACAGGACGTGATGGTGGTGAGGAAGTATTCCGTTTTGAATATTTCCTTTCAAATTATGAAAGTAAACTAACAGAAAAATTAGGTCACAGGGAAAAGAAAACCGTTTGTCATTCTAAACAACCGCAGAACACCTAGCCCACCAATTGTTAGTATTTTGGAGCTTTTTTTCCAAGTGCGTGTATATGTATTTGTATGTGTACATGCACACACGTGCACACATGACTAGAGGGCTGTATTCAGCGCCCATTAAACTCACACTTCGTGTTTTGACATAAGAATTCCTTCCGTTAGGGATGCCTGGGTGGCACAGTTGGTTAAGTGTCTGCCTTCGGCTCAGGTCATGATCCCAGGGTCCTGGGATCGCGCCCCGCATCGGGCTCCCTGCTCTGCGGGGAGCCTGCTTCTCCCTTTCCCTCTGCTGATCGCCATGCTTGTGATCTCTCGCTCTCTCTCTCTGTAAAATAAATAAATAAAATCTTAAAAAAAAATTCCTTCTGTTATTATGTGGACTTTATAATCACCATTTTAATAGTTCTATCACATTCCACGGGGCAAGATATACATCCTGCCATTCCTAACCATACCTCATGCTGGGTATTTACTTACAAATTTTTACTATTTTGACTAATCCTAGGAAACACATCTTTCCTTGAAAATTGCTTTTTCCATACGTCAGATACTTTCTTAGAATAAAAAATTCGATGTGGGATTATTGAATTTAAAAGGGTGAGCAATTTTTGGCTTTTGAGATAAAATTAATTTCCAAAAGAGTTGTATCCATTTAGGGTGTCACTAGCAATGCATGAGCGTGCCAGTTTTATCATATGCTAGCCAGCATTCGGTGTTAGAAAGACTAAAGCATTTTTATTATTTTAATAGGTAAAAATGGAATTTAATTATGGTTTTCATTTACATTTTTGTTTACCAGGGGTCTTGTACATTCTTTCATTGCTTGGTTTTTGATTGTTTGTCCCCTTCTGGGAATTACTTTTTATGATATTTGATGTGGATTTATTTCAACTCAGAGCAAAAACAAATATCTTTTGAGTGCCAAGCCCCCCCCAAAGCTGCAATTTGAAAACATAGTAGTGAATCTGCTTTTTAATTAACAGAATTCACTGTGTGAGTTTATAGGTTCAAATGAAAGTTCCCCTATTACAGTGGGAACATGGAAAAGCTCACAAAACTCAATGGCATGCTCCCTAGCCCTTTTATTTTTAATTTTTTAAAGATTTTATTTATTTATTTATTTATTTGAGAGAGAGAGAGAGTGCACAAGCAGGGGGAGTGGCATAGGGAGAGAGGGAGAAGCAGGCTCCCCGCCAAGTAGGGAGCCCAATGCAGGGCTCAGTCCCAATGTGGGGCTTGGTCCTAGGATCCCAGGACCACGACCTGAGTGGAAGGCAGATGCTTAACCACCTGAGCCACCACTAAGCCCCCTCCCTAGTCCTTTTAAACAGAAGCTCTTCTAAGAGCTTCTCAAATACAGCAGATGCTCAACAGAGTGGATCCATGTTAATCTTGGTGATAATGACAATTTTAGTCAATTTCTGAAGTTTCTAAGTACTAAGAAAATGAAAATCCTTCTTACTTGGTAGAAGGTTTTCTTTCTGGTAGAAATCCGAAACAGGAAGAGATTGGGGTGGGGGGGCAGTACATTCTAGTGTGAATTAACAGTGACTTGGAAGTCCACCCTTATGTACGACAGTGAGAGGATTGATGGCTTGTCTCACATATGCTTCTTCATCAAGAAGAGTAGTGACAATAGGTCCTGTTGCCTCCTCCCCTGGAAGTCCACTGATAATAAAGACAATGAAGAAATTAATTGATAATAATTGCCAAATGACATTCTTAACATGCTTTCAATTTTCTGTCCAGTTGGCATATCTCAGTGGTCCTCAACCAGGGGCAGCTTTGCTCCCCAGGCGCAATGTCTGCAGACATTTTTGACTGCAATGATGGGGGTGGGGGTGGTGGCTAGTGCCTGGTGGACGGAGACCAGGGATGCAGCTCAACATCCTGCAAGGAGTAGGGCAGCCCCCACCATAAAGAATGATCTGGTCCAAAATGTCAGTAGGTCTGAGTTTGAGAAGCCCTTTTATATCTAACATCCCTAATAATTACTACTTTATTTGAAACCTCTGATTTGTGCCGTAATTCAACAGTGAGCCTGTGTCTATAGTTGTCTAAGCTTTCTTGACATTTAGCACTGGGTCAGTGTTGAGCATTACTTATTTTCATCCCAAAGCTCCGAGGTGAAGCGAAAGCACATCTTTGACTTGGCGATGGTATTTTTAGTGATTTCCTTGGTAAACAGGACTGTTTGTTCCTAAATGAGATGTGATGGGGACCCCAACTCATTGCTTGGTTTTGAGTAACATTAAATGTTAAGCATTAACCATCTCCATCCCCGTTCCTCCAAAGGCAGATGCTAACCAGAATCGTTAAATATTTCCAAGAAACGTTTCAGGTGCTCCGGACACAAATCCTTCCTTGTCTGTAGCTCTCCGTGTAGTCTATGCTACCCTTCCTCTCCTAACTATTCCATCACGTGTGAATTCAGCGGGGGTTACTGCATACCTACTGTGTTCCAGAATGATCCAACCCCCTCCCTATGCACCCTTCATTGTTCGGTTCCTATGAAATGGAAAATGGACTTCCTTTGAACTCTAGGACCCTTTTATAATGACCAAAGTCAAAGCCACCTGCTCAGAGACCTAGTAGGCGATCCCCACGCGCTGCCCTGTAGTGAGTGAGTTATTTCTAACAGTCCAGCATAACATGCTTTTGCCCTGTAGCTCACTGTTCCTTTGCGATAATTCTCTTCAAGAGAAAAACATTTTCCTTAGACTCGTGAAGATTCAGGCTTTCTTTCCCTTCACACAATTAAGAAAAGCACCTCGACAATGCAGTCCTTACCCTTCCAGGAAGGATAAGTCAGCACATTGCCGTCTTCCTCTGAATGATTCTGAGAAACACCTGCTAGGAGCGTTTCTCCAACTTGAAAGGCTGCACGGGCTGTCCTGACTCACCTTTCGAGCTGACGAAAGAGCCAGATCCAGAACCCGGGCGGAACTCAGCCACGCTGGGGTCCCAGGGGTCCAGGTCTACATCTGTGGGGCCCCTCTTCCCGTGCAGTTCACCCTCTCTGTCGCATGCTTCTTTCTCTGCTCCTCGCTTCGGATCCCTTGCCTCGTGCATTACAGCAACTCCTGGCTTTTGCCTTGGGGGGGCGGGTTACCTGCCTTTCTCCCTCCCACGTGCGGGTAAAAATCACACCCCACCTCCAGCCTTAACTACCTGGAGTGCTGGCCACGGCCGGAAGGGGGCAGCAGACCGATTCCGGGAAGCTCTCTCAAGGCGGGTTGCTACAATGCAGAGCTGAGATTATAATTCAGTGGAGTGATACATTGGTGCTGGAAATAATTCCATTTCAGCGCCGTAGCTCTGGTCGGCGGCGCAGGCCTGCCTGGGGAGGCTCTCGTCACTTCTTGCTCTCCCTGCATGCCTGGTGGCACGTGAGGAAGGGTCCAGTGCATAGGGATGGTTTAGTGAAGGGGTGGAGGTCCTCACCGAGGGGCTGAGCACGTGCGAGGCGCGCTCAGTGCTGGAGGGCTGCGTGTAGAAAAGAGATGAAACGTTCAGTGTCACTGCAGCTCTGAAACAGAGGGCGGAGTCTGGGGGAGGCAGAAGTGTGTCCGCTGTAATGAACTTCCCATTGTCTCCTGTCAGAAGCCGGCGGCTTCCGGAGGCTGTGTTGCCTGTTACAAGCATCGGAAGTTCTCAACTGTTACTTTGTAAAAAGGGTCTGAGACTCTATGAAAATGCAGATTCCTAACCCACCTCCCAAGTTCTGGATCTGTAAGTCTGGGTTTGGGCCTGGAAATCTGTATTTTAGATTCTGCTAAGTGTCCAGGGACCACACTCTGAGAAGCAGTGGAATCCCATGGCCTTAGAGGGCA
Organism: Ailuropoda melanoleuca; assembly: GCF_002007445.2. Classification (NCBI taxonomy): domain Eukaryota; kingdom Metazoa; phylum Chordata; class Mammalia; order Carnivora; family Ursidae; genus Ailuropoda; species Ailuropoda melanoleuca. The sequence continues at coordinate 80,538,395 of NC_048224.1, read as the reverse complement.
TCCTCCCGACCTGACATGCCAGGTTTTGCGTTGTTGTTTTCATGGAAAAGGCCTGTCTACAGGGGCGAGGCTAAGGTGGGGCAGAGGTTCCGACTGCACAAAGTGGAAGGAGGCACTCCTTTTTAAGGCTGAGCCTGTACTCACACAGTCCTGAAACGGACATCTCCTCAACTCTTGGGTCCAGTGCCTTTCTCGTTTCAGCCTCACTCCGGACAGGCCACACTCCAGCCCTGAACACAAGCTGACCACTTCACTGCACACGGGGACCTGGTGGAGGAACTGGGCGGCGTCTGGGTCACTGGAATCTTCTGGCAACACTGGGCCATCCCGCCCCCTCGGCAAGTTGAAGTGGGGTGGTTATGAGCAGGGAGGGCAGAGCCTTCAGGCTCCCAGACCCCTCCATCAGAGCCCTGAAGAGGGACAGCAGGCCATTTTGAGCATGTTTCAGCCCAGGGGTCAAGATGGGTAAATTTCAGGTTATGGGGCTGTCCTCCTGGGGGTCAGCCTGGGAAGAAAAGTAGCTGGTCTCTCAGTTCTTCCAGGTGCACCTGTAGGCTCAGCAAAGGGTCAGAGAATATTTGCTCTCAAATCAGCCAATCTATATTTATGTATGGAAATAGAGGGATTTATTTTGGAAAAAGCAGGAGTCTTTGGAAAGTGATGACGAGATTCGAAGTCTAAATGATAGTAACAGTGAGAATAGGCTTATCACTTGGGGCACCTGGGTGGCGCAGTCCGTTGAACCTCGGACTCTTGATTTCAGCTCAAGTCGTGATCTCAGGGTCCTGGGATCAAGCCTCCTGTGAGGCTGCATGCTCAACAGGGAGTCTGCTTGTCCTTCTCCCTCTGCCGTTCCCTCTCCTGCTCAGGCTCTATCCTTTTCTCTCTCCCAAACAAATAAATAAGAATAGGCTTATCACTTAAAACAGGGGATTTAAAATGAGGAATTAGTAGGAGCACCTGGGTGGCTCAGACGGTAAAGTATCTACCTTCAGCTCAGGTCGTGATCTTGGGGTCCTGGGATTGAGCCTTGTGTTGGGCTCCCTCTCCCTCTGCCCTCCCGCCCCCCACCTCCGCTCATGCTCTCTCTCTCTCAAATAAATAAAATCTTCAAATAAATAAATAAATAAATAAATAAATAAATAAATAAATAAAAAGAAGAATTAGTTACAAAAGAGGAAGGGCTGACAGAAAAGGCAAAGGGAAGTTTTGGTGGGGGAGGGTAGGCAACTCAGACATCAGCAGCAGTCCGTGAAGGCAGCTGCTGTTGGAAATGAGGGCAAAACCGCTGTTGGAAATGCTGCCAAAGCAAGGCAGGTGCTATTAGTATCCCCATTTCACAGATGAGTAGAGTGAGGCACGGGAAGATTAAGTAACTACCCAAGGTCACATAGCTCCTGAGTGCGTAATGAATTTAAACGCAGGCAATGTGATCCAGAGTCCGTGCTCTTGCCAACTATGCTTATTGCCATATGAACAAAGGCCACACGGGGGGAAATGTTAGTAGAGTTGAGTTAAAAATTAAATTCGGAGTGTAAACTTTATTATGCATGTTGTCACGACTAAGCCTTGAGGTGGCCTACATAATGGGGCCCTGCTGGTAGAAGTGAATTCAGTCATTCATTGAACAAATAGTGCCTACTCCAAGCCAGACACTATGAGTAAAAGGGTTACTTCATAAAATCCAATGTATTCCATAAGGAATTTTAATTCAAAAGAGTAATGAGTTAATGAGTGTATCGCTGAGTTTAATTACAAAGGAGTCTGCGAGTTAATGAGGGTATGCCTGATTCTTGATAGAAGCCACAGAAATGAAGGGAGGTATTAAAGTTGGCCAAAGACCAAGTTGCATACCACGTAAGGAGCAGTCAAAGAAACAATCAACACTGGCTCCCCTGTTCGAGAGCCATCGTCCCCGTTTTCCTCCCCCAGACTGTGCAAAAGGTTTTCTTTTATTGTGTGTTATTCTTCAATAAATCAGCCCTGTGCGGCCACTCTCGTTCTTCTCATGCTTTCCTTGGGAAGCTTTCTGTTATGATGTCACTCTTCTATTTGAGTCACTTTTCCTATATTTACCATCCACTTATCCTGGCAGCTTCCTATTTTGGGAGAAAACCCTGAGGGTCCCTCACGTCAACTTCCGCCTAAATCAGAAAGCATTTTAAGAGACACTTTTATTCTCTTTTGGACTTTTCTCAGCATTATGATTTTCTTGAGGATAATTTAAGAAAAAGAGAAGCAGGATGTCTGAGTCCTGAACTAGTTCATAGTCAGAAGAAGAATGGAAAAGTCAACCCCCACCCAGGCTACGACTGGGATGTACCTTCAGGACATTATGTTAAGGGAAATAGGACAATTGCAGTAGGATTGCACTTACGGAAGCTACCTAGAGTGGTCAACCTCAGAGATGGAACGTGGTGGTGGCTGCCAGGAGCTTGGGGGAGAGGGGAATGGGGAGTTATTTTTAATTGGGTACAATTTCACTTTTGCAAGATGGAAAGGTTCTAGAGAGGGATGGTGGTGATGACTGCACAGTGGACCTCATTCGTGGACTTGATGTTACTGAACTGTGCACTTAAAATGGTTAAAATAGTAAAGTTTATGTTATGGCTTTTACCACAATTTTATAAATAAATAAATGAACAAAAACTCCTGGGTCTAGGAGAAGAAAAAAAATGTAGTCAACCCTGTGGAACTGGGCAGTTGTCCAAGGTATTCCAGGAAAATGTTGGGGCATCTGTGGGCCCCAATCCCAGGGGTCCCGGGGGCTCCAGGGAGGGTGTGAGGACGCGACGTCCCTGAGGATTAATTCCTCACTCCCTGGATGGTTTCCAGCCTCGATCCTTTGACTCGGGTCTAGTTGGAGCCTTGAGGGAAAAGAATAATTCCTGTCTTCATGAATCTCTTCCTGGTTGCTGTGCCCAGGATGATCTCAACATCCCCAGGGTGTGTGTCACAGTTGGGAAAATTTTCAACACCACCTACGAGGGGTTCTCGTCCCTCTGCCCCTCCTCCCCTTATCATCCACCAGCCCTTTTTGGGACCCTGGACTCTCGTCTGATACGTGGCCTTCAACGTGGCTCCCGCCCCAGCCCCAGCAGCTGGTTCTCTCTCCTCACCGGGATTTCTGAAGCCAGGGACACTGGGTCAGGATCCTCATCGTTCTCACATATTTACTTTCCCAGATTACTTTCTTAAAAAGTGATTTAGTTGAGTTCCCCAGGGGGAGAAAACCTCTGGCAATTCTGTTCAAGATTGCATTGTATTTATAAATAAGTGTGGAGAGGACTGGCATTGTGGGCTTATTTTTTCTGATCATTATCAATTCTAAAATTGTAAGTTGATTCTTTTTTTTTTTTAGATAGAAAGTCAAATCAACCACCAACAATAATGGTTTTGCCCCTTCCTTTCTAGTATTTATGCCTGTTGCTTTATTTCCTTGTCTAATGTATTGCCTATCGCTCACAAAAGGGTGAAAGCTTATCCACTTTGTCCTGTTCTTGATTTTAATAATGTCCTTAGGGGTGATATTTTCAAAATACAGCACTTAAAACCTGGACAAAGCCCCTGACCAATCAGAACAGCAGCACCAGCCAGTCTGAACAGATGCTTGTTGTAAACACTCGCAGTGTCACACGTGACAGGCACCTAGGAAGACCCGAGTGTTTTATCATCAAGCATGATGTTGTTTTTTTGATTTGTAATAGATTTAAAACAATATCTTATTTTTATTATTTTTTTTTAAATTTTAAATTAAATTAGCCAACATATAGAACATCATTAGTTTCAGATGTAGAATTCAATAATTCGTCAGTTGCGTTTAACACCCGGTGCTCATCACGTCACGTGCCCTCCTTAATGCCCATCACCCATTTACCCCATCCCCCCACCCACCAACTCTCCAGCAACCCTCAGTTTGTTTGCTAGAGTTAAGAGTCTCTCATGGTTTGTCTCCTTCTCTGATTTCTTCCCCTTCCGTTTTTCCCTCTCTTCCCCTATGATCCTCTGTGCTGTTTCTTATATTCCTCATGTGAGTGAAACCATATGATAATTGTCAAACAATATTTTAATCCTTATTTTACCAAAAGCTTTTTTCAGGATAGAGTCAAGGGTCTCCATAACTTGGTCTCAACCTATTTTTCCAGGTTTCTATTTCTCAACGTGCCTCAATGTGCACCTGCTCAATCCTAATCTTCCAGCAACTCGGGATCAGCAAGGGGACACAGTCCAGTCATACAAAACAGGGGCTTCAGGACCCTAGTGTTTCATTCCTTCTCGTGGGCCACTCTCTGTCTGGAAAACCCTTCCCGCTACTAACATGAACACCACCGAGCTTTCAGGACTCAGTCCAGACCGCCTTTCTGAGATCTTCCTCAACTATCTGCTGCTCTCTGGGCACCTCCCCACAAAGAAGAATTAGCCCCTTTCTCCTTTTTGCACCCCCAGGGGATCCTGGACACACTTCTGTGGGGCACGTTTCACACTATGTTTGCATTGGGTGGTTTGCATTTTGTCTCCGTTAGTGTACAGGGCGCTCCTCTAGCCTTAGCATCGAGTGAGCCCCACGCTTGGTGCTTAATTGGCACTCAGTACGTATTTGCTGCATAAACGAGTGAACGAATAAATCTCACTCCGAGCATGAAGATTCATCATGCAAAACTGATATATTTTTTTAAGTGTTAAACTGACGCATTCTCATTCCTCTTAACTTACGATGCCGTGATGAAGAGCAGAGAAGAGCATCACCGGTCTGATGCGCTATGGCTGCAAAACCATTCCAAGCTAAGTGGTGTGAAACACTGATCATTTATTATGATATCTCTCAGTTCTGGGAGTTGACTGGGCTCACGGACAGATGGAGGCGGAGGCTGTGGCCGTGGAGAGCTTTCTCACTCCCACGGATAGTGGTGGCGGAGGCGAGCTGGGGCTGTCGGCCAGAGCACTACATGTGGCCTCTGCAGGTGCCCTGGGCGTCCACGCAGCAGGCTGGCTCGGGTTTAAAAGCACATGTACTGAGAGATGGAGCACCAGGGGGGCTGTATCGCTTTTTATGATCTATCCTCAGAAATTGTGGTTTGCGGGTAAATGTTTAACAACAGCCGTGTGTGTGTGTGTGTGTGTGTGTGTGTGTGTGTGTGTGTGAGATCCCAGTCCTTGCTGGTGTCTGCACTATAAATAATCCCCCCGTGGCTGTTTCTAGGCCACTGGCATGACTTCACTGGGCATGGAGCTGGAGAAAATGTCCCCTCTCCCTGGCTAGCTGGTAGCATGGCCCCAGCACACTACTGCTCAGTGGTCACATAGCTTCACCTTCTCTTTGCTCTGTTGGTCTAAGCAATCCAAATATCCACCCAGGCTCAAGGGGCGGGGAAAGACTCTGCCTCTTGCCGGGCGATTAGGAGGTCACAGGATAAGAAAAGTGTTATGGGATGAGAGATGTTGTTAAGGCCATCTGTGGAAGATCCGATCTGCCTCAACAAGCAAGAACAAAGAGATTGGAAGGAATGCACAGAAGAAAATGTGACATTCAGAAAATCTCCAGATGATAGGCCGGTGAGTAAAAGTCTTTCCTCCACTGGAAGAAGAGGATGGGAGGGGAAAGCAAGAGGGTAACCCCTTCTGAGATTTAAAAAAAAAAAAAATAGGAGAAGGAGCCAAGGAATAGAAACCACAGATAGAGGAGAGCTGTAAGTAGAGTTCTTTTCTCCTGTTTTTATTTGAAACTCTAGGAGTGGAACATTCATTCATTCATTCATTCATTCGTTCAAGAACTCTATTTGTGGGACGCCTGGGTGGCACAGCGGTTAAGCGTCTGCCTTCGGCTCAGGACGTGATCCTGGCGTTTCGGGATCGAGTCCCACATCAGGCTCCTCTGCTATGAGCCTGCTTCTTCCTCTCCCCACTCCCCCTGCTTGTGTTCCCTCTCTCGCTGGCTGTCTCTATCTCTGTCAAATAAATAAATAAAATCTTTAAAAAAAAAAAAAGAACTCTATTTGTGTCTGACACTGTTCTAAGTGCAGGAATGAAGGAGTAAACGAAACAAAAGCCCTCACTGCATTAGTTTGCTAGGGCCTCTGTAACAGAATACCGCAGACTAGGAAGCTTAAGCAACAGAAATTTATTTTTCTCCAGTTGTGAGAGCTAGGTGTTCAAGATAAAAGTATTGGCAGGTTGGGTTTCTTCTGAGGCCTCTCTCCTTGGCTTGTAGATGGCCATCTTCTGTGCCTGTACCTCCTCTCTCGTCTGTGCGTGTTTGTGTCCCATTTTCTCTTCTTACAAGGACACGGGTCATACTGAATTAAGGCCCACACCAGTGACCTCACTCTAACTTCATTACCTCTTTAAGGACTCCCTCTCTACATATGGTCATGTTCTGAGGTACTGCACTTAGAACTTCAACATGTGACATTCTGGGGGACACAACTCATCCCACAACACCCACCTTCATGGAGGATACGTTGTAAGACCTCACATGGGGCCCTTTGACCAACATCATGTGGTGTAGCCACTAAGAGGTAAAGTCAAAGCCCCGTGCTCTAAAGTCACTTGAAATAAATCCTTCCTCTGTGTGGGCCTGGTAACAATGGATGTATGGTTATGTTCATGGGTTTGTTTCCAACTTTGTTTTAGACTTTAGAACACATTTACATTATTCAAAGACCAAAGCCTTCGTGAAAGTATTTACAGAAGTCTTGCTTCTACCCTGTCCTCATAAATAATATTTCCCTCATAAATAATAATTTTTATTAGCTTGGTGTTTTTCTTCTATTATTTCTTTTTTTTAAGATTTTATTTATTTGAGAGAAAGTAAGAGTGATAGGGATCACAAAGGGAGAGGAAGAGGGAGAAGCAGACTTGCTGCTGAGCGGGGAGCCAGATGTGGGACTCAGTCCCAGGATCCTGGGATCACGACCTGAGCCAAAGGCAGACGCTTAACCAACTGAGCCACCCAGGTCCCCCTTTCTTCTAATATTTCTTTGTGCAAATATAAGCAAACACAGAAGTATGTATTCTTATGTATTCTTATTTTCTCCCTTACACAATGTGTAGCAGTATTCTGCGCCTTGTTGATAGTGGTTTTTTCACTGTGTATATCCTGGAGAGTTCTCCGTAACAACACAGAGAGCCTTTGCTGATTTTTTTTTTTTTCCAGCTGCATAGTTCTCTGTTGGGTGGACAGGACATCATTTACTTATGTTGTCCCCCACCGCTGGAAAATTGGATTATTGCCAATCTTTTGAAGTTACAAATGCTCCAATGAATTGCATAACCCTCACAACGGTCATTTTGTACTTGTACCTGTGGGATATACTTCCAGAAATGGAGTTGTGGAGTCAAAAGGTAGATGCATCTATCATTTTGTTAGATACTGACCAATTCCCCTCTCCAGGGGTTGTAACATTTAGCATTCCTACCAGCACAGTATAAGGGGGCCTATTTCCACATAGCTTTGCTAACAGAGTACATTGTCAAATTTTTGGATTTTCGCCCATCTAGTAGGTAAGAAATGCAATATTTATTTTTAATTGTATTTCTCTTTAAGTGTGGCTGGGAATTTTTTCCTAGAGTCATTTTTGTTTGTCTGCAATCAATTTCTTCACAGTCTTTGGTCATTTATCTATCGGGTTGTTTACCTTTTTCTGCTTAATTTCAGAAGCACTTTGTAAAATGGGCACTGTGAGTATGGCAGGAGCAAAAAAAAAGTCTCTGCCTTCACAAGGCCCACTTCCCATGAATGATCCCTTTCTATGACTGGTGCTGGTAGAAAGAATTCTCTTCTTTCAATACAGAGACTGAGGCCATGGACAGCAATGATTGATTATGTTGCCATTGTCTTCATCTGTGAGCAATTTTCTGGTTTGACCAACTCGTCCAAGAAAATAATCTATATTCCTTACAGAATAAATCAATTTCCAAAAAGAGGGGAATGTGCACTCCTGCAGTTATTAAAAATCATGTTCTCAGAAATATTTAAAGAAATGGGGAAGTGGTTATATTATTACATAAAAAGGCAAGCCACAAAGCACGATGCACAGCATAAAACCAGTCACATAGAATAGATCTAGCCATTAGCATAGGAAAAAGATGAGAAGACTATACCCCAAATGTGTATAGTGGTGACCTCTGAGGATTGAGATTATGGATGATTTTAATTTTCTTCTTCATCCTTGCTCTCTTCCCTAATATTTTTTACAGTGAACATGTATTGTTCTGAAAATTGGCAATAATGGCAATATTATTTTTTAAATAATAATATTGAACAAAATTGAAGCTAAACTTTCTGTCTTGGGGAAACAGGAGCTGTTGATTTGGTGCAAAGCAGGTGGTGCTGGGGAAAAGCTTATCCCTTTGATGTTGTGAGCTCACTGATGCTCAGGGTCAAGTTATCTTCAGTGCTCCATCCACATTGAGCAATAATGATTTCATTCGCTATTTCCCCCAGAGGCTGTAAGGTTTATTGGGAACAGCCAACATTTTATGAATTGTGAATTACTGAGGATCCCCAGCTTCCCTGTAAAAATACTTCAATTCACCTAAATCTAAATCAACTCCATCTCAATTTCACATTTCTGATCAGTTTCTGGTCACTTTCCAGGTACTGAGACCAGGCACCTGAGTCTGGCCCTTACTTCCTCCATCTTCATCCCATGCAACTGTTTTGATCACCTAATGAGTCTTTCTTTGAAATATTTCTTGTAGCTATTGATTCCTCTCTGACTCCCCGACTACAATACCCATCATGACTCAGACTACCTGTTGCCTCCATTATCACAGCACTCTTCTGAGTCCAAGAGGTATGCATTCTGAACAAAACTGCCTAGGTTCAATATGGGCTCTACTCCTGTATGACTTTAGGCAAGTTTCTTAACCTCTCTATGCATTTCTTTCTTCATCTGTAAATGGAGATAGCAGTACTATCTGATTTATTAATTTGTTGTAAGGAAATACATGTAAAAGCACATAGAACAGCAACTGGGCACATAGTTAATGATCAATCAATGCTAATGATATCAATTATATAATCAATTTATTTGCATCTATTTTGGGCCTTTTTGCTAGGTCAATAATCTTGAGTTATATCATGTCACTCCTTTGGTTATAAACCCCCATATGAGTTTTGTGCTGGGCAGTGGCTGACTAGGTTGTTTGAGACAACATACCCTGCTGGGAACAAGGAGAAGTACGGACATCTCAGAAATATCTAGTAAGGGAGAATTTGTGAAACCAAGATCTGAATAAGGAATCAAATTTGTAGAGATGAGTGACATTTGAAATGGATTCCAAAAATGAAAACAGTGAATGAAAAGCTGGAAAGTATGAACAGAGGTTTCAGCAATATGAAAAGGGTTAGGGGGATAACATTAGAGCTAAGAGCCTATTAGAGGGGAAAGGTACTGGAAAAACATCACAAACATATTTTTTTTGGAGAAAGGGTCAACTGGAAAAGCATATTTCATGGGGTTTAAAGCCTAGTTTTAGAATCGTAGCAACTCCTGATTGGATTCAGGTAATCAGCTTCTAGACTCTCTGTCTACTAGAAGCAAAATTGAGTACCTCTGCAAAAAGATAACATCAACAAAATAACCAGTCATATAAGAAAACAAGTTTTGACAGACCACCAAGAGGGAAAAACAGACAATAGAAAGAAATCCGTAGATGATCCAGATTTTTTAAATAATAAGACATACACTTTGAACTATTATTCATATGCTCATGGAATTAAAAATCAAGATGAATAAACTTGGCATAAAAAACCCTGAAAACTATGTGAAATAATTACATGGATATTCCAGACCTGAATAGTATCCAATAAATAAAATACTGAATGGATAAGTTAAACAGCAGATTAGACACAGCTGAAGACATAATAATGATCTGGAAGATAAGGCAGTAGAAAATGCACAGACTAAGTCACAAAGACAAATAAATGGAGAATATAAAAAAGAGCATAAGAAATATCAGGAACCCAGTGAAAATGTTTAACATATATATTATTGGAAATGGAAGAGAGAAGAAATTGAGAAGATATATTTGAAGAGATATGGCCAAGAATGTCCCCCAAATGATAAAAATCTTTAAGCCATAGAAACAGGATCTGCTTCAAATTCCAAGCATGATAAAGACAAAGTAAAGCATATTTAATCACACAAAATAAAACTGTTGAAAATAAAAGGCAAGTCTTAATAGCAGCTAAAAACAAAAAAAGCATACTCCTTTTTTTTTTAAAAAAAAAGCAAGAATTAAATTGATGCTAACTTCTCAACAGAACAGTGAGAGCCAATATAACAACTTAGAATTCTCTAACCAGTGGAAATATGCTTTGAAAATGAAGGCAAATGGGATCATAAAGGATTGCATTTTTGAATAAAAACCAAAGTTACTGATGTTAGAATTTCAGTGTTGGGTAGCCCCAAAGTACATTTCTTCCTTTCTATTAAAAACTTAGAACCAATGTCATGATAATACAAATTCATCAAAGACAAATACTGATTTTGTCACCAGTATGTTTACAGAAATTAAAATTCACTTCTTACAATGTTTTGAAATCCTATTACCATGAAATACTCAATACTGTGAAGACCAAAAAAATGAAAGAATCATTTGTTTACATCACAATAGAAACACATTAAGTAAACTATTTTATAAATAAAATCTGTTGGATGGTATAAAGAAATGAAGGCACAATAAAAGTATTTTCAACAAATAGGCACTGAGAGAGGTCATCACAAAACCCATAATAAAGGAAACCTAAAGGGTATGATTTTAGGGGGTAAAAGAAAATGATCTCAAAGTGAAGCACAGAGATGCAGCAAGAAATGAAGAGCACCAGAAAGGATAAAAATATGTGTAATTATAAATAGATGTCGACTTCACAAAGCAGTAATAGTAAAGTCTTCTGCAGTCTTAAATAGACATAGAATTAAAATTTGTGACAACAAAATGCAAAAGATGAGAGGGAGGGGTGTAAATGGAACTAACATCTTCTAAGATTCTAGCATTATCAGTGATGTGATATAGGTAAAAATATATATTATGCATTAATAGTTCAAGGATGCCTATTTTAATCTCCAGGATAATTACTAAAAGAATATATAACTAATGAAATCATAAAAGGAAATGGAATAATAAATTACTGATAGAAAAAAGAAAAATTAACACTGAATAAGTGGATCTAGAAAAAAAATGCTAAGATAATAGAACCAAATCAAAATATACATCAGTAATCATATTAAATGTGAATATAAAATAATACCCCAATGAGATGACAAATTGTTTCAGAGTAGACACAAAACCTAATTATATACTAGTCACAAGAATCACACTTTCAAAGCAAGTTCACAGAAAAGTTGAAATGGAAAGATAGAAAAGATATATAATGGCAACATGAAAGAAAGGTGATGTGTCTATACTAATATCAAAGGAGAGCTTAAGGAAAGAAGTCTTACCAAAAATAAAGAGGGGCATATCATAAAGATAAAAGTTAATATACTAAGAAAATATAACAATTGTAGGGGGGTCTGGGTGGCGCAGTCATTAAGTGTCTGCCTTCGGCTCAGGGCGTGGTCCCAGAGTCCTGGGATCGAGCCCCACATCAGGCTCCTCCGCTGGGAGCCTGCTTCTTCCTTTCCCACTCCCCTGCTGTGTTCCCTCTCTCGCTGGCTGTCTCTGTCAAATAAATAAATTTAAAAATCTTAAAAAAAAAAAAAGAAAATATAACAACTGTAAATATGTGTGTACCTAATAACCTAGCCTGGAAGCATATAAAGCAAAAAACTGACAGAACTGGAAGAAGAAATAGATCTGTAAGTGTATCCTCTCAATAACCAATAGAACAGACAGTCATAAAAATCGACAAAGGTATAGAAGATTTGAACATAGTTAAAAACTTAACCTAGGGGCGCCTGGGTAGCGCAGTCATTAAGCATCTGCCTTCGGCTCAGGGCCTGATCCCGGCGTTCCGGGATCGAGTCCCACATCGGGCTCCTCCACTGGGAGCCTGCTTCTTCCTTTCCCACTCCCCTGCCGTGTTCCCTCTCTCGCTGGCTGTCTCTCACAAAAATAAATAAAAAAATTCTTTAAAAAAATTAAAAAAATAAAAACTTAACCTAATTCATGTATAGAGGGAACATGGTGTCAAACAACTGAAGAATGCCAATTATTTTCAAGTGAACATGGAACATTTATCAAAATTTAATATATGCAGGGCCATAAAGCAAGTCTTAACAAATTGAAATAATTGAAATGATACAAAGTGTATCAACCATATACTTTGTACAGATATAGATTATAGTGGAATTGAGGTAGAAATCAATAACAAAGAGGTCATTGGAAAATCCCCACATATTTGGAAATTAAGCAACATACTTATACATTGCCAGTGGGTCAAAGAAGAAATTACAATCAATATCAGAAAATAATTTAATTGAAGGATAGTTAAAATGTGACATATCAAAACATGTGAGATCCAAGTAAGTGTATTTATAGGGAAACTGATAGTTTTCAGTATATATATTAGAAAAGAATAATAATTAAAACCAATGATCGGGACCTCTAGAATGGCCAAGTAATGGAGCAGGTTGGGCTTGGAGCCCCCTAAAATAACCCATCTCCAAAGAATCATTACTCTTTGACTTGTCTGGCCGTTCACTGAAAATCTCCATCGAAAAGACTTGTCTTTGTTTGACCTAAGTCAATGCAACTTTTGTGCAAATAGTCCTATCCTCAGGGCATTTGTCAAAAAAAAAATAGTGGCAGATTTTTTAATATCTCATTTTCCCGAGGCAGTGTTACCAGTTGGAGCTAATAAGAAGCCGACCAATAACCTAAAAGGAAAAATTGGGGAATAAGATGGAGACTATGAACAATTCTAACATATATGGAAAACTAGAAGGTCACACATGTGTGACTGTGTACATGCCGAGGAAAGACCTAAGGAGGTCATAATCCCTCTGGCTGACCTTGAGGTCTTGCACAAGCAAGGAAGTGAAGGCTAAGGCAGAATTGTAAACTGCCTGCACGAGCACTGACAGATCAATTACGATTACCCAGTCTAAGCAATAGAAAGAAAAAAGAATGAAGGAAATGGACAGAGTCAGACACCTGCAGGATACCATCGAGCTACTAACTTACACATAAATTAAGGAGTCCTAGAAGAAGAATAAAGAAAGCAGAAGAAAGAATATTTCAAGAGATCATGGCCAAAAACTTCTCAAATTTGGGGAAAAACTGCATCAAATCTGCATCTCCAAGAAGCTGAACAAATTGCAGGAAGTATAAACTCAAAGAGATCCACGCACAGGCACATCATAGTCACCCTGTCAGAAGCCAAAGACAGCATCTCCAGAGCAGCAAGAGAAATAATTCATCACCTACAAATCCCCAACTGCAATGTGATTTTCCGGAAGCCTACTCCTAGACACAGTCCAGGTAGAATGTGAGGTAACAATGATTTGCGAGTCATCAACAGTCACCCTATCGGCGAAGTCAAAAAGATGGAAGTCGCAACTCTTTCCCTCTCCACTCCTTAAAGTCTCTTACCCCTCCCGGCCCTCCCTACCCTGTGAGTCGGGGCTGAGAGGGACAGAGGGGTCATTGCAAACAGCGTTAGGGGGTCTGTGATGTAACAATGACTGCCTGCTCTCTGAGGGCTACGGTGCTTGCCCAGTTGGGAAACAGCTAAGCAGTAAGTAACCGTTGGCTTTACATTGGATAGTATCGGTTCAAAGCAAAGAGTTATATATAATGTTTTCCTTAAAACTAAGTTCCTGTCCTGAAGTACAATATCGAAGATTAGGTGTGTTTCTTTGATTCGTTTTTATATCTCTGTAGGTACACATTTACAGTTTTATCTCATGCTTTGTATCTAAATACGCATCTATGCATTTGATATTGTACTTAATTTATCTCTTCCTCAAAGATAATTTAAGTGGTCATGAGAAAAACTTGCAAATGAATTTTTCTCTAACATTCTAACCCGGAGACTCCCCTTCGTTTAGCTGCCATTTACTTAACATGTATTATGTACCTGTCATTGTACTGGATGCTGGGCACAGAGATGTGAGACAAGGTGTTCCTAGTGGGACAAGAGGGGCATCCGCCCAGTCTTGTCTTGGTGGAGACAGGGGTGTCCAGCTGCTAGAGGAGGTGACCGAGTCCTGAAGGTCGGCCAGGAGAAGTGAAGTGGAATTAGGCAAGGCTATCCAGGGAGAGAGAACAGCATGGCGGGGAACTGAAGAGACCTTGGCATGTTTGAGGGATTGCACATGGCCGGAGCCTAGGCATCGGGGGGAACTTGACTTAAAATACATTTATTTCTTATCAGCAAGCCCCATAAGCAGCTTCCTCCTGCTGCTGCCCAAGCAGGCAGTCCGACTCGNGGGGGGGGGGGGGTGGCGGGGGGAAGTGGGTGGAGTGCACACTCCGTGCTCACGGACCTACGATCTGTAGTTTTTCCTGTTCTCGAGTGACTGCATGGACGGAGCCAGCCCCCAGGGCTGACTTCTCCACCCAGCTTTGTGGGGCGCTCTCCTCATGCAGGCCCACAGTGTTTGTTTGTGGAGTGAGCCCTGGGAGGAAAGCCCCCCAAGAGCCACCACCGATGCCAGAACTGCCGCAGGTGTGCGGCCTCGGAAAGAGCCAGAGAAGAGTTTGGAAGAAACAGGGCAGAGGGAAACAGGGACTGAGCAACAGTTGGGATCTCTGGCCAAAAGGAAACGGGAATTTATTAATCTGATTCCGTGAATGCTCTGGTTAGTGTGAACGTTGCCCAAGGAGTAAGAAATACAGCTCGAGTGTAATTTGGAAGGGGGTTATTTCTGCTGTTGAGGTAGGGCCCGGAAACACTTCAGAAGCCAGAAGCCTGCACAAAAGTGGTGCTGGTTGGTTGCTTGGTTGGTTTTTGTTTTGTTTTGTGGCAAACTGGGGACAGACAGGTCTCACGTAGAAAATAGACTTTTGTGAGACTTTTTTTGTTTGTTAAAAAATACAGTTATTTTCTTCAGTGGTAACATTCCATGTTCTTTGATTTGCTTTTTAGTGTGGGTATCGGCATAATTTCCTCCAGCAATAGGGTTGTAGGAGGAGAAAAGAGGCTCATTTACAATCAGTGACCAAGTTGTTAAATGTTATCATTAAGTTATCAGCAGGGCCAGGGCTTGATGCAAATGCTGTCTCTCTCTTACACACACACACACACACACACCCCTTCCTAGTGAAAATGTCAGCCCAATGGGGTTTACAAGCAGTATTGCTGGACCACGTAATGCACCTCTAGCACTTACTCGCAAAATCTTGACTCACCTACTCCATGGTTTGAACGGATTTTTAACTTCCTCGAGCTTGAGTTACATAATGAGGTTAATCAAGGCTCCTATCTCACAGTATCGTTAAAAGGATTAAACAGATAATGCTGGTAAAGCACCCAGCATAAAAGGGCTGAATAAACTTGCGGGTAGTTGCTGCTGTTCCTGACGTTGTAATTAGAAAGCTGATGGCTGTTGACCGCTAGCCTGGACTCTAGGTGACCCTGAGGCATTGCTCACAGAGCTTCCCAATCCAGTCCAGCAAATGCTTGTTGAGGGCCTGCTTCGTGTTCTCACAGAGGAAAGAAAGAAATGTAGGCACTTGAAGAACGAGGCCCTTTCTCCCACCTTGAGATATTAACAGTTACATAAATAAGATAAATAACCATAGTATAACATAGAAAATCAAAATTCCAAAATTCGATGAAATTCAGTTCAAGTCAACCAACAGTTTTATCAATTACCTCCTATACCCACAGCTTCATAGCAGATACTGGTTGCGGGGATGGCAACAAGGCACGCCCACACCTCATTTCAACCAAGTGTGACAAGTAAATCGGGGGAGTGGGTAGACACAGCAGTATTGAGGAGGTGGGGACTGACTTCAGCCACAGGGTCCAAGCAGCTTTTTTTTTTTTTTTTTAAGATTTATTTGTTTGAGAGAGAGAGAGAGAAAGCATGATGGGGAGGGGCAGAGGGAGAGGGAGAATCTCAAGCAAACTCCCTGCTAAGCACAGAGCCTGATGCAGGGCCCGATCTCATGACCCTGAGATCACGACCTGAGCTGAAACCCAGAGTCAGAACCGACTGCACCACCCAGGGCCCCTGGGTCCAAGAAGCTTTCAGAGGGGACAGTGTGGACAGGAATTCAAGCCCACAATGGGATGAAAAGAGACTCTGTGTAGAGGAGGCCGCACCTTCCTTGGCTTGGAGGCAAGAAACTGAGGGTCTTGCTCAGAGAACTGGATGTAGCCTATTTTTACTGAAACTTAATGTTGGAGACAGGGGGAACCTTATTAGGGTGTTTGGATTTGGCCATGGGGTCTTCAGAGCTTTGCGAGCAGGTGTGATGTGATGTGTTTTAGAAACACCCCTGCGGCTACAGCAAGGGCAACGGGAGGGTAAGCTCAATCCCAGAGAGCCTGGTGAGCCCGTCACAGGTGTCCTGGCCTAAACCTGCCGTGCTCAAGGAGATGAAGCAGGGGGCGGGGTTTCAAGAGATGCTAAGTGGGAGGGTTGGTGATGGATTCAAAGTCTGGTGAGGAAGAGGAAAGTGTCAGGGACGAGCTCCGGGTTTGTGGCTTGTGTGGCTGAGCCGATATGATGGTGCCACCAGCTGCCCCCAGCGGAGCCCCCATCTCTCTTTTCACTGTGCACGCACACACATGTACCCCAGCTGTGTGTCCTTCCGTTTCCCCTACTCCCTGCTCCCAAGTCAGAAAGTGGAAAAAGGAGAAAGCCCAGAAATCTCCCAAAGGGACTCAGGTTGCTCCATTGTGTGGTGCTTGGCAAGGCCCACAGAGTGAGGCCAACCCAGGCAGCTGCTTCCAGAAAGCTCAACATGGAAATCAATGTCCTCACCAGGAGCAAGTCCCCTTGTCTTCCCTGCTTCCACCCATTCTCCAACATCTAACCCTTCTTCTCATCCCTTGACCTACCTTTGCAGTTACTGGAATGTCTGTGGATGGTTCTGAAAGTTCTGATATCTGATACCTCAGATTTATGGCAATATTTTCCTTTCTCTCTGTTCTGTTCTTTTCCTTTTCATTCTTCTTTCTTTCCCTTCTTTCCTTCCTTTCTCCCTAGCTTATATTTTATTGTGAAATACAATACACTTACTGGAGTACATAAAATATATACGCATGGCTTAGCCCATTTTTATAATGAACACACATGCAACCAGCACCCAAGTAAAGAAATAGAAGACTGCCAGCCCCTCAGAAGCCCCCCTCATGTCCTCACCTAGTCACCACCCTTAGTATCACACCTCCCCACCCCATCCTCCCCCAACAAGTAACCACTATCTTGAATTATGGGACTCACTTCCTTGCTGTGCCTTTTTGTGTTATCACCTACATATATTTCCATAAACAATAGAGTTTAGTTTGAAATTCTTTGATCCTGCTTCTTTCTTTCAACATGTTTATAAGATTCACCCCCATTGTTGCACATAGCTATGCTATCCATTGCATGAATATACTACCATTTTTAAATTCCATTCTATTGTGATGGTCATTGGATTGTTTGCAGTGTTGAGCTTTCCAGAACAAAGGTCCTCAGACATTCTTGTATGTGTATCCTGGTCACGATTCATAAGTTTCCTCAGGGTACATATCTGGAAGGGGCGCTGCTGGGTCATACAGTGTCTTCCCTATTGTTCATTATTACCCCATATTGCGAGAGCTCCTCTTTTCCATATCCTTGCCAACATTTGGTATTGTCTCTCACCTTATTGTTTTGAGCCTCTGTTCCCCCAAAAGAGTCTTCTACTAAAATAGTCCCCTCTAGGTCAGTGGGTCTCATCCTCTGTTTTCCAGGTGACCTGTAACAGGATAGTAGCACGTGGCACCCTGCTGTGAGCGTGACCATGAGAAGGCTATGAGCAATCCCCAAGTGAGAATGCCAAAACTTTAAATCAATTCCAGTTGGTTTAACAAAAGTAAATCTTTGGGGGTTGCAGTACTTTATTATTTAAAAGGACAAATCCTGTGACACACCCTTTAATTGATCATGACCTACTCGTGTATTCTGATACCCTCGTTGAGAACCCCTGTCCCTCTTGGCTGAGATTCTATGATTTTAGCAGCCTTGAGCTTGAATATATTGACCGCCTCTTCAGCCCAAAGCCATGACCCCTCAGCGTGTTTGTCTACCAAATCTTGGCTCTCACAAACACAGCCAATGGGACAAAGAAAGAAACGGTTAAATTTTCCTAAATCAAACGATACAGACCCAGGGGCTTGTTCTCTGGCATGTGGTACTCATGAACGTGTGTTCTGTGGTGCCCCCCACAGGGTTTGACCAGCTGACCTGGACTTGGCCAAAGGCCCTGTCCTCTATCATGGCCACCTTGCCATTCTGGCTGACTAAGAAGATGTTTCCCTTCAAGGTGAGCAAATGGATGGGGCTTGCTTGCTTCCAGTCAATGGTGGGCTCCTCACCCAACATTCGGCAGAAGAAACTAATCCATAAGCTGCAGGAGGAAAAGGCTTTTCGGGAAGAGATGAAAATTTTTCACGAGAAAATAGAAGACTTCAGGGAAGTGATGTGGAATTTCCGAGGCAAGATCCGTGCTTTCCGGGGTCAGATCTTAGGCTTTTGGGAAGAGGAGAGACCTTTCTGGGAAGAGGAGAAAACCTTCTGGAAAGAAGAAAAAACCTTCTGGGAAATGGAAAAATCTTTCCGAGAAGAGGAGAAAATCTTTTGGAAAAAGTACCGTACCTTTTGGAAGGAGGATAAGGCCTTTTGGAAAGAGGACAATGCCTTATGGGAAAGAGACCGGAACCTTCTTCAGGAGGACAAGGCCCTGTGGGAGGAAGAGAAAGCCCTGTGGGTAGAGGAAAGAGCTCTTCTTGAAGAGGAGAAGGCCCTGTGGGAGGATAAAAAGTCCCTCTGGGAGGAAGAGAATGCCCTCTGGGAGGAGGAGAAAGCCTTCTGGGTAGAAGGTGGTGGCCGAATTGCTGAGGAACAGATACCCGAAGGCAGGCACTCTAACGTCAATGGAGGGCTACAGTCCCCAGCCTTCTCCCGAGGCAGAGCTTGAGCGCAGGAGATGAAGGGCCATGGGGTCCAGACTCTGCTGGATTGGGATTCAAGTCCAGGGTGACCCTGTGTGCAGGAGAAAATATGTACTTATTGGTCTCCTTGCTTCAAAAGATCTAATAAAGTCCTGAGGAGAGGTTTGGAAAAACAACTTCTTCAATCAGGCCGGCGCCATTTTCCCCAGTGTTTGTGATTCTCCGAGGCCATATTCCCACCGTCCAGGCTGTACTGCTATATGCATACAGATGGTTCTGGGCACTTCACCGTTAGCCCCGCATGTGTGAGTGTTCGTGAACAGAGACCCTATGGCTCTCTTTGAAAGTCGGAATGGGAGAGAAGAGGGGCTCAGACAACTCCAGCTAGAGACAGGTAGGGACAGAGAGCAGCTGAGCCACCTACCCCTCTGTCGTGCTGTGGAACAATCATTTCCTTTCCGCTCTGAACAGTCTTAGAGGCCTGGAGTGGGCTAACAGCTTTTCAGAGAAGGCCACAGTGCTCTTAAAAAACTCACCTGTGCTGCTTTGTCCTCTGCAGACCATTTAGAACACACAAGGGGGAATCACCTAATGGCCCTCTTGCTCATTCTTCCTGGTTCCCACCAAACTTCTCAACTGCCCGCTTCTCTATGGCGGGAGAAAGGGGCATGGCATAAGGCCAGGCTCTAAGCACCACCCGCGAGAGCTCTGCCCTTCCCTCATTGATAGGACAATCTCCCTGCTCCACGTGTTCCCATTCACACAGGTGTCACCGCATTATCAATTTCTCTACGTTTCTCTCCTTTCATTCTTTTAAAATTAAAATGCCCCAGGGAGGTGATACATTAAATGAATGTACACTAATGTGGTCAGCAGCACACACCCAACTTCTCTTCTGGGATTAGATGGTCTATACTGGCATTGGTATGGAAGTGACCAGACAGTGGACAGTAAGAAATGTCCAGGCAAACACTTGCTTTCCCTTTTCCGAGGCCTGACCCTCACTGTTATCAACACATCTACTTACCTTGTCTTTGTGCATCCATTCCTACTTGATGAGGACTTTCACACTCACCAACTCATGTAGCCATCACCACAACTCTGTGGGCTGACAGGGGAGGCACATTAACCCATTGTACAGATGTGGAAACAGAGACCTGGAGAAACAAAGTGACTACATATGGCCAGGCAAGTAGCAAATGGAAGGGCCAGGACTAGAACTCACACTGTCTACCTCTTGGTCCCATTCCTTTTCTTTTTATTCTTTCTTTCTTTTTTTTTTTTTTAAAGATTTTATTTATTTGACAGGGAGAGAAAGACAGCAAGTGAGAGAGGGAACAACAGGCAGGGGGAGTGGGAGAGGAAGAAGCAGGCTCCCAGCAGAGGAGCCTGATGTGGGGCGATCCCAGGACTCTGGGATCACGCCCTGAGCCAAAGGCAGACACTTAACAACTGAGCCACCCAGGTGCCCTGGTCCCATTCCTTTTCTAACCACAACCCTAGGACACGGAATGTGGCTTTGGAGTAGCTTAGCCAATAATGGCGTCATGGCTTCGGTGAGCCTTACAGCACTGTGGAATTACACTGTGGTTTGGGGTGGCAGTGGAAAGAACGGGAGAGGAGAGGACAGGGTACCCCTAGGTGTGCTGAACAGGTGCTCCTGATAAGAGAAGAATGGGCTCACTCTGGGAACAGCCAGGCGTCTGTTGCTCTGTAGCACTCAGGGCACGTTTGGGCTTCTGGCAAGACCTCTGATCCTCAGCATCAGGGCCAGGCAGCGGGAGCAGCTCCCTCCTTTATCACGCACCCTGCCTCGCATCCTCAGCTCCCGATGGGCCCCTGGACAAAGACTTCAGCAAGCTGTGGGCACAAGATGCCAGTGTGGAGAATCAGATTCCAGGGGGAGACAGCTGGGCAGCCCAACTCAGGAAGACCTGTCTAGTGGATGCTGTGCAGGATGGCGGGAGCCCCAGTGCAGCAAAAACCACAGATTCCGTGATCCTTAGGGATTCCGCTCCAAAACAATGTAGAATTGGTAATCTTAAGACTAAAGAAACATAAATCTGGTGGAGCAGGAACAGGGGTGCGGTAAATAGAAAGCCCCCCCCCCCCCGCTTTAACAGCATCCCCTAGAAACCATTTGGAGACAGCTGCCAATTGAAGGACTGGAGGAGCGGCCCAGAGAGGACAGGTGTGTCCCTCTGTGATTCCGTCCTTCCTTCAGCGAATAGCCATGAACTTCCACCCTCTCGGGCTCTATTCTCTTAGATCTAGGTGGGGAGATGGGTAGGTGAAGAAGCCAGTGCCTCCCAAGGTGATGAGAACTGTGAGAGACAGATTCAAGGAGTGCTCCTTTGATGTCTTTTAACTTACTCTGGCAGTGGGGGGTGGGGGTGAGATGAGTGGAGGGAATCTGAAAAGGGGGAGGAGATGACTGGGTGAAGCCTAACAGACCAGTGGGCATTAGCTAAGGGAGGGGGCCTGAGAGCTAGAGGGGTCTACTGGGAGGCCAAAGGAGTCCCATGGCTGGGGAAGAGTTGGATTTCGTCAATGTGGGAGATGCCGGTGTCAAGGACAATGCGTAGGCTCCTGACTGGGACACAAGGGGGAATGCCCACATCCATCACTGAGAAGAGGCCAAGGAAGAGCGGGATATTTCGGCAGTGGGGGAGATGAAGAGTATAGTCTGCGACATACAAGATGGCAGGACCCATCCACTTATTCATCCCACCACCACTGTGCCTGGCTGGCACCGGGCTCTGTCTGGGAATGTGTTGATTCCCGCCCACATGAAGCTTGCAGTCTAAGGGGAAGACAATCCTCAAATCATCACAATGTAATTATTTGTAAAATTCGACAAATACCAGGAAGGAGGAGGGTATGTGGGGCTGCCTCTTTGAGAGCCCCAACAGTGCACCCCACTTGAGTGTGTTAAACACAGAGCAAGATCCCTAAAGATAGGAAAGAAAACCAAGATTTAGACAAAAGAAAACATAAGGTTAAGTAAGCGGTGTGAGCTAATAAAAGAGAGTCACTAGACCCTCACATAGGTTCATAGATAAAAGAAAGGATGCAGATGATGTCCGTGAAAGTGCTTCTAGCCTCTGTGTTGTTATTATTACTAGTGTTATCACAACCGAACATAGACTTCTTCACAGAGCAGGGGCCAAAGTGGGTTTCCTCTTTAAGGCGGCACCCATGACAGCATCACTGAGCTCCTGAAGGGCTGCCTGGCTGGTCCGTGACTTGAGTCGCAGGCAGACATCTAAGGAGCAGCTTGGCTCCCCTTCTTTGATCCTGTGGCATGGAGCATGTCATCTGTGCCTTCTTGGGGTCCCACTCATTTTCATGGCCCCAAATTCCAAATCATTTTTATTCCAGAATCATAATGCAGACAACTGAAAGATCCAGGAGCGCCGGAAACAGCATTTATTGCCATAACTATTACCTTGCCACTAAAGTCACTCCAAGGAGGGGTCGTCCTCCCTCCAAAGCCTGAGCCCACCCAGAAGCTCTTACCTGAACCTTCCAGAAGGGGAATGATAGCATTTTTTAAAAAATTTTTTATTTATTTTAGAGAGAGAGATGGGGGGGGAGAGAGAGAGAGAGAGAGCGCGTACGTGCAGGGGGAGGGGCAGAGGGAGAGGGAAAAAGAGAATCTCCAGCAGACCCCCACTGAGCATGGAGCCCAACAAGGGGCTTCATCCTATGACCCTGAGATCATGACCTGAGACAAAGTCATGAATGGGTCCTTGGTGAACCCACTGAGCCACCCAGGTGCCCCAGAAGGATAGCATTTTTGAAGGATAGCATCTTCCCTAAGTTCCTTAGGGAAATGCGATCTGGTCATGGGAGTTGTAAAGGCTGTGGCCCACATGCATCAGACTCACCTGGGGTTGACTGCCAAAAATATGATTCCTGGGCTCCACCCCAGACTGGATCTCAATTTCTGGGGGGCAGGCCTTAAAACCTGTATTTAGAACATGTTTTCCAGATGATTTTTATGCAAACTAAATTCTAGAAAACACTCCTATATAATAACAACAACAACAACAACAAAAAAGCACTGGGATAGAAAGCAAAGTCCCGATTCTATTTCCAGTTCTTCCACTAATGGCTAAGGGCTTGAGGGACCAGCTTGAGGCTCTGTCTCCTCAGCGACAGAAGTAGGGACCTAACTAAAGAAGCCCCGTTGGCAAGTGTTGCAAGGGGAGGGATTCACAGCACAGCCTCTCATTCTCCCCAAATTCTCCCCAAATTTCCTATACTCTTGACCCTTTAGCACCTTCAACATGGGTAAGAGTTTAAGAGTTACATAAATAGTTTTTGGAAACTTTTTTGTTCATTTCTGTATATGTTTTAGCACCTCTTCTGGAATATGTTACCTATCATTTCCTGGCACTTTAGCCAAAATTTCCTTTGAATAGTTTGTTACATCTCTATAGAACCAAGTGAAGTACTTAACCAATCAAACTCTAGTACTTTGTGGATAGTTATTGTAATTAGAATTTCAAGCTCCGTTGAAGGCATATTCCTACGCAGTGTTTCTTGCCGAGAGTGTCTTTGGCAGTGGGGATAGGAAAATTCCTCATTGTAAAGTATTTTCTAAAACTTTTATGATTTAGCATCTCTGGCCTCACGAATCCCTGCACTGCTACCCGGTCTGTGATGACAACGCAAAATTACCCCACCATTTGCACACATTCCAAGAGAGGCAGTTCTGCTCCGTTGAGAACCACTAGTTGTTCAACTAGGACACGCTTAGCTAAGAGGTTGTGAGTTTTCACGAGCAATCAGTACAAATTACTTCTTTACATGGGGGCACTCCCTCTGCGTCCTAGTGGAGCCTCAGCCATGAGATTTGCTGAGGGAGCCTGGCGGGCTCAGCGTGAGAACGCTCAACGTGCTTGGGCTGAGAACATGATTTTGCCGCTCGAGTTACCTTCTTTTATCTGATACTTTTTACTGATGACCCTTTGGCTAGGAGGAGGATGTTCCTGTGTTGGATAATATTTGGAGTGTATACTACTTTATTTTTTGTATGTGACTTTCTTCCTATTTAACCAGAGTCATCCATTTCCTTTAAAAATTAGAATGCACATAGGAAGACTCTTTATTCAGTTTTGGCTTTCAAAATAGATTCTTAAGATTCATTTCAGAAGCTTTATGAGCAGTGGGAGAAGAAGAGAAAGAGAAAAAAAGAATAATTTTCCAAAGGGCAAAACCCAGAAAAAGCAAGGATGAAAAGAGGAGGCGTTGCCAGTTAAAGATTACAGGGGGAAAAAAGCATGCACCAGCTTCTACTCCGTCCCTAAATCCCAATCAAGAATGGTAAAGAGATTATCAAAAAGATATACGTCCACAGGAACAAAGAAAATAAGAGAAAGGGCAATAACAACAAAATCTTGAAAGCAGAAAAGCAGATGGATGAGCAGAGCTGACTTAGCAGAAGCAAAGCTGAA
Organism: Ailuropoda melanoleuca; assembly: GCF_002007445.2. NCBI lineage: Eukaryota > Metazoa > Chordata > Mammalia > Carnivora > Ursidae > Ailuropoda > Ailuropoda melanoleuca. The sequence goes on along the minus strand of NC_048224.1, from coordinate 80,513,894 downwards.
TTTTACACTGGCAGTGGGGAGCCAAGAACCAAGCCGGTTTACACGGCAGCGCCACCTCCCTCCCCCAGAGACTCAGGCAGTAGCAGGCCAGACACTCCCTGAAGCATAGGTAAACGGGGAGCTGATGACAGGAAGACCGATGGAAGTCTTTTGAAGAAGCAAACTCCTTGGGGCACCTGGGTGGCACAGTTGGTTAAGTGTCAGGCTCAGGTCCCGATCTTGGGGTTTTGAGATGGACCCCCCCCTCCCTGGCCCCGGGCTGGGCTCAGTGCGGAGTCGGCTTGAGACTCTTCCTCTCCCTCTGCCCCTCCTCCCTGCACATGGGTGTTCTCTCTCTCTCTCTAAAATAAATAAATAAATCTTAAAAAAAAGAAGAAGAAGCAGCAAATTCTTAGACTTTCTCCCCCAGTCAGTGCAGCCCGGAGGCTGCTGTTTCTCCATTTCACAGAGGAGTGGAAATTATTCTTTGGAGAGGACAAAACTCAGGATCCTTGACCTAGAGACATTGGGTGGAGCTAAAGATGATGATTCCTTGGAAAATGGGCTAAAAAGTAAAAATGTACATTGAAAGAGTTGAGCTACTCTATCCCACCCCACCCTAGTGGTAGCCAACATCCAAGATGGCACCTAGGGATTCTTCTATGCATGCCCTGAGGTAGTCCCCTCCCACAGCAAATAGAACAGATATGTGTAACCAGTAGAGTGTGTGAACATGACAAAGAATGACCTCTGAGACTATGCCTTCTATCTTGCTCTCTCTTCAATCACTCCATATGGGGGAGGGCAGCTGCCATGTCATGAGGACACAGGGGGAAAAAATGAGGCCTGCTGCCAACAACTAGCATCTCTCACTAGGCATGTGAGTGAGCCACTTCGGAAGCCGAGCCTCCAGGCCCAGGTAGAAGCCCATAGACCTAGACCCACATCTCACTGAACTTTCGCGAGAGACCTGAGCCAGAACCACCCACTTAAACTGTCTTTGAATTTCTAACCCACAGAATTTTGTGAGATAATTTTTTTAAAGTCATGAGGTCTTAGAGTAATCTGTTAATGCAGCAGCAGGTTAATAAAACACACACACACACACACACACACACACACACACACACACCTCACATACCCACACCTTTTCTTCCCCAGCAAAAGAATTCTGCTCCGAGAATGCTGGCAGCCAAGCTTGTACCTTCTGCACAAGACCAGAAGAGCTTTCTCAGGGAAAATTGACCATTCCAGAAAAGCAGGCCTTAAAGTGTAGCCCTGGGGCCTCAGCTATGTACACAGAGCTCCCAGTTAACTCTGTATTGGCCCTTCCTTAAATGTGAACAGATGTCCAAGGATCAGCAGGCACTTTAGGAAAGCCTCTAATATGACCTAGGCTAAAATTAGCAGGTAACTGTAACTTGGAGGAAATAGAGACTATGCAGGAAAGATAAATTATCTTTAACACCTTTAGAGAAATAAGAGAAGATATTGAGTCCTTGAAACAAGGATAAATAAAATGCTAGGAATTTTTAGAAAATCAAAAAAAGAATTACTGGCAATATGACATGGCAGGAATAAAAAGTTCAAGAAGTGAGTTGGAAGATAAAGCTGAAGAATTCTCTGAGAAAGATGAGCACAAAGACAAGAAAATAGGTCAGGGGAAGTTATAAATATATACATACATACATGCATGCATGCATAAAAGCCTCATCCAGGACTGCCATCCTCCAAATAATGAGACCTAAAAAGAAAAGGAGAAGAATGCAGAAGAAGAAATTATCCAAGAAATAATTCAAGACTATGTCCCAGAACACAGGTTTGCAGATTGAAGAGGCCACGAGTGCCCAGAATGGTGGATGAAGATAACTCCTCCCAGGCCTGGGATTTCAGAACACGGAGGGCAAAGACAACATCCTGAAAGCCAAGAGGGACAGAGGAAGAGTGATGGGAGAGGAGAGTAACGCACAGCAGATCAGCAATCAGAAGAGCTGCGGAGTTCTCCACGGTGGCCCAATGGAGGACCATGGAGCAATGACGTCACCAGCCTGAGCGAAGCCATTTCCATCCCTAAGTTCTGTACTCGGCCACACTGTCCAGCTGGAACTGTGTTCTGGGTAATGGTCCTGGCTCTGCAGTCACCAACCCCAATTCTGTGGCTTTCAGGGGAAATCATGTGAGCACCCTAATATCCTTCAAAAAATACCTTGTCTGATTAACTAGCTCGAGTGGGTTTTGGCTTTTTTTGACTAAGTACCAGAACAAGACAGAGAGTAACTGTCTTGTTTAAGGCTTTATTCTCAGTACCTAGTGGATCTTGGGTACTTAGTGCCCAATACATGCTTCATGATACAGGTGAGGGAGGGAATGGATGAATGAGGGGAGAACAGTTCCCCTGAGGTCAGACACTGTGACCCCTTGCTTCCCTGAGAGGAGTGTGGGAGCCCCGTAGGTGCTTCCAGCCCTGCCCCTTCTCAGGTTGGAGCCACGTACCCAGGTGTGCATCCAGGCCATGCAATTCCAGATCCAAATGGGGGTGAAGGAGAGACACCGCCTTGATCTATGGAGGATGCCACTATGATAATCTCTTTAACTCCAGAGAAGGGCGAATCACACGGATGACGTCCCTAACTCCTGCAGGCGGGTGCAAGCTCACCTCACCGCTTGCTTTCTTATTTTTTTGGCCCATCGTGAGCCCCTCCAGCCAGAAAGGCTGGCTTTGCTCATGCATCATGACTGTACTCCCGGTGCCTGCCTCCCTTCTCGTCCACGGTGCAAAATGAGCTTTGAAGTAATATACAACAGCGCTTGGCAACGGCCCGACGGGGGCTCGATCGCTAGAGGGGCTGTGTCACTGCACACCGCGCTGCACTTTTGCAGAACTCAGAGCTGGTTGCTTAGCAACAAAATGAGATGCTGGTTTAACTAGTTCTAGATCCACATTTCCCTGATCAATGTGGAAGAAAGACCCCAGTGAAGCCTTGAGACAAGAGAATAATCACTAATGCTGGTTGAGAGCTCACTCTGCCACAAGCACTGTTCTCAGCACTGTGCACTGTTTTATACTTAGTGGATCCTCACAGCAACCCAGTGAAGTGACGCTAGTATTAGCTTCCATTACAAATGAGGAAACTGAGGCACAGGGAGCACAAGGTGACACCACCAGTGAGAGATGGAATGGGGATTTGGACCAGGTCATTTCTGCTCCCTGTTCAGTAACCACTCTCAGACGCCTTTCCCTTAAAGCAGCTAAGACAGAAAGCTCTGCCCAGGGACAGAGGTGTGTTTTTTAGCCCCATAAAAAGTTAAGCTAGGCTTCATAGACCCCGTTGATGGCAAGCCCCTTACCACACTTGAGATATTGCCAAGAAGATATTCTGATGAGAGTTGCCTTGACTCTCTCTACCCACCTCACTCCAAACTTGGTAGGATGTCAGCCACGTTAGAACTTGGACCAGGGGGTCATTTCTTGACCCCGATATCCCCAGGGCTAAAGCTGGCTCAGGGAATGGGAATCTGTGGCTGGGCAAGGAACCTGGCTGGGAACAGAAAACTGGAAGGAAAGAGTCTCTTTGCAGAAGGTGCTGCCATGGCGGGGTGGGGGGGGTGGGGGGGTGACCACACCCCTCCCCAGGGCCCAGCTACAATTTCCTGATAAGCCCCGGCTGGTGCTTGCCTATGGAAAACCAGCCAGGACACATTTTTTTGAAGCCCACGGGCACGAGATTTGTGGTAGCCAGCTGACTCTTCCTCCTAAGACTCAAAGGTTTGTTTAGACCCAGGTTCCAAAACCAAAGTCTTTTACCTCTTCCCTGTTTTTATGTCATCTTGGGTCTTCAGCTCCCGGTAACTCTATCCCAGCTACATTTGCACTGTCTGCCTCTCATCAGTTGGGCTGCTGTTCCCTAACCCAGATCTCTGTTTCTACGCCAGGGCCTCTCTGACTAACCTCTTTCATCCTCAGCCCTGTACCACCCCTCTAGTTCATTCTTTGCAGCTCTCCTGGGAGTGCTCCGGGAAGGAAGGGAGCCAGAGGGGCACCAGGAACCATTTGCCAAAGCATTGGCCTCTTGGCTTCTGGAACATTTCCCACATCCTCCCTAGACTCTAACTTGACCTCTTCCCAAATTATATTCCCTTTTAATAGTCCCTGTTGGATTTCCCCTTGAAGTATGGTCAGCAGCGCACTGTCAGCCCTGGCGGCCTTTCCAGGGGTCCTCAAGCAATGAATTCAGGGAGTCATGAAGTCATTCCCTTAGTATTTCACCAGTTGGAAACTGAGCTTCATTGTGAGAACCAGAAATCCTGTCAGGTTCCTCCTTAGGATGTATCACAGGGGCCAAGGGCAGGCTGCCCCCAGATGTGCATATTAAAAGTACATATTAAAAGTACTTTAAATAAAAATTACTTAAGAGCCCGCCTATGCAAGCAGGGCACTCAGACCCTCCTCCATCCGCTAGAAAGCGGGAAATGAATCTTCCATGTACCAGGAGGTGAGAGACAGCCTTATCTCCGGAGATGGGAAATTCAGGGCTGTATAAACAACCCTTGTTACTTTCTACTAATTGACTCCCCCAGCCCGAATTCTGCTCAGAACTCCTTACTAACTGAAGCCCCCAAATTAAATTTTCCTTGTCCTGTCAATTCCTCACAGATTTATTGTCTCCTTATCTCCTTATCAGAGCGTACAAACTGCCTGTCTTCGTCATTTCTTTAGATCTCAATTTCATTATTGGGCCTCCGTGGGCAGGCAATAAAACTTTGGGTGTTTTCCTCCTGTTAATGTGCCTCATGTAAATTGAATTCTTAGTCCAGCTGGAAGACCTTGAGGGTAGAGAAGAGGTTTTTGCCCCCTTCAATGTGTTCGGACCTACACATGCACCAGAGATTAACCCATGTTGGTTAAGGCTCGTTTAACTCTTTTTCATATCATTTGCATTTATGTTATCATTTACTGTTAACTTCTATTATTGTGATGGCTTATAGCCTCATTTCTAAAACTGAACCATTGGCTTCAAAGTGGCTTATAAATGGAATGTACTGGAATGGAGATGATGTTTTGGGGAGTAATGGGTGATGAGAAAGCAGGTATTGGAGGGTCTGGAAAATCAATTTGAAGAGTCTAAATTTATTATTAGGTTTTGGAGAACCATTAAAGGTTTGCATCTGTTTGCTTGCTGTTGTATGTGAAAATGTCTTTTGCCATTTATCAGCCCAACTAGGTCATGGAAGATGGGATTCTGTTAAACAAACCATCATTTGTTGGCAGAAGACTCTGCTGAGTTTGAGATGCAAGCTGGAGGGCAGGGGTGGGGAGGGAGGAGCTCCTCTGAAGGCTAAGAAAAAAGTCTTTGCCATTCTCAGCTGGTAGTGACTTCAGAATTTCTACCCTGCAGGGGACTGCAGATTCAGGTGGGACAGAGGCCTGAAGCCAAAGCCCCTTTTTCTAGCCAAAACCTGACCCTCGCCATTGCTCCCAGGAGTGATCTGACGAGTGGAAAGTGAGCAGCAGAGATGGAAGAGAGAAAGGAACACGACAAAGTACAGGTGGGTTCCATACGAGTGGCACCGGGGGCCCCTCTCTTGGCTTCTACCTGTCTGTCGCCAGTTTATCACTTACATACTATGTGGCTCAGGACCACAGAAGATTAAATGTGATCATCGATGTAAAATGTCAAACACATAGCAGTTCCTCAATAAATTTCTACTCCCGCCCTTTCCTCCCCCGTCATGTAATATGTCCCATGACACTGTAAGTTCAGGCAGAGGCTTTGTCTGGTCCATCTTTGGCTCTTCAGCTCCTTCAGCAGAACCTGGCTTACAGTAGGTGCTCAATAAATGCTTGTGTTCGTGAGAGAATGGACCATGATTAAGCCCTTCTACCACCCCTGAACGTTACGTTTGTTTTTCAATTTCCTTCGTGATAAAAATCACCACAACAAATATATTTGTTCCTATTTTGTATCATTTCTTTTGTCTAGACTCAAGGAAGTAGAAATAGAGAGTCAAGGGGTAAATTTCCCTAAATTATTTTCTGATGGGTCTGTATGAAATGACCATTCTAGCAGCTCTGTATAAACGGCATTTGTCTTACTCCTTGTCTGAGAAACTCATTTTCCACCTATGTGTCTCTTTTATTGCTCACACCAAACACTTAACTTATGACATTTCTGGTCACCCAGTGTGACCAGGTTTCCCGCACCCCAAGCAATTTTCCTCAACACCAGCAGGGTGACCCACAATTTAATTCACTGTGACACTGTCTACCTGGGGAAGGCATCAGATCCCACAGGTTGAAGGCTCCGTCCCACAAACTGCACCCCCTTCAGATGCCAATCGCACATAGGGGGTCCCCAGGCTACTCACAATCTCCGTCTGACCTGGCTATAAATCAGAGGTTCTCACAACCCCCTCCCCAGTTTCGATAATCTGCTAGAGCCATTCACAGAACTCAGGGAAGCCCTTAGTCACATTGACCAACTTCTTAAAGAATATAATAAGGATACAGATGAACAGCCAGATGAAGAGACCCACAGAGCAAGAGCTGGGAGAGCTGTGAGCACAGGAGTTTCAGTCTTTGTGGAGTCAGGGTACATCGCCCTCCCTGTGTGGATGTGTTCCTCAACCTGGAAGCTTCCCCCAAACCCCGGGCTATTGGGGTTCAATACGGGCTTCCTGACCTAGGTGTGTTCTACTCTTAGCTCTGTTCCCAGCCCCACTCGCTCCCTGGAGAAGTTGGGGGCAGGAGGAGTGTTGATAATTCACGCTTCTAATGATGGCTTGGTCCTTCTGGAGACCAGCCTCCCTCCAGGAGCCAACCGGGAGCACATCCAGAGTCAGCTCAGTGGAATGAAAGAGGTTTCTATACTTTTATCACCTAGGAAATCACAAAGGTTTTAGGAGCTTTGTGCCAGGAGCCAGGGGCAGAGACCAATACTTTTTTTTTTAATCTCACAACTACCCACTCACTACCTTTGAGTATTGCCATTCCAAAAAAAAAGGTGCAAATCTATGAATACGGGGCTTTATTTTGGATTTTAAATTTGCAGTAATTTTACTTGTAAGACTACACATTTTCTAGTGATTGTTTACTAGTGTTTTTCTCTTCTGGGTGGATTGTCAGCTCACTTCCTTTGTTTATTAAACTACAGGGTTTTTAGCATTTTTCCTACTAATGTGTACGAAGTATTTACACACTAATGATCCTATCTCCTGTCTTCCTGCTGTAAATTCTTTTCCCATTCTGCTGTTTGTCATGTTATTTAGATCCTGCTGTATGGTTTTATTTCAGTTATACTGTGGTCACTCTTAATGTTTAAAAAACCTGCAGACACACTTTTTTTTTTCTGGAAACTTTATACTTAGAAAGTTCTCCTCCATACACAGACTTGATAAATATTTACTTCTATTTTCTTCTGGTTTTTCCCCTCCCATAGTTTATTTTTAAGTATGTAACTCTTGAATGTATATAAAATTAAATTAATATTTAGTACTGGAAGGAGGTAAGGACCAGAGATGTTCTGAACTGTTAATTAGGAATTCCCTCACAATATATTAAGTAACTCTTCCTTTTTCTTTGTTATATATTAAATTTGTATGTAATCTGGTATCTGTATCTCTTGCTTCTATTTCACGTTTTAGCGTGTTAGTCAGAATTTCCAAAAGGACATTGCATAAAAGTTGGGCTTCCTGGTTTTGTTCTGGGATCTAATAATGGACTGATTCCCTCAGAGATTCAGGAAATGTAAGGCTTCCAGCAGAACTTCCCTCAGCCAGGCAAGAGAGGCCCTGGCTGTGGGCCCCACGGCTCACAAATATCAACGGGCAAAAACTGGTTTCTGTTTTATTTCAATCTCAGTAGAAAGATTTTTGAGCTTTGTAGCAGATTTGGTAAATGGGAATTACAGGAGAGGGAGCTGAGAGCAGAAGCAGGTTTGGGGGCTGGGAAGGGAAGGTGAACAACGAAGGCCCAGCCTCAGTTTGAGGGAAGAGAGACGGTGTAAACTCAGGAGTTCTTGGCAGGGGGCCTCTCCTGTTCTCGTGGGCTGAGAAGCAGAGAAAAACAGTCTGCTGGGGGCATCACAATGCCGGATTTCGAGCTGTACTACAAAGCTGTGATCACAAAGACAGCATGGTACTGGCACAAAAACAGACACATCGACCAATGGAACAGAATAGAGAACCCAGAAATGGACCCTCGGCTCTTTGGGCAACTAATCTTTGATAAAGCAGGAAAAAACATCCGGTGGAAAAAAGACAGTCTCTTCAATAAATGGTGCTGGGAAAATTGGACAGCTACATGCAAAAGAATGAAACTTGACCACTCTCTCACACCATACACAAAAATAAACTCCAAATGGATGAAAGACCTCAATGTGAGACAGGAATCCATCAAAATTCTAGAGGAGAACATAGGCAACAACTTCTATGACATCGGCCAGAGCAACCTTTTTCACGACACATCGCCAAAGGCAAGAGAAATAAAAGATAAAATGAACTTATGGGACTTTATCAGGATAAAGAGCTTCTGCACAGCCAAGGAAACAGTCAAAAAAACTAAGAGACAGCCCACGGAATGGGAGAATATATTTGCAAAGGACACCACAGATAAAGGACTGGTATCCAAGATCTACAAAGAACTTCTCAAACTCAATACACGAGAAACAAATAAACAAATCATAAAATGGGCAGAAGATATGAACAGACACTTTTCCAATGAAGACATACAAATGGCTAACAGACACATGAAAAAATGTTCAAAATCATTAGCCATCAGGGAAATTCAAATCAAAACCACACTGAGATACCACCTTACGCCAGTTAGAATGGCAAAGATAGACAAGGCAAGAAACAACAATTGTTGGAGAGGATGTGGAGAAAGGGGATCCCTCCTACATTGTTGGTGGGAATGCAAGTTGGTACAGCCACTCTGGAAAACAGTGTGGAGGTCCCTTAAAAAGTTAAAAATTGAACTACCCTATGACCCAGCCATTGCACTACTGGGTGTTTACCCCAAAGATACAGACGTAGTAAAGAGAAGGGCCATATGCACCCCAATGTTCATAGCTGCATTGTCCACAATAGCCAAATCATGGAAGGAGCCGAGATGCCCTTCAACAGATGACTGGATTAAGAAGCTGTGGTCCATATATACAATGGAATATTACTCAGCTATCAGAAAGAACGAATTCTCAACATTTGCTGCAACATGGACGGCACTGGAGGAGATAATGCTAAGTGAAATAAGTCAAGCAGAGAAAGACAATTATCATATGATTTCTCTCATCTATGGAACATAAGAACTAGGAGGATCGGTAGGGGAAGAAAGGGATAAAGAAAAGGGGGGTAATCAGAGGGGGGAATGAAACATGAGAGACTATGGACTGTGAGAGGCAAACTGAGGACTTCAGAGGGGAGGGGGTGGGGGAAGGGGATAGACTGGTGATGGGTAGTAAGGAGGGCACGTATTGCATGGTGCACTGGGTGTTATACGCAACTAATGAAGCATCAAACTTTACATCGGAATCTGGGGATGTACTGTATGGTGATTAACACAATATAATAAAATAAAATTTAAAAAAAAAAAACCAGTCTGCTGCAGGAAAAAAAGAACAAAACACACTCAGAGACGGAAGAGGAGTAAGGGCCAGGGCCAGGGAACTCCTGGCTCCTCACAGCACGTGGCCCCCAGCCCCTGACCTTCCACAACTAGGCTGCTCTCTGAGGTACTCCAGTGTCCTTACAAGACTTTCTCTGTTGTACTAACGTTAGTTCAAGTGGGCTTCTATTTCCTAAACCTGACGAAGTCTCAAGGAACAAGAAGTGCCATTGTGCGCGATCTTGGGGTCTCCACCGTGGACTGGATGAGCTGTCTATGTGTCGGCAGAAGCAGCCCATCAAACAAGGTATTGGGAGCAGGGCTGATGACCCTGAGGGGTTCCCGGTGTTGTCTGAACCTGCCAACAGAGAAGTTAACAATCAAAAATTTCTAACATGCGGAGGAAGATTTGGAGGATGGGTTGACATTAAGATGAGTGGCGGCAGCATAAAGGCAAATGGAAAGTGTATCCTTCACCTCGTACCACCCCCCAAGCCTATTTCCGCCAGGATTTTCAGATCACCTGTTTTGTGCTGGGCACTGAGGTGAGTGAGACTTAATTTCCGCTGGCTGTAGTAGGAGGTCAGTGAGCTTTACAGAGGGTGCTCTGGAGGGTGGAAAAGGGTGAGTCAGCCCAACAATGGAGTCCAGGAAGAGCTTTTTAAAGAATCAAAAAGGAAGGGATAAAACATGGCATGAAGTCATTATGGAAGCCTCAAGCTGACCCCCTCACTGACAGCAGCAGTCTGGCACTCCAAATATCCTCATGGAATGACTGGAATTCCGTCCTCCTTCCCCTCTACTTGGCCTGATCCAATGTGCTGTGGTGGGAGGTGGGGGGATCAACGAAGCTGTGGGGGATCAACGAAGCTGTGGAGTATCTGTTTTCAAGCTTAAATTTAATTTTAGAACATTAGTGATAGAACAAGTATGGGTAATAAATAGTAGAGTCTGTGGTCTTCGTGAGTGCTGCTTTCTGGAAGGTAGTGGGTGGTCCCAGTAATTTTGAAGCTCCTAGATTGTTGATTTTTAAACTCATTTCCTTCTACCCCAAATCAGTTGAAATACTTGAAGAGACCCCTGTAATTATCCCCCCCCCCCGGATGTTATCACCCGGAGGCACGGGACTGCAGTAGTAACAGATGCGGACGTAAGAAGTGGTTGTTTTTTCACAGCCGGTCGGGACGTCCAAGAGATTAACTAGTGATGATACACATGGAAATCCTAACTTCCAATGCTTATAATTTAGACAAGCAGATTGCTCAGCCCGAGAAGAAGGATGCCAAAGGTGATGGCATGGCAACACATATTCTGAGCTGGGCCCAGGTGACCGGACAAGGCAGCAGGAAAGGTAGCAAAGCTGCAGTCCCAGGGGTTTAGACAGCACACGCCTGAGCCCTGCAAAGAGTGCAAAATTCCTTCTCTGCCCTCCAGGACCGGGAGAGACTGTCAGCCACCAGAAACAGCTCTCACATTAAAAGCCTGATGTGTATAGAGGACACGATGCTCCCCATAGTTCATTTCTCTCCTTTTTAATAATGACTTTTGTTTTTATCAGAGAATGGGAAATGAAGGAGGGGCTAGACAGGTGGGAGCGGGAAAGGAGGAACTAGAATTCAATCGATCTTGATGTTATCGAGAGGGGGGGAAAGAGGCGTTGGGAGAGGCTGCGACAGTTTCCAGGACCAGAGCAGAGTCAGGAACAGGTGAAGGAGTGGGGCGCTCTGAAGAGGAGGGGTTCAAGAAATTAAAGACAACAAGAAAAGAGGATTTAAAGCGTTATCAGGCATGGTGTGGTGGTAAGAGTGGGTTATCACTAAATCGGCTTTCCAGCTGAATTATGCAAAGGAAAATAATAAGGAAAAAATTATTTTACATTGTTTTATACCATTGAACTGTGTGTCTTTGAATGTGACATTGTTCTCAGACTGAACTACATGAGTCTCTGATCTCATTGGATTATGTAAGTAGCCCGTCATTTCTGCATCAAAGCCTCATTAAATGTCTAATATGTGCTGAGCACAGTGCCTGAGATTCTGTGACTGTGTAATTTTGTCACCTTTGGGTGTGTTCAGTAACGAACACACACATTGCCAAATGTATGCTTAGTGACATTTTGGAATTGGACTGCTGGGCGGGCCTTTATGTTGCTGGTGCCTCTAATTTCTATTGAAAGAAAAGCTGGGGAAAAAAGACTGGGACCAGACTGGGGTTAAAAAAAAGAAAGAAAGAAAAGCTGGATACATTATCCCCAAATGTAAGGGGACTCTGTTGTTGCTTCTGGAATAGTTTATTGAAGTGTTAGCATCCTGGATGATTTTCCTTACATTGCCTTTGACTCTGGTTTTATAAGTTACTAAAGCAAAAATTAACTTCCTAAGAATTAAAAATCAGACAGGTAGAAATATCGAAACACGGTCAGGATAGGTCACAACCCAGTTTCATTTTTGAACTAACTCAGCAGGTATAAAAATGTGGAAGGAACACAAGAGTGGGGGAGGGAGGATGGAGAGCCATGAAGAAACTTCCACAAACACAAGTGGAAAGTGATTTCTGAAATGGTGGAACATGCGTGATGGTTCTGTTCACTCTATGAAAGTGCAAATATTACAGGCTTCTCATCAAACCAGAAGAGAAAAAGCATGAGCAGTTTACACCGCCGATGGCCGGGACACTTCAGCTGTCCCTTTACGTGGCCCAGGTGAACGTGAGAGCCGCCCCCTCCACCCATGTGGGCTCTGCTTCCCTTGGTACGTCCGTTCCTTTGTCATGTCATCTACTCTCCTTCTATCTTTGTAACGAAAATATTTGTCGATGACGTCAAAGTAAAAATCTGTGTTGTTGTTTCTCTAGGTGAGAAGTGTGGGGGAAATATTAGCAGCCTGGAGCAATCAGGGGTTTAATCACTATCAATTAGTGATACCAAGTATTTAATCCCTGTTGATTACTGACCAGTATTCATATAGTACCAAGAGAGACAATGATGTGGTCTCAGGCCGGAATTTTGCCACGGTTATGGTTTGCCTATTGAAAAACCTCCTCTCCCATTCCCCTAAAATTGCCACAGTAAATAAGGGAAGTGACCATCACGTGTGTTGAGAGATGTACAAGATTAAGGATGGATCTCATGTTATCATCAGATGCGGAATCAGAAGAGGGGAAGTTGGTTGCAGTTGGGTCATGAGAGCTCTTGGGGTCGTGGTCTGAGAGCAGCTTCTGTCCCTCAGCTCTGTGACTCTATTCACCTGCTCCCAGGCTTAGCTCTCTCCTGCGTGCAATACTGCACTCTCCAGGGCTGACTTGGTAATTAAACAACCTGTGAAATGTAGTTTTGATAACCATAAAGCGCTGTACTGGCAAACGGGGGACAGGGGAGGGATCCAGGATGGACGGAGCTTCTGGACATTGGAAGCAGACCGGCTTGCCTGTGATTCCTGACTCCTCCACCTGCCAGCGGTGTGACCTCCGCAGCGTGTGACGAAGCTCTCGGACACCGGAGCCAAACTTCCTGCCTTCGAATCTTGACTCTGCCTCTTGCTGGCTGTGGGAGCTGACAGGTTACTCTGTGTCCCTGTTTCCTCATCTACAACAAGAGCCAAGCACAGAATTTACCCGAAAAGGTTTGATGAAGATTAACTAAGCTGATACATGTAAAACATGAAGGACATCTCTTGGAGCATAATAAATGCTCGATGATGGTGATGAAGATGATGAAATTTGCCAAGCCTCTGTCTCCTTGCTAATAAAATGGGGACAATACTATCTAGCTCATAGAGCTATCATGGGATGAAGTGTAATAATATTTCAGCACCTGACACAATGCCTGGGACACAACAGATGCTTTCAGGAGCCGTTGTGATTGACTCCATGAGTCCTATTCTATGCCAGTCAGTGTCAATCATGGTAATTTCACCCCCTTGCCACTGACAGGTTGAGGAATGAGCTCCTGACCCATTTCTGTCCAATAAGGTTTGAAGTGTGCTAGAGGCTGCCATGGAATCTTTCATCTGTCCTAAGAGAGAGCCACAGGAAGAGACGATCTGTAATTGGTGTCTGGATGTAACACCATTACGTATGTGATTCTCACATAGGCAACAATGAATGACCATATTTCAAATTGGTGAATGGCAATAAATTACAGTCAAATAAAATTTCCTGTAGACCAAAACACTTGTAAAGAAGCTTGGGCACGGAGCTGGCTCTCATCCTCTTACAGAAGGAGTTTTCCCTGATGGATGCTTCCTGTTCTTATGGAACTAGAAGCCTTAGAAACACATGCTTATTACCTAAACACAGGATCCCAGTTTTGAGTCTCTGTCCTGCCTGAAATCAAGCCAAGCAAATAAATGTCCAATGAGAACACGTGATTTTTAAAGATTTTATTTATTTATTTGAGAGAGAGAGAGTAATAGTGAGAGAGTGAAGGGCAGAGGGAGAGGGAGAAGTAGACTCCCTATTTAGCAGGGACCCAGATGTAGGTCTTGATCCCAGGACCCTGAGATCATGACCTGAGCCAAAGGCAGACGCTTAACCGACTGAGCCATCCAGGTGCCCCGAGAATGACAAGTTTTTAAAACTACGGCAACCGGCATATAAGAAATTTGTCTTCTGCCCCAAATAAGAACCTGAGAAGATGAGGCTACTTGAGTCACTCAGCTCCTGTAGGAAGAGCCTCTGAATCTTTAGAAGGTTTTTCCTGAATGTTCAGCTCCTCCACCTGGTGCCTGGACCTTCAGTGGAAACTATCTTCTTTCTTAACTGTAAGGCTTTCAGTCTCAAGATACTGGTTTGGGAGAGTGACATGGGTGATCTAGAGAGAGAAGTGACTAAGATTGATGCAGGTGACAAGTATCCAAATGACTACAGACTCGGACAAAAGGAAAGAAATACTGATGGAGAAGTTTGGGTTGAAGAGCCAGTAGGCAGAGGACTTCGGATTTAGTTTTAAGTAACGTTAACTCTCAAGTTATTAAGCAATAATATTTGCATTTGTCGAACAGTTCATATAAGCCAGGCAATGTTCTAAAGGCTATACATATATTAACTCATTTAATCCTCTAAATACTTCAGGGATTTATATTATTCCCAGGTACTTACATTATTCCCATTTTACAGACAAGGAAAATAAGACACAGAACTGTTAAGTGACTTACTCAAAGTCACACAGCTAGCAAATGGCAGAACTAAGATTTGAAGACAGTCTATCTCCAGAACTAATGCTCTTAACCTTGCCACCTGTGGCATCTTCAAAAACTAAAGATCATTTTTTCTATAGATGTAAAGCTTTCTAAATTCTCTATATTATTCTTATTTCAAGTCATAGTGTGTGGGGGACAAGGCCACAAACCAAATGCTGTGTCTCTCCCAATTGGATGGAGGTCCCCAAATGTGGGGCATTCTACGGGGGGTGGGATGGTGCTGTGGGTGCTGTGGGTGATGAAAGAATTCACCCAAGGTAGAAAAGAGATAAGGGTTTATTGAATACACTGCAAGGGAGCAGTGGGCAGGACAGCAAAGGAGAGACTGTCTTGGACGAGCAGTGGTAAGGGCAGAGGGAGGGAGTATGCGGACGTACAGAATTTTCCCTTTTTTGGTAATCTTAGGAACTGTGCCTGGCTATAATTGGTCAGTCAGGGTCTATGGCTATTTCAAGGTGGGTTGCCTAATGAGCTTGTTTGCATTGCCTGTTTGCACTCAGCTTGTGGTCACTGTGGGCCCTTTTACCTTGGTCTACATTCCATTGCTCAAGCCCATTGCCTAAAAGTGGCCTCTACACAAAGCTATTATAATATAATCCATGACAAGCAAAGACTTTGGCCAGTATCTTGGAGTTTACTGCCACGAGACTCCATCTGTAATAAGTGTCCGGTTACTGAAAATTTCAGGCTGGCAAATGATTAAGTGGTGACATCTGAAACCAACAGTTTCCTGTCCTTGTGAGAAATAATCCTGAGACCAAACAAACATAACGTAGCCACTTGCTCCAGGAAGTCTGTGTTTCTGGAAGATAAGCTTGTCAACCAACTAAAATAGCTAACTTATCAAGACCATTAGCCAGCCCCTCAAAACTAACTTCAAAATCGTCATTTGCCAGGCTCACCAATCCAAAACTATGACGTCAGAAATTCCAGCCAATTCCAACCAGGTCTCCATTTGTAAGACCCACCTTAAGGTCACTCAGCCCAGGATCTAAAGCGCTGCCCTACAGATCGTCCCCGTATTTTCCCTTCTCAGACACCACCTCGTCTCTACGAGGTGGGGTACTTCCTCATTTCAGTGTCTCATAAACTTGGCTTTGCTTGACCTATAGCTTTGTCTGGTGGTCTTTTGGGGAGCATTAGTTGACAGTGCAAATATCAACTGTTTCCACTGGGAGACGTGCTTTGGCTGCAGAAGTCTGAAGAATGGAGCCCCAAACTGGCAAAGGAGAATTGGGGTAAACAGTGATTCAAGCCTTCCCGGTGTTAGTTCTCTTGCAATGTTTTCTTTTCTTGAACAACAAGTGATGAAAAACCTTTGTGTTTCAAAATTAAGTCCCTCATTCTATAAAACCTGCTTTGCTAGCTGAGAGCTCAACCAGGTCAGAGAGAACATTCCAGACAATGGTTGTTTGTTACCGAAAGTCACTGGCTTTGAGCTTGAACTTTCTGCTTCACGTTAATCCAGTAATGCATAGCCTTATGTGGCTCATTTTCTAGCCTACTTAAAGGGAATTAGAGGTATTTGTTTCCATAACCAGACCAAAGCAGGAGGGAAAACTGAGTCTGCCGGGACAGTAAATTCTTAATGGCTCCGTCAATGATTCTCTATCCCCTACTTTCTTCTCCCATGTTGGAGGCTTTCAGGCCCAGGGGCGCACAAACGGCTGCTGAGTGGGAAGTCCTGTTCACCTGATTGCTATCCTCCCCAGCAAGCTCTTAACTCGGAAATGCCCAGCCATCCTACCTTTCTGGGACAGATCTGAGTTTAGTTCTTTTCGTTTCACCTTAAAAATATCTCTAAACATATACACACCTACGTAAATTTACATAAATGATAAAAATGTGATCATATTAGCCACGTTGTATTTTTACTCGATACAACCCTCTTAAAATCTATTTTCTCCTTTACAGCTCCTACCTCTGCAACCTCTCTGTTCCCCACTGTGTCTCATCAGTCTCTGTCCCCATCACCTTCCAGGCAGCCCCTGTTAACAGCCCTTATAATCATACACCAGCAGACTTGTGTTATCATGGGGCGCCTGGGGACTCAGTGGGTTGAGCGTCTGCCTTCGGCTCAGGTCATGATCTCAGGGTCCTGGGATTGAGCCCCGATTTAGGCTCCCTGCTTGGTGGAGAGTCTGTTTCTCCCTCTCCCCCTCCCCCCACTTGTGCTCTCTCACTCTCTCCTCTCTGTCAAATAAATAAATAAAATCTTCTTTAAAAAAAGATTTCAATGGCATTAAAAAAAAAGACTTGTGTTATCATTGTTTATAATCACCTTATGCATGCTTTCCTGCATCTTGCTCTTCTCACACAATAACATTTTATAGAAATCCCTCCAGGTAAATTGGTACGGCTCGAATTCCTTCTTTTTCATGGCTTCATCGTCTCTGGTGATGAGTATCTCACCCTGACTTTTGAACCATTCTCCCACTGAGGGCATTTGTGTGTGTCCAGGTGTGGTCGTTTGCCACTATGATGGTGCTGTGCTAGCATCCTTGGATACATGTTCTTTCTTTCTTGAGAGAGAGAGAGAGAGCGCACGCTGGGGGGGGAGGGGCAGAGGGAGAGAGTCTCAAGCAGACTTTTCATGGAGCACAGAGCCCGACACGGGGCTCAATCTTATGTCCCTGAGATCACGACCTAAGATGAAATCAGGAGTCAGACGCTCAACCAACTGAGCCACCCAGGCGCCCCAGACATATGTCCTTCCTTACTGTGGTTTTCTAGCTATGAGTTATGTCTTTCTTTTTTTTTAAGATTTTATTTATTTATTTGACAGAGAGAGGCAGCGAGAGAGGAAACACAAGCAGGGGGAGTGGGAGAGGGAGAAGCAGGCTTCCTGCCGAGCAGGAAGCCCAATGCGGGGCTCGATCCCAGAACCCTGGGATCATGACCTGAGCTGAAGGCAGACACTTAACAGCTGAGCCACCCAGGCGCCCCGAGCTGTAAGATATTTCTTAAGAATAAATTGCTGAGTAGAAGATGTGGAGGCCGCTTTCAGGCAACAGGCTCAAGAGGTAGAATGGAGAGCAAGGCAAAAGGGTCACTTATTAAGTGACCCACCCTGAAACTGTGGTCCTAAATAGCCATGTGTTACATCCAGGCACAGCTACCCAAAAAAGGAAAATTCCATAAGGCCCCCTACTCCCTTACTTGGCCCTATAGCTGTGGCTTCTCTTACCTCCTTGTCTCAGACAGTGTCTCTCTCTGCTGTCCTGCCTACCCCTCCCTTGCAGTGTATTCAATAAACTTCTATCTCCTTTGTTCGGCCCTGGGTGAATTCTTTCCCTGCCTGGGTCACTGGCCCCCACCCGATCGGGTTGCTCCACATTTGGGGGTCCCCATCCAACTGGGAGAGACCCCATAGAAGAGTGTATTTTTTAAAACATAGACATTATCAAATTACTTCGCTAAAAGGCTATAGTATTCACACTTTTCCTCATATCCCCCCTGTTATGGACTAAATTGTGTCTTCCCCAAGTTCATATGTTGAATCTTTAACCATAGTGTGAATATATTTGAAGATAGGCCTTTAAAGAAATAATGAAAGTTAAATGAGGTCGTAAGAGTGGGGCCCCAGCCCAATACGATTGGTGACCTTATAGGAAGAGAAGGAGACCCCAGAGAGATGCCCATGTGAGGACACAGGAGAAAGTGGCCATCTGCCAGCCATGGAGAGAAGCCTCAGGAGAAACCAAACCTGCCAATGCCTTGGTCTTGGACTTCTAGTCTCCAGACTGTGAGATAATTAATTTCTCTTGTTTGAGCCCCCCCAGTCTGTGGTATTTTGTTATGACGACCTTAGCAAGCCAAGGCACTCCTGAACCATGCTATGTCCTGTGCACTCCTTGTTAAATTTATTTTTAGTATCTCATAAGTTTTGTCACTGTATGATCATTTTGGGGGGGGAGTAAATTTTGAAAATTTATATTTTCCCAGGAAATCATTCTTTTTTTCTGGTTTTTCAAAACAATTTTTTACCATTGAGTTGTCCATGACATTCTTATAGCTATTGGAAAATTTCCTGTATTTTTTAAATTATAGTCCCTTTCTTATTCCTTCTTATGTACTTTGGCTATCTATGTTTGTTTAGTTTTTAATCTTAATATCACAATGGTTTCATTTTCATTGATTGGGCTTCTCCAATTACCAGCTTTAAAAATCTACCATTTTTTTCTATTAGCTTTTCTCTGCTCTTTCGTAAATTTTGGTCTTAATTATGATCAATTTCCTATGAAGAGCTATTTAACACTTTGCTTGAAGTTTTAATAAATGCAGTAAAAAATAAAATAACAAATGCAAAATGGAAACAATATCAAGCTATTTCCTTTTTTGCTGGTAACGAAATTATATACTTGGAAAACTAAAACTCTAGTTTGAAAAAAAAATTAATTTAAGATGAGATTTAGAAAAATGGCTGGGTAGAAGCTAAATATGCAAAATCGAATATTTTCTTTGTTTTAGCAGTAAGCAGCGAGAGATATAAATGAGAAAACTACTCCATTTTCTCTTTCTAGTTTATTTTATTCTACCTTGTTCTTTTTGTAACTTTTAAAGACCCTTGTTGCCTCCTCTCCTCATCCACTTTTCTTTCCTAAGCCTCTGATCCTGCCCTGGAATCCTCTTCATTATATTTGAACATAATCTGTTTCTTCCTTGACTTCTCATCCTGGCTGACGCACATCCTCTCCCCACCTG
Source organism: Ailuropoda melanoleuca (assembly GCF_002007445.2). NCBI lineage: Eukaryota > Metazoa > Chordata > Mammalia > Carnivora > Ursidae > Ailuropoda > Ailuropoda melanoleuca. The sequence goes on along the minus strand of NC_048224.1, from coordinate 80,494,415 downwards.
CCCTTCACTCTCTCTCTCTCTTCCCCACAGTCAAAGCAAACTAAAATACATCTTGAAAAAGTAAACTCCTCTTCATTTATTAATTTTTTAAAGATTTTATTTATTTATTTATTTATTTATTTATTTATTTATTTGACAGAGAGAGAGAGAGAGAGCAAGTACACAAGCAGGGGGAGGTGCCGAGGGAGAACCAAGCTCCCCGCTGAGCTGGGAGCCCAATGCAGGGCTCGATCCCGGGACCCTGGGATCATGACCCGAGCCAAAGGTAGGTTCTTAACTGACTGACCACCCAGGTGCCCCAGTAAACGCCTCTTTAATTTCAATTTGACTGAGTCAAAAAAAATAGCTGGTGTAGTTGGTATATATTTTTAATTAAACCTGCTGTCAAATATAGAGAAATATAGAGAAGTTGGTATATATTTTTAATTAAACCTACTGTCAAATATAGAGAAACGGTTCCCAAATATTTACTGACACCTATTATGTGCGGCCAACCGTGAGTGGTGCATGGCCTTCCCCTAGGTAAGCTTGCGGATGGGACAGTGGTTTTCTATGGTCTCACAGAGGGCCTGAGGGACGTGGAAGGGCTGGGAGAGCAGGGGACCCCAGCCTCAGACTTCTGCATTAACCTTGGCAGTTCTGCTCTCATCTCTGTAGATCAGGACACGATGCAAATATCATCCCATGTATTTTTCTCTTCCTTAATTCCTTTTTATTATATACCCTTTCTAACATAAAAACTGAACCATGAGTCTGAGTCTTCAGCTCCAGGGAAGAGAAAACCTAAGAGATTACGGCATGAACAAAAGGCCAAAAGTAATATTTTTTATTCTCACATAGGCTCCCAAAATTCAAAGCTGAGGCAGGAGTCTTGAAGGCCAAAGTGTTTTTGATTTGGAACCATCTCAAAAGAAACAAGTATGTTTAGACTCAAGGATGTTTAGTGGCAGAATATGCCACTCCAAAATGTGCCTCGATGGCACACGGGTTATTCTGGCATTCCAGAAATTGTTGGAAGTTTATAGAAATTTGCCAACACCCTCATGGTCCAACTATTATCTTTAATTGTTTTCTGCTACAGAAATAACAGCATTTCCCTACAAAATAAACTTTCATCAGCTCTTTAACCGTGGCTAGTTTTTTAAAGACTTTTTGTCATTTACAGACAGGCATCGTTTTACTTTGATGCTTTTGCAAAAGTGCTTCATCTCTAGACAGGTTCAGGGAAAAGACCCTGACAAGTACCCCCGAATATAGACTGCTGATAATTTTAAGCTCAAACCTCTGAACTGGACCAAAGACTGGCCTTGAATCTCATTGGAAGGGACCACACCAGGTCCTCCTCACTCTCCAGACCACAGTCAAACTTGGGGGGGGGTGTCTCGAACCTTGGGTCCCTATCTCCAGACTCTTGGAACTGCACAGCTGTGACAGATCAAAAATTAAAATTGACGAGGGAGGTTTCTCCCCAAAAGCCGACTGCATGTGGCAGACAGCCCTCCCAGGATCACCTCCACTATGAAATTTGTATTCCTTCTGGCTTTTCACTATTTGCTTTTCCTCTCTGTTCGCACATGGGGAGACGATGCTCCTTAACCCTGGCAATTATCACTAGATCTCCTGGAAAGGCCAGAGCCACACAAACAAAGACCCCGGGCTTTCTTGCTAGGGTGGTCATAGAGAATAGAATTGTTTTAGATTAGAATTGTTTTAGATTACTTCGTGGCCGTACCAGGATCAACACCTCCGGTATCCTAGCAAATGTGAGAAATTCACAAACCAGCCCCTGGCTAGAGCAGACTATACCCTTCAGGTGCATCCTTTGATTTCTTTGGTACCAGCTGGTTTGGCTTGAAGGGGCCCTTGCAAAGGAGCATACTTCAGTCTCGTGGTACGATCCTCCCTCTCGTTGTATTCTCCCTGGTGGGCTGTGTGCTCTCAAAGGTCTTAAATCCCTGCGCAAAGCCATCAAAGATGACCAGACAACAAGACAAGAACAATTTAACCCCGATGGTGACTTGAGAGTGGTGTTAATACCAAATTTGGGGTCAGTCTCTCATGTATGAGAGGATGACCGAAAAGGGGGAATTGTTAATGAAACAAGGAGCCCAGGAGGCTGAGGTGGTTCTAATGCTTCAGCAGCTCATGTAAGCAAAGCAAAACCCAAGCCTGGAAATGCCTCAAGGTTACAAAATCAAAAGCTCAGGACTACCAACCAGAAACAGCCAACTGGAGTTTTCCCAAAGATGGCGATCAATTACTTCAGCTATGGGCAATCAGATAATGTCCTTGCTTTGATTTCACCTGTTCTCTGGAAAAAGTCTCTCCTCAGCTTCTGTCTGTGGAACACTCCTAACCACTTCCGGCTTGACACTGTCTGATTCAAATTGATTTTTATTCACAAAACGTAACATTTGTAATACGCCTCAGTTTATCTTTTAACCACATTAAAAACTTCTGTTTGTTTTTCTCTTGTAAATCTGTCTTTTATTACAGGGAGTCTCAGCCAAGAGCTCAGAAGGGTAGAGAGAGAATTATTCTTCCTTCCTACAATGTTTACCAGCCAGGACCTAAAGAATTTTAAATCTAGATTTTACAACGTGATTCCAGAGCCACACAGAGAAGAGATTTAAAAACAAACACAAAGACAAACACTTCCTGGGTCAGAGGGCAGAGCTGGGAGGGAAAGCAGGAGGAGCACCCGGGCTGGAGAGGTGTCCCTCCACCCTGAGAAGGAGGAAGAATCTTAGAACAGTGAACTTGCACAGTGAAGCCCCCAACAAGGCCTGCTCTGGCAAGCTGCCAGGGAAAGGTAGCAGTGATGGAGGAGGGGGTGCGGGGTAAAGGGGTCTTCCAGAGTCTGGGAGTGCCCAGCGAGAGCGGCTGTGAGCAGAAACCAGTCATGCAAGCCCCCAGAGTTGAGGGCACACAGATTTCCTTCGGAGAATGTCCTGCACAAGTGTCTTGGGGTGGAGGTGAGGGCCCAGGGAAGGTGGCACATCTCTCAGGACGAGCTGTAATGCCGGAAGCAGCCAAGTTGCTGACCGGACGTGAACCTAAGTCATGGTCTTCTGTTTGGGTCCTACGTGGAATGCACTGCGTCCATAACCCGGTGATCATTCAACCAGCTCAAACCAAAGGAAAAGCACACACCCTTCCCCCTCTCCCCCATTGTGAGGTTCTTTCATTCTCTTTCTCTTCAGCCTTGGACATTTCTGTCAAGGAGCAAAAATTACCAAAGGAAAAACCTTGATATTTGTTTAGAGCTCACAGTTTGCAAACCACTTTCGAATTGATTATTTCAGTTGATTCTCTCCTATAAAGTCTCATTCCTGTGTAGGGATACTTGCCTCAACCATCAGACGCCTATTTGCCAAAGGGCACAGAGCAAGGAAAATTTAGCAATTTCTATGACAAGCCTAATTTAATGTTCTTTCTGTCCCCAAACAGATTTGCTAAGGAGTTTCTGGTTTTTTACTGATTGCACTGGAGCCAGAGTTTGTAAACTCTGCCTGGCAAAGGCCTGGGGATTCTAAGAATGTGCCTCAGGGTCCCCGGGTTGGGAGGAGTGGGGTTGGGAGGGGTGAGACGGGATTGGGGAGAGGCAGCATGGAGACCAATTCAAGAAGAACAGCTTCACTTCCCCAGCTGTGTGTATTATTTTGCTCAGTGATGAGACATCTGCAGAAAGGATTCAGCAGGGGTGAGTTGGGGACAAGGGCCCACTCCCACTCTAGGGAAACAGAAGGAGAAAGAGGCAGGGCCATGCCCCATTCATTTTCCAATTCCCAGCTTCTGGTCCTTAATAGATGCTCAAGTAATGTTTTTGGAAAGAATCTTTAGAGGTAGAGAAGGTGAATCTGATTGTTGTTGAGGAGTGGGGTAGGGGACAGGGAGCGGATTGGAATGGAAAGTCAAATAAAAGCTTTGTAAGGTCAACATTCTTGAAAAATATTTGTAAAATTGGGTTAACCAAAATTCTGAAGATTGGGGGGATTCATATTGTGCTGCAAAGTCATTTTGAGGGATTTTGCTTTCTCCCAGTGGCAATACAGTTTGTCCCCCCCGCGTCCCCCCCCACAAAGGCTTATTTTTAGGCCAGAGGTAGAAGGGGTGGAAAAAATGTTTGTCAGGGAGGGAATCAGAAAGATTGTTCTTTCCCTACGTCATCTGAATCCCTGCGGCAGCCACGAGCTCTGCTGACACTGAGGGAGAGCGGGATTAGGCTGGGACTTTTGGAAGATTGAGGTCCTTTAATCCCATCAGCCATCTACGGTTGTATCGGTTTGTGTTCACTGAAGCCTGGAAGCAAGAGCCCCCACCCTCCAGGACGCTGCCTTCTCCCTCATCACCGTCACCCCATCCTGACACTTTGGCATCAGGGTATGAGCCATGCCCCCAGGTACCCCAGCCTTGAGTGTCGGGGACATAGATGGCCTACCCACACTTTCAGCCTCGCCTTGGACAGTGGCTACATCTCTGGCACAGGTCTGCCACACCGCCCCTGCCCTCATTCTCTCATTCTGCCCCCCAACCCCTCAGCATGGTCTTTTCCCACAGTTGGCAGCTCCTGCCTGGCAGTCCAAACCGCGGGGCTTTCAGGCAGCCCCTTGCGCCAGGCCTACTCTCGATAGTTCCAGCTTTCCTGTGAACGGTGTCTGAGAGCTCAATCTCCTCCCCTTCTCCCTCCTGTCCTAGGAGTGGTGGCTTCCTGCAGTTGTTCATCTCTAGGTTTTCACACCCCCTCCTGGTTTCAGCTCTTACAAGTCCCTGGTAACTAGCGTGCTGTATTCAGTTCCTTCTATTAAACTCTCTGCCCTGGGATCTGCTTTCCGGACTGCATCCAGACGGAAGCACAAGGGTTAACCCAGGTCTCGGCGAATTTGTTCACAACTCTTTCTACTGTCCGACAAACAGTGTTTAAGTCCATCCTTCCTTCTCCTTAAATTGTAGGCACACACTCATGAAACCCCCACCTGTCTTGCGGCAGTAATGGAACAGCCCCGCATGGGCTTGGCACTAAGCTTCCTTCTCAGCATTCACAGAAGGGAAGGCACCAAGGAAGACCTTCTTGAGTGAAGATGAGCTTAATTTGCTTTCTTTGCATTTCTCAAATATTTGCTCAGCGGATCAGGAAGGTTTAAACTGTAGCTATTGTTTTGACCATTTAAAAAGAATTTGCTTGCGTTAAATGCATCAAAGCTCTGTCTCCCTCAGGAAGAAAGTAGAAGCAAGAGAGGATCCCCAATCAGAAAGTTTTGGCTGGGGCGCCTGGGTGGTGCAGTCGTTAAGCGTCTGCCTTCAGCTCGGGGCGTGATCCCGGCGTTATGGGATCGAGCCCCACATCAGGCTCCTCTGCTATGAGCCTGCTTCTTCCTCTCCCACTCCCCCTGCTTGTGTTCCCTCTCTCGTTGGCTGTCTCTCTCTGAGGAAGGAAGGAAGGAAGGAAGGAAGGAAGGAAGGAAGGAAGGAAGGAAGGAAGGAAAGCAACGAATGCGTGCTTTACTGGCGCTCTCCAAAGAATTTTTATTTCAGAAAAGTCGTGCAAAAACCTCTTCCTCTGGCTTTTTTCCATTTGTACCTCTGCTCAGTGCCTCCACCGCAAGAATATGAACATTCGAATGATTGCCACCAGCCAAGGGCTTGATCGCTGGGGAGTGTGAGATTTCTGAGGAGGCAGTGGGTTCCGTGTTTTAGAAAAATTTTTCTAAGTTAATTGATATTATTATACATTGGATATGTGCCCAGAATTAAGGTCACTCTTGAGAGAGATGTTCTTCAAAATCATTCCTAAGAAGTTTGCCATCTTGTTGTACAGAAAACATGTTAAATCTTCAATACAGAACTTTATATGACTTTAGTAGTAGTAAGCAGTAGTAGTAATAATAATAATAATAATAATAATATTGCAAAAACAACAGTGCTGTAAGTAGAGCAAGGAAGAAAGGGTTCATCACACAAAACAGAACTTGAAGAATCTGGAGGCAGACCAGCAACATTTGCTTTTTTTCAAGTAGAGATTAAGTAGATAGAGACATACCAACATCTGCACTGAGGAACCGCATGGCAGGAACAAATTTGTATTAATCACAACTTTAGAGATTAGAAGTGACAGAAACCATTCCAATCAAACAGAGCGTTAGAGGACAGGGGAATCAGCGCAGATAACACCAGCTTTATGCCATCCCTGCTAAGGATGAGCCAAGAGGAAGGAGAGGACCAACAAGTGGAAATTCAGTAGAAGAACTCTGATTGGTTGGGTTTCAGTGACGTCTTCATCCCTCGAGCCAATCACTGTGCCTGAGGTTAAGGCGAAGGTAATTAGCCATGTGGGAGTCACGTGTCTGTGTAATTCAAAGCCTGCCCCCAATTCCACACAGCTGGTGGGTACGGGCCATATTCTGGTAGCCCCTGGTTGGAAAGCCCTGAAAGGACTGAAAAATTGGTGAAAGGGCAAACCCAAATATGTGGATGGAAATTACAATCACTGTGAGAATAAGGAAACAGGGTCAGCCTGGCTGAGATGCCTGTGGTGTTGGCGGTTTGTCAGATGGGGCAGAGAACACAAGCAGGCGTGGGCTCTGATAGCATTGGCCCCTTCATCTGCCATCTTGGGTGGGGCACTGCATCTGGAGGGGGCTTTATGAACCCTTCAGCAGGTGGAGTCGTTACTCTACAGATAAGGATCACACCCTGTGGTAACTGCAGGGAAATCGAGCCTCAAGACTAAGGACTCAAGTTAGATTCTGTAGGCTTCAGGCGGGAAATGGGTGGGAGGGGGAGGAGTGGAGTGTCTGCCATGGGATCCACTTGGGGACATTGACACGGAGTCTTGTGGAATAGAGTTGCAGCTAGAACTGCCCAGGAGTAATAGATCCAGCATTTCTTCATCTCCAACCTCTTCTCCCCTCATCCTAAAGTGCTTGGGGGCAAGTCCATGGTCAGCACCATCACTGCTCTCTGGGGACAGTTGTTCTCTGAGAAGTCATGGGTGCCCATTCCCTGCTGCCTCACCCAACCTGATGCCCTGAGAGGAGTATGAGGTGTTATCAAGCAGAACCTGACACTGTCAGATAGGCCCATCTTGTCCTATGGGACACCATCGTACCCACCCTCTCACTGTGCAGTGTCTCTAGAATCCTGCTGGATCCTTCCAACTGTGACCTGTTTCCTGTCAGAAGCTTGGCCAGCCACCCAGGTGTGCCTCCCTGACCACCGCGAAAACAGCAATTCTCAGCCAGGAGTGTGCATCAGAACTATCCCTGGAACTTAACGAACACTCCAGATAGACACAATTGGAATGGCCCAAGTGGAGCCCAGCAGTATTTTTGAAGCCCTTTCCCAGGTGATTTTGATGAGCACCTTGCCACAAGTTGGCCTCACAGTTCCATGGATGCTAGAGAAGACATGTCATCTATTTAAGGGACTTGAGTCTAGAATATATGGAGAATTCTTAAAAATCAACAATAAAAAGGCAAATGACACAACTTAAAAATAATAATTAGAATAGATATTTCTCTCTGAAGATGATATGCAAATGGTAAATGAGCACATGAAAAGATACTCAACACTGTTAATCATTAGGGAAGTACAGATCAAAACCACAATGAGATACAACTTCACATTCACTAAAATAAAAAAGACAATACTAAGTGTTGACAAGGCTATGGAAAAATTGGAAACGTCATACATTGCTGATGGGATTATAAAATGACGTAGTCCATGTGTCAGTTCCTCAAGATGTTAGGAGTTACCGTATGGGCCCAGTAATGCCACTCCTACATGTCTGCCCTAGCAAAATAAGGTATATGTCCCCACGAAGACTTGTTTGAAAATGCTCATAGCAGCATTATTCGTAATAGCCAAAATGTAGGAACCACTCAAATATCCTTCAAGTAATGAAGACTTGTTTGAAAATGCTCATAGCAGCATTATTCGTAATAGCCAAAATGTAGGAACCACTCAAATATCCATCAAGTAATGAATGGACAAACAAAATGTGGCCTATCCTTAAAATGGAATAGCATCAGCAATAAAAGGGAATGGAGTACTGCTACTACATTCCATAACACGGATGCGATCACAGAATGTGATGCTAATCGGAAGAAACCAAATGCCAAAGTCCGCATAGCCTATGATTACCCTTACAGGAAATATCCAGAATAGGTAAATCCGTAATTGACAAAAACTAGATTCATGGTGGCCGCAGGAGAATAGGGCGTGGCTCCCAATGACTACCAGGGATTTTTTTTTTTTGAAGGGATAGGGCTGAAAATGCTCTAAAATTCAAAAGTGGTGATGGTCACACAACTCTGTGAATATGCCAAAAGCCACTGAATTTTAAACTTTAAAGGGATGAATTTTATGGCATGGGAATTATATCTCAATAAAGCTGTTATAAAGAAAAAAAAAGCAAGATTTCAAACTTCTGAAGTTCTTTTAAGCCACTAAGTTTTGGAGTAATTTCTTTTGAGAAACATAACTAACACGGCCCTGGCGACAATCAGTCATGGGTTGTGGGATACCAGCGCAGATAACCTTCTGGGCATGGTGACTCCTGTTCTGTCAAGGGCAAGTCTTCAAGAAAGGGACAGCTGCTGTGAGCCGATGCTCATAGAAGCTGGGAGAAGAGGGAGGTAAGGGCACCTGGGCAGGGCGCCAATTGCATCCATCGTGGGTGTTGATTATAAACTAGGCTTTTGACAGCTCTGCGTGTGCACACACACTCACGAGTACAGAAGTGTTTTACACGCCGTTTGTGGGTACCATCTCTTTAGTTTGGGTCACCAGGAGGCACACAACCAGAACTGCATTCGTGAAGAGTGTCAGCGGAAGTGGAGCGGTGGGAAGCAGCAAGGGGCTCTAGCGGCACTTTATTTATTACTAACTAGGCCCTGAAAGGTGCTCGCAAATATATAAGGTGCATACAAAGATGATCAATGATACCCAACTACAGTGTTTTCCTCTCATTACTATTCAAGCCTCACCTCCCAGTGTGACACTTCATAAATCATTCCCAAGTGTGCTCTGGGAGGCCGGGAGGGGAGGCGCAGGGAGGAGCAGGGGGAGGGGAGAGACTCTACATCGTGGCTGACAATGCCTCCATTGTCATTTCGGGCTCTGGGTGCTCTCTCCACTGGACAGATCGGGAAAGGCATGAAGTAGGGGGCAAACTGCCTTCTAGCTACCCCACCCCAACTCCAGCGCACTCTTCATCCCGATCCCTCAGTGTAGAAGCAGGAGGCCCTGGGCATTTCACTGAGTAAATGCTAAGTTAAAACACCCGAAAGTCTCAATTTCTGGGGGATCAGAGGAGGAAGCAATGATCAAGCTCTGCTAGTGGTAATTGAAAAATGAAAAAGACAAAGCAGTGTGTGTGTGTGTGTGTGTGTGTAGAAAATAGGACCTGGTCACCAGAGGCTCAGATGCCAATAGCTCCTAAGAAAATTGTGTTCACACTGGACAAAGTGAACTCCAGCCCAGGAAAGACTATCTGTGCTCTTGGCTGCTGGAACTTTAGGGGTCTTCTGCAGAGTTGTTCCCCAGTCACCGCCACCACCATCAGGGACTTCAAGACTGCTTGTCGGCTGGCTTGCAAAGATAACCACGGTGGTGACGACGGTGGTGATGGGGACAATGATGTTGATGAGCCCATGGATGGTTTAGTGCTGCCTACTTTACAGTTAAGAAATGCACGATGGCAGCAAGTGAATTCAGGGGGCCCCAGGCAATTGACTGATGACCACTCGCAGGCTAGCTTATATGCAACACTTAGGACAACTGTGAGGTCGGTGTTGCTGTCAGTGACGGTGAGGGTGATGGAGAATAAGAGGTAGATCTGGGAGAAGATCACCTGGCCTTCAGTAGCTAATGGACAGTGATGAATGGTGGTAATGGGTAATTTCCCCCAGGCTTGACTAGGAATTGCTAGCATGAGGATGGAAAAAGGAGGCTCGAGATCAGAAGAGATAAAACAAGTATGGCTGGCTTTCCAGGTAGAGTGAAAAGTGCTAGTAGGTACTCTTGGGCTTCATTTCTGAGTAAAGGGCACCATCATCAACAGGATTTCTTAACCTCATCACCTTGGACACTGTGGACTGGATCTTTTCAAGTTCTTCTTTTTTTTTTTAAGTTTATTTATTTATTAAAGCAATCTCTACACCCAAGGTGGGGCTCGAACTCACGACCCCGAGATCAAGAGTCGCAAGCTCCTCCAACTGAGCCAGCCAGGCTCCCCTGGATAATCTTTATCGTGGGGCCTTTCTGCGCACCTGAAGATAAGCAGCAGCATCCCCGACCTTTATTCCCTTGATGCCAGTAGCACCTCCAGCAGCCACGAGAAGAAATGTCTGCAGACACTGCCAAATGTCGCTGGGGGAGGTCGGAGTCACCGGTGGCTGAGAACCCTTGGGGGAAAAACAGACGCTGCAAAGCAGTGTTGGTCCCAGGCTGACTTTTGCAGGTGGCTTGCGCAGGAAGAGACTGTGCTCATCTGGAGAAAAGAGCCATCAGCACGACGGGGCCCCAGAAGCAGGACCTCAGGAGCAACAGCCAGGGAGGTGCGTGATTTGGGAGCAGTCCCAGCACCTGTGGCCTGGACCTGCACCCCACCAGGGGGTGCCCTTCATCTTGGGACCCTGCTGTTTGGATGGCACCTTTTTCAGGACATCCGTGAGGGAAGCCCGGATGCCTCATTAGCAGCTCTGCAAAATCTCTTTCTGGCAGGTGAGTTACCTCTGTTCATAAAGGAAGCGCCTCGAGAGCAGAGGCGAAGGGGCAAGTCTGAACAACTGAGTCAGCCTCGGAGCAGGAGATGGAATCCTGCAGTGTGGCCTCGGCTCCGGACTCCCCCGAGGCCCCCGAGGCCCTGTAGGGACTGTCCAAGCCTCCGAGGTCCAGGAAATGCAGACTGTGGTCGCGGGCTCTGCAGCCTTTAAAAGGCCGAACTCTGGTTTCCAAAGCAACGGGATCTAACTCGGAGAGTCTGCGTTCGTTAGCCTCCGAGCAGCCCGTGTGTGACACTGGGTACTGACTTAGCAGTGACTCAGTCTTCTTCACCTCGAGACTGAGTGATGGGGACAGCTTCACTTGTTGGGGCTCTGAAGCAAACAGGTGTGTGTCCAGCTCTGTTCTCCGAAGCAGAACAAGCGACCCAGTCCCCCACTGAGCGCCATCGGTGTGCCGTGGAGGGGACCTGGGGGTCTGGAGCAGAGAGCCTTGTTTGGCTCTCCACAGGCTGTGCATTCTCGAGCGACTGAGACCTGCTCCCAGCAAATGGCGGGCCCCGCTGGGGTCTTTGGAGCAGGAGCTGGGCAGGGCTGGGCTGTCTCTAGGGGTGTCAGCACGGTGTCCCCCTGGCCCCACTAACTCCTCAGAGCACTAGGGGCTCTCTGAAGCATCTGAGTCAAAGGCAGGAGCAGCCAGAGAGACGAGCAGGAACGGGAGGCAGCGTGAGTCCCTGAATCACCCCTGTGAATGCGGTGGGATGGCATTTGCACGGCTCCCTTCACCCCACCCATGGGTCCAGGGCACCTCCTAAGGTCCAAGCCAACGCAGACACCCGGGGAGTCCCTGAGACCCCGGAGCCGCAGGGTCCTCACGTGAAAAAGCAGTGTAACGATGCATCTTCCCTGGGTGGCTGTGAGAACACATGAGAGAACATACGAGAAAGTGTTCGGACGGCCTAAAGTGTGAGATGAGAGGGGCTCTTATTGGCACAACTCCACATGCTTTACAAATAGCATGCTTACGATAAAGCATCTGTACTCCCATGGGAGAAGTTACAGGGTGACTAACTCCTGATGGGAAAATAGTATGAGAGAGCCTGACCCTGAGGCCTTCATGCAGTCTGCAAACAGCCCTGGGCTCGCTGCCAGGGCGGGCAGGCTCTTCCCCGGGGTGCCAGGCCTTGAGGCCATTTGAGGGACAGCAGCTCAGAGCCTCAACAACCCTCCCGTAAGGTAGAAAAGGTCCCCAGAGACTCCAGGGCAAATACCCAACCGACCCTGGCGGCTGGGACCAATCAGGGGAGGGAAGTCACATGCGGTCCACACGCCAGTAAAGGCAGAGGAGCTGGAACTCCAGTCTTTCTGTCCTTCCTGCTGGATCTGATCGTTTCAAAAAGGCCTTGGCAGCATTCTAGAAGCATGCCTGTGGCGGATTGTTTGACAAGATGGCTACAACGATTGTCCTACCTGGCACGGCAAGGGCTCCTCTCCTCTCAGTGAGAGCGTGAAACTGGAGCAGCCCTGAGACTGTTTGACCCAAGTGGAGGTGATGTTGCATACCTTCCAAACTGAAGCCTGAAGAGGCCTTATGCCTTCTGCTCTTGCTCCCTTGAATGCCCTGGCCATCATTTCGGAAGCCCACGCTAGAGCCCTTACCGAGAGACCATGTGGACAGAGGCCTGGAAACCTGTGGGAACCATGTCTTTTGTTTTCTGTATTCTGCTGCATTGACGTCTGGGCTTGCTGACCCTGGGGGACTGCCCCTTCCAGGGCCAGCCAACTCCTAGAGATAGTAAGCAACATTCCCAAGAACACGCTTTTCATACAAAACCAATCCAGGGCCCGCACTCCAAGTATCTCTTTTATTGGGCTTTCATGCTCTGGTCCCCTATCCACCTGCCCAAAATATGCCAGACTACGAGGGACAGCCCCTGTGCCCCAGCGTCTGCTGAAATCACTCGACCTTGCCAATCCTAGCTCTGCTTGCCCTGCCCCACCCCTTCCTTCCCACGGAAACCACAGTGAAGGCTCTTGCCCACATTTTCCCTTCACTTCCTCTGCCTCCTGCCTTGACCCTGGTGCTTCCCCATTGGCCCTGCGTGGCCTGGCATGCCTTCCTCTCCAGGGTTTGTGAGTATAACAAACTGTCTTTCCGATGGCAATCATCTGCTATCTGTTGGCCTCCCCATGCTTGAGTAACAATAAAACCTATATTTTAGAACCATACTGCCTGAGAGAGAAGGGCCCGGATGACACAGCCCCTCAGCTGCATCCATCCCCAGAGGGAACCCCCCAGCTGAACACAGCCACATGAGCGAGCCCAGACAAGACCCGCAGGAGAACCTCCCAGCAAACCGAATCATGAGGAATAATAAACTGTTATTTTAATATCTAAGTTCTGAGGTCATTTTTTGTTCATCATGTTCAGTTAGCCAATGTACAGTACGCCGTAAGTTTTTGTTGTAGTGTTCAATCATTCATTAGTTGCATATAACACCCAGCACTCATCACAACACGTGCCCTCCTTAATGCCCATTACCTGGTCACCCCATTCCCCCAAACCCCTCCCTATCTGTAACCCTCAGTTTGTTTCTTGGAGTCCAGAGTCTCTCATGGTTTGTCTCCCTCTCTGATTTCTTCCCATTTAGTTTTCCTTCCCTTCCCCTGTGGTCCTTTGCACTATTCCTTACGTTCCACATAGGAGTGAAACCATATGGTGATTGTCTTTCTCTGCTTGGCTTATTTCACTTAGCATAATCCCCTCCAGTTCCATCCATGCCAGTGCAATTGGTGGGTATTCATCCTTTCTGGAGGCTGAGTAAGATTTCATATGGACCACATATGGACCATATATGGACCACATCTTCTTTATCCATTCATATGTTGAAGGGCATCTCGGTTCCTTCCAGAATTTGGCTATTGTGGACGTTGCTGCTATGAATATTGGGGTGCATGTGCTCCTTCTTCTTACTCCATCTGTATCTTTGGGGTAAATACCTAGTAGTGAAATTGCTGGGTTGTAGGGTAGCTCTATCTTTAACGTCTTGAGGACACTCCATACTGTTTTCCAGAGTGGCTATGCTAGCCATCAGGGAAATACAAACTAGAAAGGCCAAAATTAATAAGACAGGAAACAACAAGTGTTGGTGAGGATGTGGAGAAAGGGGAACCCTCTTGCGCTGTTGGTGGGAATACAAGCTGGTGCAGCCACCTCGGAAAACAGGATGGAGGTCATTTGTTGAGTAACAATAGCTAACCAAAGCACTCACCACCTTATCACTTAGGTGTTCCAGTGTTTGTGGCCTGAAATTGATTGGGGCTTGACTGAGATTACTCTTCATGGCAAGTCCTGGTAGGTAGTTTCATAAATAAAATTCAAATTTTCTTATTGACCTGTGCTTTATCAAAGCACTGTTTACTGAGCCTCTCCCAAATGAGACAGACTATGCTTTCCAGACTCACCCCTTCAGGAAAGGGCAAAGTGGCTCACGTCTGCCTACCATGATTCTCAGTGATTCCATGTGCCACTAAAACACACTAACCCCATCCCCAGAAGAAGACCCAAGGCGCGTAGGAGACTGCTGGCTCCTTTACCTGGCCACCTGAGCTCACCTGCTTGGGCGCCATTTCTGAGACAGTGCCCCTCCCTGACTGTATACGATCTAGCTCCCTGCACCGAGTTGTCGTCTCCCAGTGCGTGTATGTCTTCCCCTCACCCAGGGGGGCTCACTCCCTCAGGATAAGGACCAGGCTGCCTAGCAAAGTGTCCACCACGTACAGAATGTTTTAGAAATATTTTTGTCTAATCGGTTTCTGTCGGCTCTTGACTTTTCTTTGCTAGGCACCAGTTCGCGGCTCTGAAGAGGGGCCCCGGCTGACCTGACAGTGGGCAAGCTATTAAACTTAAGTCATATCATGCCACTCCTCCGCCCTCTGCCCAGACCTCCCCTGGCTCCTCACTTTGCTCAGACACCGAGCCCCCGAGGCACCCCCCTCTCAGTGCCCCTCTCCTCCTTTCCTGCCACACACCCACTCCGGGCCACCTCGCCTCTCTCTGGGCACTGCGAGCATACTGCTGCCTGAGCTTCTGGGCTCTACCATTCCCTCTGCCTGCGACCCGCTTACTTCGGGGAGCCACATGGTTTACTCCCTTGAGCGTTTGCTCAAATGTCACCTGCCAGTATGTCCCCCCATCCCCACTTCAGCCCTACACTGGCTCGTTTCCTTCATCTTCCGCCATCACCATGTGGCATACCCTAGATGTAATTGTCTGTTGATTGCTACCCTCCCCCGCATTACATAAGGGTCCAGAAGGGCTGTGACCCCACAGTGTTCACTGCTTGTACTCCTAGCACCTAGAACAGGGCATGTAACGGCTATTCCATTAATACGAAATGACTGAAGCAATGCATGGCACGCAGAGCTCCTGAGGCCCGTTTTGCATGCTTTGCCTTCACATTGCTGCCCGTGACCGCTCTGCAAACAGCATTCTCTGTCTCACGTGGAAGCAGCAGCCTCAGGTGTCACCCACGCCCTTCTTACTGCAAGGCCAACATGTCCCATGCATCCTGGACAGAGCCCCTGACCACAGTACATCCACAGACATGGCTCTCTCACTAAAGACCACGGTGAGATTGGAGACGGAGTTTCCGTGGTCATCATTTGGCCCCACTTTTAAAAATCTCCCTTTAAATATCTTTGTTCTTCCCCCAAAGTTTCTTTCTAGGCAGCCCCCACTTATTTACCCAGGTCCCCTCCAGGCACCTCATCTGTCCCCCTCCCACACTGAGTAGGTGCCATTCCACACAGCCCAGACCCTGGACTCCTCCCGAGGGCGGCCCTGACTGGGTGCTCTGTGCATCTGCCCCCCACACTGGCTCACAGGCAGCTGGGGGGGCCGGGCAGTACCCCCTGTGCTCAGTGCCATCCCAGCGCACAGCTCACGTGTAATATGTGCTCACTGGGCAGGTGAATGAATACATGAACGGTGGAAGTGGAAGACATGCTTTGGAATCTATAAAGTATACTGATGGAAATGATTAGGAGAAAGGACTTCAGAGTTCTGAAATTCCTCCCCCAAGCCCAGAGTGCTGTCTGGCATCCAGTACTAACAGGTGGCCACGAGACAAAGCTTTCCAAGGAAAGACATTCCACTGCTTCTTCTCTTCCTCTTTTCTGGGCACAAAGCCTGTTGATTCAGATACCAAATTAAGAATCAGAGAAGGCAAACTGCATTCCCAGGGCTCAGTCTACACCGTTGTTGTCCTGAAGCTAATGTTCCACACGGAGTACAGTTGAGGTCATCTTCCGCTCCACTCTTGGAATCCTTTCTTCCCCCAAAAGGCAGGGCCAATCCATTGGGGGAAAAATGTGTGTATATATATATATATAATGAGATACATAAAATCCTAAACAAATAACCAAGAAGCTAAGTGAAGAGGTTTGTTTTTACCTGTGACATTTTGAAATTTACCAAAGGCTTTGAAAAAATGGTACTGGCACCAAAGAAATAGGAGAGGTGGTCCTAAAGGGGCAATTCAGCACAATGCATCTCTCGAAATGACTGTAATTATATTGTCTGCCTGCTCGCCATGCCAGTGACAGCGTGTGCTTAGCGAGCTGTTCCCTGGTGAGCAGGACCTGCGTTCCTCTGTCTGGATTTGCAGCTGCATTGCAGGGGCAGCTTAAAATAAACCAAATCCAGGCCAAGCTGCCTGAGGATGTGGAAGTCAGACCTTCTGGGCTACAGAGCCTGAGGCAAGACCACCCCGAGTCTGTAGCCATTATGGGGCATGTCCTTCTGGGAGATGGAAGCCTCCAGAGGACAGGGACAGCCAGGGAATGCACCTGCCCCCATCTATTGGCATTTTCTCCTGGAAACAGTGTCCATAGGACAAATGTCTGAAGTCTCTGAAAAGAAGATTGCTTCACATGTTCCAAAGACAACACATAAGCTCACAACAGCACATTGTCATCAGGTGGGCCTGTGGTAGTCAGCATAGCTGGAGATTTTGGTGCGTTTGGGAGAACCAAGACAGGAAGAGAATGCCAGAGGCCATCAGCCCGATACACAGCTGTGAACACACTGAGAGAGACACACAGGCGAACCTGACATCTGCCAGGGAGCAATTAGCTGCCGTCAAGCCCTCTGCCTCTGCTCAGCGCTCTGCGGGGTTTGAGATGTTTTCAGATGTCCTTGTGTTTTAACACACTCTCTTCTTAACATAACCAGGAAGAGGGAAGGCTGGGGTACAAGCTAGAAGGACTACCCACTTGATTGCCAAGGTCAGCTTATCCCAGGGACAACAGTGACCACTTCCACGGGGGTGCTATGGGCCAGCATGAGTAGTACCATGTAACTGGTCAGGTAATGCCTCATTTAATCCCCATAAAAATCTATGAGGTGGGTCCCATTAAGCCATTTAACGGACCAGGAATGAAGGCATGCAGCATCTCGGGCCAATCCCAAGGCAGAGAAGACCTGGAGAGAGGAGAGGTGCAGGGGGCTCCCCCCGAGAGTAGGTGCCTGGCGGGGATGCTCTCCTTGGGAACACAGGCTGACTGCTCGATTCCCCGCTTAGCCCACCCGCCACCAGGTAAGGAGGGGCTGGAGGTGTGAGTTCCCACACTGACCCTCCACCTCGGGCGAGTCACATGACCTCCCTGAATGGCAGCGTTCTCATCCACAAGATGGGAACATGCCCCTTGGAGCCACGAACGCAGGAGCATTAGTGGTGGTCAATAGAAACTACTCGACCCGTCGGAGGTGCTCCTTAAGTGTGTAAGAGGGAAGCTGGGTAGTGAAAAGTGGTGTTCAAGAAACTTCTCAATGCTGTGCATGCCCGGAGGCTTGGAGGGAGGGGAAGGGGGTTGCAAATGAGGAAATCAGGTGAGCTAGACCCTGTTCCTAAGGAAGCAGTCATAGCGACCTAATCACACGGCCGAGAGCCAGCCACACGGTGCGTTCACTTAGAGACCCGTCTCCTCAGAGTGCCGCCCACAGAACAGCAGTTGTGCCAGTGGGACCCCAGCCCACATCTACTGGACGAGAATCTGACTTTCAGGGATGCCTGGGTGGCTCAGTCAGTTAAGCGTCTGCCTTCGGCTCAGGTCATGATCCCAGTGTCCTGGGATCGAGTCCTGCATCGGGCTCCTTGCTCAGCAGGGAGCCTGCTTCTCCCTCTGCTGCTCTCCCTGCTCTGCCTGCTGTTCCCCTTGCTTGTGATCTCTCTGACAAACAAATAAATGAAACCTCAAAGAAAAGAAAAAAAAGGAATCTGACTTTCACAAGAGCCCCTGGTGAGCAGGTGCATGTTGGAGTCTGAGACACACCATGAGGCCAGCACTGGGACTCTGGATTTGAATCCTACTTGGAAGAGTTAGTGGCTATGACTTCATCTTGTGACTTAACTACCCTGCTCGGGATAGATCCAAGTTTTTTTTGTTTTTTGTTTTTGGGTTTTTTTTTTTTAGAGAGAGAGAGCATGTGCAAGTAGGAGTGAGGGGTGAGCAGAGAGAGAGGGAGAGAGAGAATCTTAAGCAGACTCCATGCCCAGCCCGACACTGGGCTCGATCTCACAACCCTGAGATCATGACCTGAGCCAAAATCAAGAGTCGTATGCTTAACCAGCTGAGCCACCCAGGCATCCCTGAGATATATCCAAGATTTGTGTGGCCTAAAGGTATATGGTTGGGCACATTCTCTCTCTCTCTCTGTCTGTCTTTAAAGTAGGTTCCATGCCCGGTGTAGAGTCCACTGCAGGGCTTGAACTCATGTTTCTGAGATCAAGACCTGAGCCAAAATCAAGAGTCGGATGCTTATCTGACGGAGCCACCCAGGAGTCCCGGTTGGGCACATTCTCAGTTCTACACAATTACAAATACAAAATCAGGTACAAAAGTGACAATTTCAAACGTAAAAAACTTCACAACAAATTATAAATATTACAGAGCTGACAAATACCACAAACACCAGCAATCCAGAAAAATAACTTACCACACTCATGTAGTACTTTCATCCTGTATTTGAGGGTGCTGATCACCTCTTCACATGACAACCGTTTTACAAAATACAATTCAGTCTTCCCTCTGGTATGGTTGATGGAGACGTTCTCATCACCGTCAGTTGGACTTCACGAAGATGCAACTTCACACAGTCATATCAACTGTATACACTATTACTGTCGATTTGTGCCCTAAAAACACAGCAACTGTGATTAATTCCATTTATTTCTTGCAATTACCATCGAAAAAATAAACGATGTACGTCGTGTTTATAATTATATATGCGGCATTATCAAGTACATTCCTGACAGGAGAGAACTTCAATCAATGAGCATCAACTCCTCTGCTAACAATTTTACACGTCTTATCTTTGGGAGAATTCTCCACAGAGTAGCTTCGAGCATCCAGACCTGTGTTTCCTCCCAGATCCATATGCCTCCGTATAGATCCAATGCTCTCACCACCATGACACTGGGTGAGTCAGGAAGTTGGACCTGGGAGTAGCCCTTAGAGCCATTTCTACACAGAGAGCGAGCCTGACCCGTACACAGAAGTGACCGCAAATCCCCTGAACATAGCTCACTCTACCCACACTCAGGGTATGATGAACTTGACATCCCCTTCCCCCAAAATTGGTGGTGGTCATCCAGTGTCACTTGACACAAGGAGACGTGTGCTAGAGGGGACATCACGTGTTAAGAGAGACTAGTCCTAACCAACTGTAAGTAGAGTAACTTACTTGGCAAGACTTAGAAACACATGACCATGAGAACGTGGTGCTGGGCGCCTTCCAGGGCGGGCAGGGGCCTGAGCGCCAGCGGGGCCGAGAAGCTGAGCTTCATGGGCTCACAGCAAATGGCCTCTGTCATCTTGTGTCCATCGTTCTCCATCAAGCAGTGGAAACGGCAGTATTTTACATGTGTCTGTGTGACAATTGAGGAGAAGAGACACAGAAAGGCTTCATTCATACATACGCCTGAGGTTTATTTAAGGCTCAGCTCGTGATCTCTATTTTCAATAAGTTCTTCCCTTATTGAAAACTTATTTCTTCTTATTTGCATTTTAGTGTAGACAAAAACGTCACATGGAGCCACCAGGCTCCAACTGGGGTTTGGCACTTTGGGCCTTCGGAGCAGGAGGAAACCCAGCCCTTCATCCCAGCGTGTGTCTCCCAGGCGGGGTCTCGCTCCCTAGAGGACATTTGGCCTCGGGGTCACCTCAGGTCACCTACCCAAGGAATCTTTACATTTGAGCATTGAAGTCGCCCACCTGAAATTGTTCCTTCACCTTGGTGATTTTCTCCTGAAGACCATATCAAACACGCTCCGTCCACCCCAGTTAAACTCAGCGAGGGTTGATCGACTGTTCATACCCTCCCCTTCTTTGTTCCGAGCATTCGTGCGCGGCATTCTCCCTTGATTCAGGTTCTAGGAAGCTGACCAGTGCACCCAAGGTGATCTGAGGAGGGATTCGAACCCAGGTCTGCGTCCAAACCCAGTGCTTGGTCCTCTCCACTGCGGTGAGGGGCACAAGCAAGTCCCCCACTTACCGCTCACCTGGGGGTGAAGCCCTGTGTCCCGCCTACTGGCCACGCAAAGACTTCTCTTACGGAGGAGGGTGTGGTTTCTGGATCACAGCCCCGCACCTCCCTGTCCCACATGACACCTGTTTGTTTTGTAACATAACCCCCAAAAGGGGTGAATCTGACGATGGAGCTCGGCAGGGCAAGCTGGCCTTCCTTTTCTGGAAGGCTTTCCAGTGACCAGCAACATCCACAGCCTCGTCTATCTGAACAAAGGGTGACCAGCCAGTGCAGATGTGGGGCTGCAGGGTGGAGGGGTGTGGGGGGAGCCCAGACAGTCCTGCCTGCCCCTGAGAGGGTGCTCAGGAGAGGGAGGAGAGGGAGACCTTGGAAGGAGATTAGGAACTCCATAGACCCCAGAGCAAAGACAGAAGAGCCCTGCAGTCAGAGTGCTTCTGTGATTTACTAACTGTCTGCGCAAGGACTTAGCACCTTCAAGTCCACTTTCCCTGAGCTGTAAAGTGTGTGAGGATTAAATGAGATTCGCGAATGTGCCTGACTTGCAGCAGGTGCTCAATAAATCACAATATAATCACAATCCTGGCTTGACCCCTGGTCCCTGTGCCCGCAGGGAATTCCAAACTTGCATGTCCCCAACGGCAGACTCGGTGGAGTCCTCGAAGATTGTCAACATTATTTCTTCCCACCACTAGACCTTTGAGTAACTTCGCTCCTGGTTACTGAAGAATTCTCCCCACTGTTCTCTCTCTCTCTCTCTCTCTCTCTCTCTCTCGTTCATTTCTGCTCCGGGAATTCGCTCCATCAATTTTACTTCCTTGTTCATATCTGTCCTCTGAGCCACCAGATATTGATGTCCCTCCATTCCAGATCTCTTTCCTCGTCTCTGCCACCCTCACATGCTGTTCCCTTTTGCCTCCCTCTTGCCACCAGGCTTCTGGAAATGATAAACTGTGTTTCTTGTAGGGGCAGCCTCCACCACCTCCTACAGCCAATCCTAGCCGCGCCTGTGGGGCCGGCCCCTCCTCCCGCCAGCAAGCTCCGCAAGTGCGCTTGTCCTGGCCCCTGGAACCTGGGGGACAGCCCCTCCACCCTCTTCTCTCTCCAGTACTTTGTGACATTTAATGCTTCTGATGTTTCCCTCCTTAAAAATCTCTCTCCAGGGACGCCTGGGTGGCTCAGTCGGTTAGGCGTCTGCCTTCTGCTGAGGTCATGATCCCAGGATCTTGGGATCGAGCCCGGTCAGGCTCCCTGCTCAGTGGGGAGCCTGCTTCTCCCTCTCTCTCTGCCTGCCGCTCCCTCTGCTTGTGCTCTCTCTCTGTCAAATAAATAAATGAAATCTTTTAATAAAAAATCTCTTTCTGTGTCTGGATATTTTAGAAATGCATCCTGCAGTAGTAGGGGTAAAAAGCCATGGTGTCTGGGATTTGCTTTTAACTATTTCAGCAACTCAAAAAAGGAAAGAAAAGAGGGAAGAGAAGAAGCAATTTGGGCAAAATCTTGACAATTATTTATTTCCAGGCGAGGTGAAGGGCAGGTGTATGGAGATTCACTGTCCTTACTGTGTTCTTCTCTGTGTTTCTGTACACTGAGCAGTTTTTAAAAATGTGTTCTCTAGGACCTCCTCATCGTACATCCCTCCTGGCTGTTTTCCTTCTCTGAGCCCTCTTCTGAGTCCGACCTCTGCTTTATCTCCACATCCTTCCTTAAAAACAAGGGTTTCCCAGGGTCTTTGCTCCCTTCTGGGGCATGAATCAACGTGCACAGCCCATGGAAGCGCATCTGCCCCAGAGCTTCCCCCGAGCTTTGGTGAAGAGGACCCTTCCCTGCAGCTTCGGGCTGGCCTCTCGCCAAACTGCGGACCCACATGGATTTTTTAAAATTTCTTCATATTTTAAATATAGGTAGATAGATAGATAGATAAAGCAAAACCACTGGCGCATAACCCAGCTTTGACCAGGGCTGACATTTTTGCCTCATAGTTTTAGAAAGAACGTGTTACAAATACAGCTGAGGAGCCTAAACTCTTCTCCGGCTCTCCCAGACCCCTGCTGTTCTCCACTCGGTCGGGATCTCCTCCACCCCACGTGTGTACTCAGACTCCAGAAGCCTGTGTCTACAACAACAGATGCAACTGCTTTCTTTTAAAAATGTACACAGAGCGGGGCCCCTGGGTGGCTCAGTCGGTTGGGCGTCCGACTCTTGATTGTGGCTCAGGTCATGATCTCAGGGTTGTGCGATCGAGCCTCCAGCGTGGGGCTCTGCGCTCAGTGGGAAGTCTGCTTCTTTTTCTCCCTCCCCCTCTGTCCCTCCCCACACTTACTCTCTTTCTCTCTCTCTTTCTAAAATGAATATTTAAAAAAGTACAAATAAAAATTTACACAAAGCGATTTCACTGTATTTTTCTGTCTGCAACTTTTTCCCCTCAACATTGTGCTTTTGTGAGTTCTCTGGGACGTCATGGCCACATCTTTCTTGTCAGTCTTCCTCCTCATGCTGCCTCATTGGCTTGCCTGCCTCAGCCTCTGCTCCCAGCACCACCGGGGCCAAGTCCCACCCCTCCTTCAAAACTCAAAATGTTCCTCCTGAGCCCCCCACCACTTGGTGAATTTCCCACCCCCTGATGCCCACCTCCAGTGAGCCAGACTGCACCATTTATCAGTCCCCACCTGCTCTTAGAGCTCTCTGTGCACCTGTCCAGCCACCTGAACTGTGAGCCCGGGTCAGAACTCACCCAGCACCAGGCCCAGGGCTTATGGGTGTAGATCCTCAGAGCGTATCTGAGTGGGTGGGCGGACGGACAGACGGACAGACATGGGAATGCATGGAGTGCTTAGAAGGGGCGTATCCATTTGTTCAGACCGGGAAGGACCTCAGCGGAGGCTGGCTGTGACCAGCGGCCCTGCAGCCCTCTCCCCATCCCCATGGGCCCCCACAGAGCTCTCACTCGGCCTCCCAGAACTGACCCTCCCCTTCACTGTCCCCCACCAGCCTCCATCTCCAGGATGACCAAGCACAAAGCCAAGCAGTCCCGGCCCCAGGTGCACAGGCAGCAGTCCCTCAGTGACAATGGCCAGCTGCCCTCGTGGCCTCAGAGAGCTCACATGCTGGCTGGCAACAGTCCAGGTAGCTTCCCTTTGGCTGGAGCAGCCTTCCAGGTGGTCTCCCCACTGCTCCCGGGGCCTCTCCTGCTTGTCCCGCCAGCCCCCTTTCTTGCCCATGGTTGGTCTCTGCTCTTATTTCCCTGGAGAGAGGAAGCGCCTGGTAGCCAAGAGATGGGATGGGAGGGAGAAGAGAGAAAAATCCATCTTTCCTGAGTTCTTGTTATGTGCCAGTGCTGGGGGGTAGATGCAGTTACTGTCCCCACCTCCCAGAAGGGGGAATAGGGGCAGGGTTGCAGCCCGAGGCTCTGGCTCCAGGCTTGAGTCCTCCCCCAGCTCGCAGGTGCTCCCTGTCCTGGGGCTTGTGCTCAGCTCTGTGCGGCAGCTGGTGGGCACAAGGCCGCAACACGGCCCCCCGAGAACCCTTCAGACCGACCTTGTCTGCAGAGGAGCTTCTCGCCACGCCCAGGCCTAGACGGTCCCTCCAGTCCCTGTTCTCCCCTGAGGGGCTAAATCCTGCCTGAAAATCTGGGGGCTAATTGTCCCCCAGGGTCCAGCCATATGTGGGGGCCGGAGAGCGACACTGGCCTGGAGCCACAAGGCCAGATCCCCTTCAGGTGACTCTGAGCAAGTCTCCCCTCTTCTCCAGATGTGTTTCCTTAGCTGCCCATGAAGGGTTGCTGGATTGGTGCCACTCCGAGTCAGGACCCCCACGAAAGGGGATCTAACGAAAGGGGCTGACCTTCTGCCTATAAAAAGTTACATTCACACAACACTTTGCAGATGCCTACAGGAGGTTCAAGGGCCGCCCCCTTCCCCCACCCCAGTTAAAGGCCCAGCCCCAGATTCCCCTTACCACCCATTCCAGTGACAGTGCTCAGTGAGTGCCCAGAGGAAGCAGAAACAGAAGTGATAGCGCTGGTCATGACACCTCGCCTTTACTGTGGGTTCTCACCAGCCAGGCACTGCGAGGGGCTTTACATGCATGAACTAATCCTCACACCAACATTAAGAGGTAGGGACCACTGTGAGCCTCACTTATGGCTGGGAAAACTGAGGCACAGAGAGGTTAAGATACTCGCCCAAGGTCACACAGCTAGGAAGCAGCAAGAGTGGAATTCAGACCTAAGTTGTCTGCCTCCGGAACCTATGCTGGTCACAACAGGTAGCAGGCTGGGACAGACGATTCAGTGGTGGACAGAGTGAGGGGCTGTGACTGCGTTCTTGGGGGCACTTAGCTTCCTCCTCCCTGGCACTCTACTGTCTACTCCAAGGGCGCCTAAAATGTTAGGGGAGCAGGAGCGGGAGAAAGGGCAGGCTTAGGAACAATTGCTGCACCTGTTGGTGTATACAATGCCTCAGTAGCCCCCCTGTATTACTAGAGGACACATTACTTAAGAAGCAGGCTCTTGGCCACCAACCGAGGGCTTATTTTTAACTCCCGAAGATTAGCAAGGAGCTCTGCTCAGGAGCTCCTGTGCGGGCTCGCACTGACCACCACAGCCCTGCGGACCCTCTCTCCAGCATTCTGCCCCCTGCTCTGCCTGCACTTCTCCCTCT
Source organism: Ailuropoda melanoleuca (assembly GCF_002007445.2). Lineage (NCBI taxonomy): Eukaryota > Metazoa > Chordata > Mammalia > Carnivora > Ursidae > Ailuropoda > Ailuropoda melanoleuca. The sequence continues at coordinate 80,469,483 of NC_048224.1, read as the reverse complement.
CCCTCTGTCCCTCCTCATGCTTACTCTCTCTCTCTCTCTCTTTCTAAAATGAATATTTAAAAAAAATAAAAATACAAATAAAAATTTACACAAAGCGATTTCACTGTATTTTTCTGTCTGCAACTTGTGGTTTTGTGAGTTGTTCGTATTCATATATACAGACTTAGCGCACCCAGCTTGAATGTAGCAGAGTGTTTCGTTATATGACACAGGCCACAAGTCGTCAACCCATTTCCCTCTTGATGGACACCTTGGCTGCTCCCGGTACAAACAGTGCTGTAATGACTCCCTGCGTGCGCAGGCCTGAGCAACACGGCAGGCCTCACACAGATCACCTCCCAGTGGCCCTCGACACTTGGCCTTGCTTGTTTGCTCTCTGACTGGCCCACTCGACCCCAAGCAGAATACATTCATTTCATCTCTCCGCTGTTATCACATCATACCTAACTCACAGTGGATTAACGTGAAGGGAGGAAGGGGAGAGGGCAAAAAGTCACAGAACCTCCCACCACCAAAGTCAGGATCAAAGGACCAGGCAGGCAATGGCATTATTTTCTGGAAATTCAGGTACGAAGTTGGTAGTGAGGAATCCAAGAGGCATCGTAATAGTGGTTTGTAGGTGTGGGATCAAAGGGCATACTCGCAGCATGCTTTTTACATCTCAGGAAAATAATGAGAGCCACTGCCTGTATTTTGCAGTGCTTAGGCTGCTGATAAAAGCCAATTATAGACTAGTTTGTGTAGTTTTTCAGATGAAGTAAAACTACGTTATCTTAAGCCAGCCAAGAGTAGACAGCGAAAGGACAAGATAGCATGGTAATTCAGCAAACATGTACTTAACTTCTATTCTGTGCCAGGCACAGCTCAGGTGAACTCTGAAGGGGGGCTGGGCTAAGACACAGGGATGGGGTCAGTGTGACAGTCACTGGAGCTAGAGTTGTTGACGAGCTGGCAGCTGGGGAGGTGGCGCTCAGGATGGACTTGGGCTTCTTCAGAGCTCTGCTGGGTGGTGGGGTCATTCAGAAGTGGGGTGTGGGGTCATTCAGAAGTGGGGTGTGGAGCATCGGACCCACGAGAGGTCTGAGCAGCTGGGGCAGGGACAGGACTGGTGTCCTGCCCGCTGCTCTCCCAGTGGCCTTGTTGCAATCCCCTTTCCATGTAGCAGCTGGAATGATCTTTTAAAAACTCAAATGAAATCATGGTATTCCTCTCCTCAAAACTCCCGATGTTTTCCATCAGCCCCAGAGTGAAGGCTCAGCTTCTTGCTACGGCTGGCATGCCCCCGTGAGCCCTGGTCCCACCCTTCCAACCGTGCTCCCTCCTACTCTCTGGCCCTTGCCTCTCCTGGGACGCTCCCAGCTGGGGCCCCCTCAGGCCTTCCCATGCACAGGCCTGCGTCTTTCCAATGACACCTTTGCAGAGACCCCTCTCCTGCTGCCTAGCTAAAATACCCCTCGCCCCCCTCAGCAACATCACCGCCACCCCACCACCCTGCTGCAGGGTGGCTTCCCGCTAGCAGAGAGGAGATTATGTTTGTCTATTGTCTTTCTCTGTTGCCTTGGAATTCCAGCTCCTGAAGGCCATGCACACTGTCTGCTTCGTTCCCCTGCTGCAGCCCCAGCACTTACAATTAGGATAGGCGCCTAGGAAACAGGGAAGGAATGGGTTCCTGGTGGCCTTCACATTCCCAGCCCAGTTTTTCCTGAGGCTCAACTATGCTTCTGCGCACTCCTACAGTCCGATTATAAATTCCCCTTTGGCTTGAACTTGCTTGGTTTGGCTCCCAATAGGGGCAGTTCATGGTTCCAGCAAGGCTTGAGGAGCTGGGCAGAGAGGGAGCTGTCAGGAGTGTCGATCCTGTTCAACACCCGGACGTTTGACCTGGGACCGAGAAGGATCTGCAGACCCCTCGGCCATCAAGTATCTGGGGCAACCGTGAGTGGTAAGGCTTATGTCAAGGGATAGGGGGAGGAAGCCTGGGTTTTTCCTACAGTCCCTGGTGCGAAGTAGGCTTCGAGGTATCTAGCAGTTTCCTCTCAGTCCATAAACGTGGGTCTGCCAGGTAATTGCTTTTGTAACTGCCAACACCACCGGGCTGGAAATGACATGTCAGTCGTTCCATGCAGGAATCCAGGAGCCTTAAGTGATTCTCCACTGCCCAGCCCGGCAAGTTCGCTCCTCAGTCCTCAGGGTCTAAGCTCCGAGTGGTTCCCGGGAGTCCATGTCCACCCTGCGTGTGGGCAAGGGAATCTTCCGAGGCTGGGCACCCTGGACCCAGGGACTGTCCCTCTCTAAGGCATGCCAGGCGGCCTCTGGCTCCGAAGGGCCACCACCCGCGCACCTGCCAGACACCCAGGTGGCACCTGTCTTCTGCTAGCCCCAGCCATGAGGGAAGCTCTGTGCAGCCCACAGCCTCCCACAGCAAAACACAGCATGGCAGGTGCCGGGCTGCTGTACTTTAGAGCCATCAGAATTAAAGGGGCTCAAGCATTTTCTCCCGAAATATATGCCCCCTCCTCTTCAATCCCTCCGACTCAGCCAGGAGGGGTGGTGTGGGGGTGGGGGAAGAGTCCAAAGCATTTTCTCAGGAGCTCAACTTATTGTAAGACTTCTCGCATCTCATGCTTGTGTGTCATCGTCCCTCCGGTTGGCGGGTGTGGGGGATTGTGGTGTGTGCATGTCTGCACGTACACATGTGTGTGCGTGTGCACATGTGCGTGTTGGGGAAAGGTGTGCCGGTTCAGCTTGATTGGGCTGTCTTCCCACTAACTCAGCTCTACATCTGCTGGGCCTTTTTGTCTTTTTTTTTTTTTTTAAGTATGTTCCACACCCAGCGTGGAGCCCAACGTAGGGCTTGAACTCACAACCCCAAGATCAAGACTCAAGCTGAGATCAAGTCGGATCCTCAACCAAATGAGCCACCTGGGTGCCTGTGAGCTGGGCCTTTTTGAAATGTAAGGGCAAGACTCCCAGCTTCGTTCTCTGGGTCCTCCTTCCCACCTCTCTCCAGGCAGCAATGACCCCTGAATAGGGGAGGTCACGGGGTGGAGACAAATGGGCTGGGAGAGGTGGACAGCACATCAGTCGACCCTTTACAGACCCCGCCCACAGGAGTTACCACTTGGCAGGCTTCCTAGTTAGGGCATCGGGAAACCCTCTGCACAGGTCCTTTTCTTTTTCAGACACATCAACACATTAGAGGTTCTGGAGCTCATCTCCAGGAAAGAGTCCTATTCATACACCAGGGTTTTCCAAATTCACTCAGCTTCTGGAGCTTCTCTGGAGAAGCCTGGGTGGGTCTGGGGAAGGCTTAGGCTGTGACCACGGGCACTGGTTAGCTCAGGGGCCTGCAGAGACCGTAGCCGGGTGGCTCTGTTTCCTATGGACGCTGAACCAAATTATCTTAGGCAGCACAAATTTATTTTCTTACAGTTCTGGAGCTCAGAAGCCCAAAATAGGTTTCATGGGCAAAGATCAAGATGTCGGCAGGGATAGGTCCTTCTGGAGGCTCATAGGAAGAATCCATGTCCTTGCCTATTCTAGCTTCTCAAGGCCACCTTCCTTCCTTGGTTTGAGGCCCCATCCTCCGGCTTCAAGCACATCACCCCAACCTCTGCTTCTGTCTTCACATCTCCTTCTCTGACCCTGGTCTTCCTGTCTCCCACTTGTGATGACCCTTTGATGACCCTGGCCCACCTGGGGAATCCGGGACTCTCCCCATCTCCAGATCCTTAACTCCATCATATCTGCAGAGTCCCGTGTAAGGGGGCAATCACAGGGTTTGAAGATATGGATGTGCACATCAGTGGGGACCATTGTTCTGTCTACCACGCTGTGTGGTGTTGGGGGCGTGGAGCGGGCTGTTTGGAGCCTTGGTGGCATGTCACCTCATGTGGAGCTGACAGGGCGACTTCTTTGGACACAGCTCTGTGTTGGCAAGTGCGGATGGGCCCCTGGGAATTCTGCATTGCAGCCTGCCGATGCCAGCAGGAGTAGCGGGACAGCCCGCTCTGGTTTTAGACTCTGAAATCTGGGCTGTGACTCGGGCCTCTTGTAGAGGCCTTGCATCCAGGCCATTCAATCAAGTGTCTCAAGAAATCAGATACGAATGGGCCAATAAAAACTGGCTCTGTGGATCTGCCGTGGCCTCACTGTCCCCAGTGATGACAACCTGGGGAAGCAGGGAATTGGTGGCTTGTTAATGTCAGGAGAAACAAAAACAGAATCAGCTGTGTCAAATCCACACTGAGGTTGTGGAAAGGCATCAGCCAGAAGACCTCATCTTGGGGGTCCACGCAGGCAGCCCCCGATGGTGGTGCCTCTCGAAAGTGGGTAGCAGCTGCCACTCAGCTTGTCCCGTGGCTGGGGTTGAGGACTAAGGATCAGGACTTGAAAGAATCCAATGACACAGACAACTCCAAAGCTATTAAAAAGAAAAAAAAAAAAAGGAGAAAAAAAGAGAAGAAAAAAAAGAAGATGGAAAAAAGGAAGGGAGGGAAGCAGGAAGGGAAGGGAGAAGGGGGAAAGAGAAAAAAAGAAAAAAAGGAAAAGAGAGGGAAGGGGAGAAGAAAAACCTCCCAACCCCGCCAGACCCTCAGCCCAGCCTCCTGCAGAGCGGAGAAGCCAGGAGGCGCTTCCGTTTTCACGCAGGTGCCTCTCCTTCCAAAGGCACACCGTAGCCCGTATGTGTCCATTCGGACCATACTTCTGGGTGGGTATCTGCTGTGTGCCTGCTTCAGGAAGAAGCGTCCTTTGAGCTGAGTGAATGAAGGAACACCCGTCCCACTTGAGGCTTGGGGCAAGGTGGGGAAGAGGACGATCTTCCTGTCTAGTTAAGTCCAGACATCACACCTTCCTCGGCCTGTGACCCCAGATGTTGCCTCCCCTTCAGCGCCCTTGCCTGGGGCCGCCAGGGCGACCACCTGAAGGTTGGAGCCACGCAAGATGCTGCTGGACTCTCCTCCCCCCACCTTTAGCTGTTCTTAACAGTTCCTGGGAGGGAAGGCGGGCTGTTAAGGGTCTTCACAATTCTGTGAGAGGGACTGAGACCAGGAGGGGCCAAGGGTGGCACTGGCGGCTCTTCCCAGGACCCCCTCTTTGCTCTCCTAGGACCACTGTTCAGGAAAGGGGGTTGGGAGGGGTGGCGGGGGAGGAGAAGGAAGAGACCCCCCCTCAGCTATCCCTGCTTCCTCCAAGCAGGGTGGCCCCACCTAACACGTTCACCCGCCCCTCATCCCGTCCCCAGCAAACAGTCCACACTCCCTCTGCACACACCACCCGCCCACATGCCCTCTCCTCTCCCCGTGAGCAAACCCTTCCTACACTTGAAGGTCACTCAGTTCTCGCCTCTCTGAGAAGCATTCCTGGGAGGCCCAGGCTGCCAAGATCCCTCCTCTGTACACAATGTCCACCCCAGTGTGGCAACAGAGATTCCGTGGGCCCTTCAATATGTTTGGGGAACTCAGGTTTCTATGCCCATGACTTACCAGAACCTTTGCTCTAACAGGAACTGGCAGGACAGGGCTAGCCAGAACCTTCCTCTGGAGCACCCCAGGTGACTGCCTCAATTCATAGCACGAGCCCCTGCCCTTGTTGCAGGCTTCAGCCAGTCCCTGTGTGACCTGCTCGGTGCAGCCTCCTGCCTTCGTCTCCAGCGGGATGTGCACCAAATCCTACCCTCTCCCGAGACCCTCCAGTGCCTCATTCTCTGGGATGCCTGCCTGTCGTTGCTGGGCATGGCTCTCTCTAAACAACTCTCGCATGGGGAAGGAACAGGCCACGGTTTAGCTCTTCCTTCCCATCTAAATTGCTTTCCCCAGACTCCACTGCCCTGTCCAGGTGAGCTGGCAGAGCTGCTGAAGGACGGGGCTCCTGTTGTATGCTCCCCCCAAAAGCTCAGGCCCTCCCTGAGCACTCAGCCCAACTCCTGGAACACGACTTGTTAAAACACAACTGGTTCTGATAATTTCTCAATTTAATTGCTCTCTTATACCACCAACAGCAGTCTTGCCAATGAGCTCCTCCAACAGAATTTGAAAGAACAAGAATGTTAATAGATGTTAGCAAGGGTCGAAACGACTTTTTTCTTTCCTTTTACTAATCTAGATGTTTTAACAGTAGCAACACACACATACACAATACACACGTATAGAAATATGTACGTATGTGTGTATATACATACATGTAGCTGGATGTAGGAGAGACACGTGGGTACAGAGACATGTAGATAGATCCCAAATGCCCCTTCAGTTCAGTTAGTTAGAGAGAGACACGTAGAGATGTGTACCAGGACCTGCCTCTCTAACTCATACCCTTTCCACATTTTCCCCTGACACCTGCCAAGGAGTGGTCTGAGTGGTTTTCTGCACATTCTGGCCCTTTAGAGGTCACTTCAGGTCCTTGGACTCTAGTCAACAAATGTTTCCAGGCTGAGTTCTAAGCTCACCCCCTAAGGACCACCTTCCACACACCCAGACCACACTGCCAGCCAGCACAGCCCTGACCAACCAAGCTGGCCACGTGCCTTCCCCTGAAGGCCCTTTGCCCTCTTCAGTCCTCTCCCTCCATGTTCTTCCATGAAATCACAGCCCACGCTTTAATGGCCGGCCCAAATGCTACCCTCCTGGCCAACACAGGGACCAGATGTGATTTTTCTCTCCTCCCTGATTCCACTCTAAGGCACAGGATCTCATTCTGCCCCTGAGGGGAGTGTGTGTGTGTGTGTGTGTGTGTGTGTGTGTGTGTGAGGCATGAGGGGGAGGAAGGATGGAGTCCCTTGCACTGACTGTCCTTCGAGTGGACAGGGGAGCAATGATCACTGACAGGGAAAGCCATCTAGATGCTAAAACAGTACCTAAAAATGGTGGAGCTTTAAATGGAAAACAAAGCCCCATCCTGAGGTGTTTAGTATTTTTCGCACTTAACCAGCCACCCCGCTAGATCCAAATTTAAGCATGCCCAAAGTCAGGGACTGGCAGCACAAGTTTCTTTTAGATTCCCGGAAGTAACACATTTCAAAATTTTGCTGGATTCTAAGCTCATTCAGAATTTAGCTTTAATTCTGACCGTTTAACAGGAAGGAGAAAACAGAAGTTTGTAACACACTATATTCCTCCAGAAAAAAAAGATCCTCTCTCTGCCCCCAGCCTGCAGGGGACGATTAAAGGAAGGTTATCCTGCGACTGAATCCGCGTGACGTCACAGGCCGCCCCACTCTGTGGCGGAAATACCACACCCCTGCGCTGGGGTTCGATTGAGTCCCCAAGGCTGGAGGAGAGCAAGATTGTTCTCTTCAATCAAGTGTTAGTATGTTCTTTAGGAAACCGTACCTGAAGTGATGTAATTCTACCCTGGAGAGAAAGGAAAGTTATCACAGGAGATCGGTGAAAATGCTCAAGTCCCAACTAGGATGCAGGCGGGTGGAGCGAGACCAGGTCCTGCCTTCTAGACCAGGCTGGCAGGACACAGTAAAAAGAAGCCATTTTCCTTGTTCACAGCTGTTGCTCACTAGCACCCTTTACTTAATGATTTTCCTAATTCCCACCGTGCATCACTCAAACGGTCAATACGTATTGACATGCACAATTGCATTTAGGCTACACACGCCGGTGGAGTAGGGCTCCTCTCTTCTACGCTGATTCGGGAGCTCAGAAGGCAGAGGGACCTTCCCATGGGGTGGAACTGGGTTTTGAACTCGGGTCAACAGTGGGTGCTCTTATCCTCTCTCCATTGCAGCCTCCCGCTGCAATGTTCTTCCTGGAACCCGGGGCACGCCACGGCGGAGCGTCAGGCCCTAGAACCACCAGGAAACAAGCAGCAGGAATCCAACCTGGTGTGCAGCTACTAGAAAAAGGCTGCTCCTTTTTAAAGCAAACCACACAGTCCAGGAGCTCTGAGAAGCCAACTCACGAAGTGGGTGCTTCCTCGGGCCCGGCAAGGGCACACACAAGGGTGGGTTTCGCGTGCCTGCGTGGAAAGGCTGTGAGCTGTGTTTTTCATCTAGAATACATTCACCATCACACATGCCATCAGAGACAGCGGCTAACATTTGTTGTGTGCTCAGCATGTGCTTTCTCAGATGACCTCACTCCGTCCTCACCACCAGCCTGGGACGGGGAAACTCTCATTATGCTCATTTTGTGCAGAGGAGAAAGCTGAGGCCCCGGTCACTCTTTTCCCTCAGGAAGATCTAAAGGAGACAGGACGATACCTGCATTGCCTACTAAGGTCACCCGAGACCATCGGCCACCTTGCACTTGGGTGGGGTTTTCTATCTCCGGACGGAAACCGGGCAGTGTTCCTCACCGAACAGAAGAGGACAGAGAGGTCCACAGCAGGTAAGCGCTGCTCAGCAATCAAGGGACCCCCAGGGGGGCCGTAATGAACACTACAGGGGACACACTTCTGCCCGGGGGCTTGGGGTGGGGCCTATAAACCCAAGGCAAACCCAGGAGTCTCCGAACTTAGAGCTTCAGGGACACTGAAAATCACTATGAGCCTTTAAAACCTACCGCCCCCCCCTTTAAAAAAATGTTCAAGATTTAAAAAAAAAATCTTAACTTGGAAATAGCACGAAGCACAGACAGACACACGCGACGACAGAGAAGTCCACGGCCGAGTCACCCCAACGCCGTACTCTGCATGGGTAAATGCAGGCTAACAGTGCAGACGTAAGCACATCATCGCTCCGAGGAGCCCCCGCGTCAGAGCTGGACTCCAGCCTCACGTTCTGTCCCATCTCCCATTTTCATTATGATGAGCTTTATTTGAATTTCCAGATGCGTCAAGAAAAAAAAAGATCAAGAGAATTTGGGATCTTGCTGTGGACTAGAAGGTTGTTTTGGTCAGAGAGACACCTGGTGGCTCTGGAGATAAAACACAGTGTCCTGTGAAAGGACACTTCTCTTACCCCAAGCATGCCAGGGGGGCCGGGGGGGGGTGCCAGGGAGGCCCAGCTTGTCCTCCTGAGAGCACCGGGCGTCATCTTTGCAGGGAGGTAGGTGGGCCTGGCAGGGCCAGAGACAGATGGACTTGAACACCCTTCCCAGCCTTGTGTCCTGTGCAGTCAGTGGGACTCCCCTGAGCGTGGTCCCCTCATCTGTAGAAATGAGACCGATGCCTATCGCTCTCAAGATCATTGTGAGGACAGGTGAGCAGGAAAGACAGAACCCACTGCGGCACCCGCACAGAGCTGGCGGCCTCGTCTCCCGGGCTTTCAGTATTGTCTGTTTCCCGATCTCAGTGGGACCTGGGTATCTGTGGGTTCACAACAGCTCCATCATCCCCAGCTCACTACAGCACCGGGAGATCGGGGAGCTGGGCCCCCTGGGGGCAGCCAGGCTTTGCTTGCTCGGGGTCTCAGCGTGATCTACCCACAGAGGACACCCTCCACAAAATCATGTCCATGGGGTCCCCCCACCTTATACAGCTCTCCATGTTCAAATTTTTGCTATAAGAGGTTATGATGTTTACATTAAGTAAGAAGAAATAACGGCCATTTCCTTTTCAGAGGAAAAAAATGTTAAATTTCCATCAATTCTTGTTTTCATCTTAGCCCATGGATGATTTCACATCTGTTTATTCGTCTTTTTGAATAGAATAAAGGAGATCTGGGATTTCGTGGCATTACTTAACATTCTCATATTCTATCCTGTAATTTCAACTGCTGTCATTGTCTTCACACAAAGGAAAGCAGCAGACAAGCAGACATCTCCCTCTGGAATAAACCCACACGGTGGTGTCTATGTCCCTGCCCATGTTGTATGTGAAAAGGCAGGAAGCAGAGTGGTTTCATTCCCACCAGCTCCACAGTGCACCCCAAGCCAGATCAGCACGCTCCCACATACAGGGTCATCGGCAAAGGGAAACTGAGTCAGCATGATTGTTTGCTGAAAGTATTTCTTTGTATTATGCATTCCCTACCTGTTTTCTTTAAACAAAAGATGCAATTTAAGAAAAAGTTGTATGCAGAATAGAACTTTTCTAACTCAAGAAGAATTTTATATGCATTAGGAAATCTACCTGCTGAAATATTGACATGATTTTTTTTTTAAAGAGACGATTGCCACAAGCTGGGGGTGGGGTGGGGAAGGGACAAAAGGAAAGAGAGAGAGAATCTTAGGCAGGCTCTATGCCCAGTGTGGAGCCAGACACAGGGCTCGATTTCATGACCCTGATATCATGACCTGAGCCAAAATCACAAGTAGGATGCTTAACCGACTAAGCCACCCAGTTCCTGTTGAGGTGAATTTTTTAAAGGAAAAAAAAAAAACAAAACCTCCTTCCCTAATTCAAATAATCTTTTTCTAATTAACCTATATCGTGGGGTTTTTGGTTTATGCTGGATTTTCTTAAAATAAAGGCCACTTTTATTAATCTTGGTTTCTTAGCAAACTAGCAGAACAATTTGACTATATTTTGACATGTCAATTTGAAGGTGCTGTCTTTACCAAAAAACTAGAATTAGTATCCATGTACTTAAAAGGTGACCCCATCACAAGGCTTACCAGGAATGGGTAGATACTGTGATTTCTTCTGGTGCGTGATTTCATTCTGGTGGAATGGTTATCAGGGAGATTTGCTCACGTTTGAGAAACATCTATTTTTTAAAGAAATGGACTCCCTTGCTAAAGGAGTTCCCACAAGGGGACATGCAGACAGCATGAAACTCCCATACGTGGGCATCCAGAAACAGTGAAGCATGCCTGGCACGAAGTGCTACGTGGCGCGCTGGAGGGAATGCGGGGTACCAGCAAGTGGGACAAACCCCTGACTGGTTCCCCATGTGGTCCTACTGAGCCACAAAGATGATCACCTCCGTGGTTCTGCAGGGAAATGCTGGCCTCGGGGTGTGCCAGAGCGGGGAGAAATCCCAAATCGGATAAAGGATAGGGCACCGGCATGTCTACGGAACCTACAATTAGGGTAGAATCCTGAAGTGCTAATGGTTTGTGTCCGAGACTTCGCACTGTCTATTTCCCTTTTTAGGAAGGTGACCACAGGGCCCAGTTTGCCTGGAGAGTCTCAGTTTAGGCCAGTTGGCCTGGCATAATTATTAATAGCACCTCCTTTCACTCTTCAAAGCGTCCCGGTTTGGATGATGAATCCCCTGTCACCTCACCTTCAGCTGGAGCTCACTCCGGGCCCCCTGCCACCTGGAGATGCCCACAGAGCCTTCCCAGCAGAGCCCTTTGGTCCAGGCATTTCTACTACGTCCCCTGGCCCCACTCCTTTGGGACCAAGGGATCCAAAATACAGCCCTCCTGATCAAAATGTGTATGTCTGAGGTAGCCTTCTGCTGACAATTCCTGTCAAGCAGAGAAGTGCATCGAATGGGGCAGATCGAGGCCTGTGTCTGGCCCGGTGGGACAGGTACCCAGACAGGGGCTGCCCTCCGAGTTCTCCCCCACACACCAGAGGTGAGCCCCGCACACAGGAGAGGGGCTCACGTGGTGCTGGGGGGTGCAGATCAGAGGGTCTGGCCACCTCTGTGGTCTCCACAGTTAAACCCGACCCTTCTCCGCCCCCGACAAGGCCGAGCAAAGCCAGCCCCTTGCAGAAGTGGCGTTGCACTGGCCTCAATTATGCTTCTCACACGCACAGAGGCAGCCATTAGATGAATAAAAATAAACTTTATTCTAATACAGAATGGAAAGTTTTGGAAACAGGACCTGTTCTTATCTGACACTCAAAAAATTCTTACCCCTTGAACATCTAAAGGTTATATTCTGTACAATTATATAAATATTTTCATGGCCATATACACATGAGGTTTATGGTTCTAAAAGCCTTTGAAAAATCAATACAATTAGATTCTTTAGACAAAGATTAACCTAGTTAGAAAACAAGAAACACTCCTGAGCGCAGCCAGGAATAAAGAAAGGACAGAGCGGGAAGAGGACTGAGGGACAGGAACACTGAACACAACAGGAACACAATGGAACCCATCGCAGGATTGTAGGAGGTAAGACCCAGCAACACGAAGTTATAGGCAAAAATGGAAATAAACCATCTGAGGGAAAGGTGAGTTGACCCCGAGATCAAATTTCATTTCAAGTCACTAACAATGAATCTATCACCTGGCAGACTTGCTCTTCTAGGAGCAGGTGGCTTTTTCCCATTTATTCTTACCAACTGACAGGCCGCAGCAGCAATGGAGAAAAGATTTCCCTGTTCTGGCCTGTGTGGGCTGTGTGATCCTGGGCGGGATCCCTAGTCTCTCTGAGCCTACTGCCGCGCCTGTCAAACGTGGCCAGTAGTATCTACTTGGCTGGTTTGTTGGGAAGATTATAAGTAGCCTAGAAAAAGTGCTTACACTGTCCCTGAAAAATAACTCTACTCGATAAATAAAACTATCTTGTGTGTGTGTGATAAGGGCTCTACCTTAAAATGTGTTTTCTTTCTACTCTTGTACTCCCAGGTGGTTCTGTCAATCACCACTGACTTTAGCATCTAAAACCAGCCCGTCCTGCCCCTGATGTCACACAATCACAAAGAGCCCCTGAAAGTGTGAAACAGACTGTCCCTTGGGGAAGCTGTGGTGACTCCTCCCCTAAGGCACCGGCCCCGTGTGCAGAAGCAGAAGCTGCCGGAGAGTGACTGTGATGTCCTCTTACTCGGCTACCACCAGGGGCACCACGGACATGAACTCTACTGGACAGTCTGACAGTCACAGAGCAGTCACAGAGCAGACCAGGTCACTGAAGCTTCCGGAGGTGTGCAAGGCGGTTCTGGCAAGCACACACACCTCCCCACGGGACGCCCGTTTCAAGCACCACAGGCCTCCCCGCGTCCCAAGTGTCCGGACCCCACAGGAAGCAGGATTCCCCAGGTCTCAGGCTCTGAGAACCTCACTGCACCAGGGCAACAACAGTCCACAACAGCACACCATTCTGAGGAGTGAGAAGCCAGGAGTCCGTGGCCAAGTGGCACATAAGCAAGAAAGAGCTCTCCTCGGCCTGAAGAGAAGTGAGGCGTGCTCTCTGCGTGAGTGAGCAGACTCAGGGAGCAGCACGTGAGAGCGGCAGCAGGGACCACTACAGTCCCGCTGTCAGAGACCCGGCAGGGGGTGGGGGGGGGGCGCTGGGTGGCCCCAGTGTTAAGAACAGAAAAGGAAGAGGTTGTGCCAGTAGACATCAATGGGGTGTATTTGAGGTAAACTGGTCTCAGATATGCAATGCACGTGGGTGCTGTCCGAAAGAACCCAACATAAGGCTTCTCATGTGTTCTAAGGAAAGGCCCAGCTAAGTTTTTGGTCCTGATGAGATCTTCATTCTACAAGCAGTCATTCCAAACTCTAAAGCAGAGGTCTGCGAGGAGGGCTGGCTGTCCCCTCCTCTGCTAAGAGTCCGGCAAGGTTGCCGACAAGCCCAGGCTGACAGCATGGTCAGGCCGGGACGCCTGGCCCCTGTGCCATGGGATGCGGGGCGGGGGGGTGGGCTACCCAGGAGCTGCATCTGGATGCAGCACATGCTAGGAGGGATGACCAGGAATGTCCAGGGAGTGGAAGTCCCCAAGGCCAGAGAGGCGCTTCGCCCATCTTGCTGCCGGTGCTGCACCCGCTTGGCCCGAGCCTCGGCCGCCAGTAAAGTCAGGCCGGCTACTCGGTGAGGAGATGGACCCCTGGGTCCGCACCCGCCTGGAGCTTTCAGATGCACTGCTCCTCATCTCGGTCATTCAGGAGCAGAGACCACTTGTCCCCATTGTCCTCAGCCGTGGCACTGTGTCGAGACAGCTTGTCAGACTTCAGGGAGGACAGAGACACCTGGCTGATGAAGCTGACCTGGTCCCAGGGTGTGGCCCTCGGGGAGTCTCGTCGCCGGTCATCCATGCCGATGTGCACGCTCACCTGCGACGCCGTCAGGGGCTTCATGCGGCCCTGGGCCTGGGCCTCATACCTCTCCAGGTCGGGCTTCTTGTAGCTGCCAGGCGAGAAGCCAAGAGCACTTGAGCCAGTGTGGGCACAGGCTTTTTTTTTGGAAGGATGGCAAAGAGCTCTCACCAAAGTCTCTCAACAACATATAGTATGGAAACCCCATGGATTTTAGGATTTTAAAGGACAGGGTATTGAGCTCCTGGGTTCAGGTAAAGTTTGCCTGATTGAGAAACTTCCCATCCAAATGCCTGGCACACAGTAGGCTGCCGTTAACTTTGGTTAAGTGAAAGCACGAATAAACATCTTTTTCAAAAAAGGAAAAATGATACACACGAGGACCCCACGTGTATGAGGCATTTGCATGAACAGCCCGGGGGCAGAGTAACCACAGCAGCTCAGCGCATGATGGCTGCGAGGTATGGATTAGTCACTCGCGGTGCCGGTCACTACACACACCCGCCTTGGGAGCTCTGGGCACCTGCGCACGGCACCTGCCCATCGTACCCACAGGCAGAGGGCAAGGGGCGGCTGAGTCGGGGGAGAAGGCCTAGTGAGCACCGCCTGCGGGGCATGCTCCCGCCCCGAGGGACTCACCACTTGAGCTGCAGCGATGAGAGAACCACAGACACGGAGGAGGCCGCCATGGCTGCCGAGCCCATCCACGGCTGCAGCACGATGCCGATGGGCATGAAGACCCCTGGCCAAGGGAAGGACGACACTCACGCCACAGCCCAGAAGAGGGTCTTCACCTTGGGCTGCCCCCTGTGAAGTGCTCCATCTTGGGGGGACTCAGAAACCCCCACTGCCATGTCATGACCATGGGCCCGCACGTCTCTGAAGGAGGTGGTCTCGGAGCTGGGCCGGCGGGGGGGGCGCTGTCTCGGGGACTGGGGTCTCCCACCCACCCTGGCCTTCCTGGGACAGTCCGTAGGTGGCATCGTGGGTTTCGGGGGGAGCTGCAAGGGAACAGGGAATCCCAGGGAGCCTCTCTGCAGCTTTCACTTACCTTTAGAGACTTACAAAGTGGAGAACATACTAAAATCAGCTCAGTCTAAAACGCTGCTGCTCCGCCAGCCAGCGAAGTGGGCTACTCTCTAAGCTGGGCAGGAACGCAGCCGGCAGAGAAGCCGGTCTGGCCGCAGCTGGAGTTGAAGGTAACCCAGCGGGGCAGGGCCGCCCTACCTGCGGCAATGGGTATTCCAATCAGGTTATAGATCAGTGCCAGGACCAGGTTGAGGCGTATCCTCCAGACGGTCCTCTTGGAGAGGTGGATGCTAGCCGCCACATCGAGCAAGTCGTTCTGTAGGAGGAACGCACGGTCAGTGAGGAGATCCGTGCCCCGGCCCTCACCACTCCCATAACCTGGACAGCGAGGCATGAGAAGACACAGCCGAGCTCACTCTGATGAGGACAACGTCAGCAGCCTCAATGGCGACATCTGTGCCTGTCCCGATGGCAATGCCCACATCGGCCCGGGCCAAGGCCGGCGAGTCGTTAACCCCATCTCCCACCATGGCGACTTTCTTCCCTTCATTCTGGAGCTCCTGGACCTTGGCCACCTTGTGAGAAGGCAGCACCTCTGCGAAGACTTTGTTGATGCCCACCTAAAAGGAAAGGAAAACAGTCGTCAAAAAACAAACACATGACGACACCGGGTATTGGCAAAGGATAGTGAACGGTAGCAGAAACCTGAGTCACCCCGCCCCCACTCCCTCCGGCATCAAGCCCAATCGACGATGTCAGTCACCAAACCCTAGATCCCAGGGCATGCCATCCCCGTGCCCCCCTCCATAGTGGCTTAGGCCCCGTGTTGGTGTCCCTGCCCACCTCCCAGCCTCCCAACCTTCCTCCCTATCCCCACTGTGGTCTTTCCGAAACAGCGGTCAGCTCATCACATTACTCTCCTCCTTCAAGACCCAGGGAACCCTCTTCCCTTGGGATGACATCCACACTCCTCGGTCTGCCTCCCAAGGCCCCTCTGGAACTGGTCTCTGCCCACCTCCAGCCCACGCTGGATTCTGCCCCATTCACCTTCCCGCAGCTCTCCAGCCCACTGCTGCGGTGCTCGTGCTGCCTATTCTGTCCTGGAAACATCAGCTTCCCTTTCTCCAGCCCTCCCTGTCTTCCTCATCTGACCACTCCTGACTCAAGCATTTCCTCCCCTGGGAAGCCGGCTTCAGCCCCTGCCACGCTGGGGTCAGTTGGTGGCTCCCACGTGCCCTGTGCACTTTTCTCTTGCAGAAGCGAGCATTCAATTCAACCCTGGTCACTGGTCCATACTTCCCCCGAGAACAGAGAGCTACCGGAGGGCAGACGCCCTCTTCACTCCTCTCCAGAGCCCGTCACATGGGTGGTGCTTAGTAAGTGCTCGCTGAACAGACAAGCAAGTTTTAACCAGGAAGGGAGGTGGTACTCAACGAGTGCATCATTAGCAAGGAAGGCCGCGTAGAGAAGTACTGCTGCTTCCCTTGTAAGAAGCAGTTCACTTTCAAAAGCATACAGCGTACACACATTTGGGGAGCGTATGTAATCTTCCAGAATTTGCACAGGAGCCCTCGCCGTGTGCAGAGTCAGGCAGGCATGCAGCAGTGCCATCCTCACGGTGCACACTCAGAACTGAGCGCTGCTGGAGACCTGCCAGGACCCAGCTGCGCGGACAAATCGTTCCCTTAACACAAAGGCCCAAAACTCATATATTTCAGCTCTTGAGCCATGATCTTTTTTGTCTTTGCCCCACTGGAAAGACAGAAACAGAGAATGCTGGAATTGCGTTCTCCAGGGCAGCAACCTGTCCTGAGGCCCCGGGGACGTGAGCTTTGCATGGCAACACCATGGTCTCCCGTGGGCGCAGCACAGCTTGGACTGGAGCAGAGCAGGTGGAGCGAGAAGCACCCAGCGAGGGGGGAGGCCAGAAGCTAGAGCTTCCTATTTTTCTCCAAACTGCTCCGGGGAGCTCAGAACCAATTTCCCCAGCCCCCTGGCCCCTGGCTCACACCTGGGTGGCAATGGCTCTGGCCGTCTTCCGGTTGTCGCCTGTGATCAGAACCACGTCCACACCCATGCTCTTCAGCGTGTGCACGGCCAGCGCTGCCTCCTGCTTGACTGCGTCCGCGATGGCGAACATGGCGCAGAGCACACCTGCAGGAGACACCCTTGGATGAGCCCACAAGGGCGAGCACTGGGCAGCCCGAGGGGCAAAGGAGGCTGTGCTACCAGAAACAGTTTCCAGAGTGTAATGTCACATGTGAAAAACAAAACGCCAAGTTATAGAACATAACCCGGTTTTGTTTTTTAAAAATGAGCTACATTTACAGATGCATACAAAAGTCTGGAAGGAATATGAAACGTTAACAGTGGCTCTCTGAGGGGTAGGATAGGGAGTCATTGCATTTTCTTCTTTATAGCTCTCAGAATCTTCCCAATTTTCTGCAAGGAACATCTATTACTTTGCAGAGTGCCTGGCTCATAATAGTAACAACTCAATACATGTTAGCTATTAAGATATGAGAAAGAAAATGAATACAATAAATGTTACTGAAAAGTGATGAAAGTCCAAACAGAAAATCGGTCCTTCCTTTTTCTCTCTCTACAGAAAGCATTTGTTTGGGGGGTTTTGTTTGTGCGAATCTTCAGATAGTGAGGCAGGAAGGCATTTAGGGACTGAGGGTAGCAGAGCAGAAGCGGGGGAGTGGTGTGACAGAGGGCATCGCTCCTTCAGCAGAGCTGGCTCCAATCCGAGGAGCTGAGGGGACTGCAGGTTTATAAGGACTTTGGAAAGGACATGGCAGTACGAGCAGGAAAAAAGAGTGGGAGAGGACATATTTTGTTGACGCATTAAAAATAAGAATCATTTATGTTGCTTGTCTGCATATGGTTTTACTTCTATAAACAGAAACTACCATCAGCAAAGTAAGATTCCAATCATCTGAGGTGTAAAGGCCCAGACACGTGTGATGCTGGGGAGCTCCGTGGAGGGGCAGCGATCTCGTTACTTAGGACGCTATGGCTGAACCTTCTGGGCAGCGAGCTGCCGCTGTGCGTGCAGGGATGAAG
This sequence comes from Ailuropoda melanoleuca, assembly GCF_002007445.2. NCBI lineage: Eukaryota > Metazoa > Chordata > Mammalia > Carnivora > Ursidae > Ailuropoda > Ailuropoda melanoleuca. Next base: position 80,451,557 of record NC_048224.1, on the reverse strand, counting down.
GAGGAGGGCGACTGAACCACTGGCTTGGACAGAGCAGACAGTGACGGCGAAGGCAGGGGAGGATTCCAAGACCAAGGAGGCCGAGCTGCCTCACTCTGGGGGAAGGACGGACACAGCAGAGAGGGCCTCCGGACTGAGAATGAAGTGAGAAGTGACAAGGCAGCCTTTTGGAACACAGAATTTAAATTAACAAAGAGGAAGATTTACTGGGGGGAGAAAAAAAAGGAGAAAGTCTATTTTTGCCAGATATCCCCAAGAAACTTCGTTGCTGAGAGCAGAAGGTGGGGGGGGGTGGTACCGTCAATGGCCACCAGGATGGCCGTCTGGCCTTTCATCTCGTGATCCGTCATCGCGTCACTGATGTCGCTGGAAATGGTTAGCCCGTTGCGTCTCATCCATTCACGGTTCCCAATCAGCACAGAGAAGGTCTGGGGGGTCGCATCTGTTCAAAGAGTTTGTGGTTATTCCCAAATAGTCCAATTTTACTGTGAGAAAAGACTAAAAACCATGGAATCCTTCTAACAGCAAAAGTCTCTTTAGCTGTTTTGAAACACTGTAACTAGCAAGCACCTCTCCTAACACCATCCTTGAAGGACCAGGGAAGCAGTAATTAACATGTGGAACATGGGGGGGGATCAAAATGGGGTGTTAAAAGGTACACGCAGTGTGTGCGAAGACACCATAATCATATTAAACGTTTGACAGCGTCCTAATTTGCCTTTAAGAGGCATCTGCTGGCTCCTTTTCTGCGGAGATTAGAAGCAACAAGCTGGGTGTGGATGACCCAAGGTGCATCACGAATACCTAGTCTACTTCCATGAAATGTTTATAGCTGTACCTCCTAGAAGGCCAGATGGGCCTTTCCCGTCACCTTCTCACTATGTGTGCCGCTAACCCAGGGGTCACCACACAGGCCAGTCCTGGCAGCTAAATGGAAGGGTCAAGCCGGGGTTCTGAATTGCTAGAAGGCGGCAGATGGCTTCTAACAATAGCCCAGCGCACTTAAGTGAAAACACGAGACACGTGCGCTTTGGTTTGGGAGGGTTTCCACACTCTCGCGCCGATGGCTAGCAAGCCATCCTAAGAATCGGAAAAGCCGCATTCAAAGGCAGCTGCCACTCCAAGCAGTACCCCTTCTTGGCTCAGGCAGACCACTTCCATCTGCTTTCCCTGCTGCTGCTAGCTCTGTAAATCCAACATCCCGTCGGGTTTCTACAGCACGGGAGGGAGACTGGAGGAGCAAAATCAGAATTCCCATCTGTCCCCTTTGTAGCTTAGAGAAGCAAGACTGACTTGGGACAAGAAAGAGGAGACTCAAGATTAGGTCACAGAAGCAATACTCTATGAATTTCAGTAACACATACTGCTTCTGTCTGCCATTAGCATCAGGGTTCGGAAGTGTCAGAGGACACAACGATGAACAAACGGCAGGCTTTCCTGGGGAAGGTGGGCATGCGGCGCCCCGGCCAGGAGCCACCCCTTGGCCACAGCCGGGGACCCATGGTGGTGTGCCAGCCTGGTGCTGTCTGGTTTGGCATGCCACCAGCTGACCCAGCCGGGCCCAGGTCATGGCAGGCTGGGCAGAGAGACAAGAGCCAGGGATACCTATTTCCTCGGGAATGCCGCCAACCGTGTTTGGGGGAGCAGCCTGTTTGCTCTGAGGGTGCTCGCTGTGGGCCAGGATGCCCTCCACGCTACTGACTTTGCAGCCGATGCCACAGCCCGGCACTGCCTGGAAGTCCGTGCAGTAGCCCAAGGTCTCGGTTCCCAATTCCTGTGAAGCCAGGGAGACAAGGGGAGGTGAGGAGGAGGCAGGAGAGAGCGGCACCCACCAGGAGCTGAGAGGAAAGCAGGGCTGGGCAGGTGAGGAGATCGACTAATAACTCGGCAATTCTTTCTCTCATCTGACACAGACGTTATAATTATTAAATGGATGCCTCGTGACACAGGACAAGGGGCAGACTAGAAAGGAGAAGAGCAGTTCACGGCAAATGCCTCAAATTAAAGGATGTGGGGGGAGCAAAAAGAGGAAAGATATTATTTTTATGTTGAAAATTATTTCATGAGAACGATGGAACAGGCAGACGGTAACAAAGCTGCTTGGAGGCTATCAAGAGGTCACTGCCCATTTACAGGCCCTGGGGGTCGAGGGCAGAGGCAGGCGAAAGACATGAGAAGCTGCCTCACTCGGGGTTAACGACACAGCACAGGAGGGATGACAGAGCACATTCGTCCTGAAACACCACAAGAGAGGGGGAGACAGCAGTCTGAATGACCCTGTGCAAAACACCGGTGGAGATTTCTGGAAGACTCCCTGTCCAGGGAGAGCTGTCAGCTTTGCCCCAAGGCATCCACATCACCTTTCTACATTTACTGATAATCGTATTTGCCCAGACTGTTTAAAATTTTTCAGAGCAATAATCTGGCACATCCTGCTGCTTCTATATTAAGACTGAAAACAGAAAATGAAACAGGACTTTCATCTGGAGAGGTCAGAGGATGAACGCTTCCCCATTAACTGCCAAGAATCCGCTGGGCATTCGGCTCACCTCTCCATTGCCTCTCCATTTCAGTGTCCCGGTCGAGGGGCTCTCTCCTCGCCTCACCCCAATCCCCCATTCAGTTCTGAGCCCCCTTTTCACTGAGCGCTCATTAAGGACTGGATTGATAGACATCCGTCCTCCCCACCAGACCATCGGCTCCCAGAGGGCAGGAGTTCACACCCTAGCAGTTTTTGTTGTCCCGAGCACAGATGCTCAGTACACGCTCTCTAAGTGACTGTTAACACTCAATCGCTTTTGTGATGATCTGGAAATGGGACGAGGGACCCATCACTGAGAGCTACATCCCCACCTGCTCCACAGGGGCCTGCTGAGGGGCTCCCAGGCCCCGCAAGCCAAGGCCTCCTGCAACACAGCTGGCCCAGGTTACAGAGGCAGCAGGAGAAGAGGCATGTGAGGAGGAAGGCGCTTGGAGGCTTCCAGCCCAGCTGGTGAGAGCTGAGGAGGAGGCCAGCCAGGGCAGAGAGGATGGGGGGAGGGGAAGTGGGGGTGGAGAGAGGGACGAGCAGTGCCCAGGTCTACATACCTCTTTACAGTACTTGGTGACTGCCACGCCCAGGGGGTGCTCACTGCTCGCCTCCGCAGTCCCCACTACAGCAAGAACCTTCCTGAGGGGCATTGTGGCCACATCCACGAGCAGGAGGACCCGCATGACTTTGGGGACCCCGTAGGTAATGGTGCCAGTTTTGTCAAACATCACGGTCTTTATCTGCCAAGACAACCACATCTTGGTGACCACAAATACAGACAGAGGGACTTGAAGGGCCCACATAATCTTGAGGCAGAACTCCACTTAACCTTGCTCAAGCAGGTAACAACACCCCTCCATTAACACAATCCTCTACAATCGATCCCCGGGTTCAACCACTCCCACGACAAAGACACGGTTTCCCTTTCTGTCTAGCCGAAACAGGCTGCACTGTGACTTAACCTTCATGAGGGTGAAACCGGCACTCCAATTTGACAGGAAATGGCATGGCACCACCTTCTGGAAAGTGACACCATGCAGATTTCTCATGTCAGGACTCTGGGAGTCCCCCCGTCTCCCTGTGCACAGCGTGTCTCTGGCCTAAGTGAAAACGCCTACTGAGAATAAGGAGCTCGCACTCCAGGTTCAAGAAAGGGAGGGGTGCCTGGGTGGCTCAATTGGTTAAGCGTCTGCCTTTGGCTCAGGTATGATCTCAGTGTCCTGGGATCGAGTCCCCCCTGTTGGGGTCCATGCTCAGTGGGAGTCTGCTTTTCCCTCTACCCCTCCCTGCTGCTCATGCTCTCTCTCAAATAAATAAATAAATAAATAATCTTTAAAAGAGAGAGAGAGAGCACGCACAAGAGAGAAAGGGAGCGTTCCCTGGCCATCATAACAAGCAACCACCAGGGACATTTTCTCCATCCATCCCACTTGGTCAATGGCAACTTCCAGCAGTGCCCATGGGTCTGCATTCTGCCAGTCGGTACCTGTGTCCATGGCCAGAGCCCACCCACCCCTGAACTCCATACCTCCCCAAACCCTACATAAGGCCAGCTGCTTGCTGTGGTCAGACTACCCCGCAGGCACGGCTCGCCCTCACTTAGCCAACAGCACTCGGCTCATTCTGATGCTGATTGCTGGTCTCTGCAACACAACTGCTCTTCTTCCAATAACCCCTGTCTCCTTTAGTCCATCCTTGCACTCTGCAGCCACAGTGATCTTCCCGACAAGTAACCCAGTCCCACCCTGTGGGTGCTTCGGACCCTCCTCAGCTTCCTGTTGTTCTTTGGGTTAAGTTCTGAAGACTTGACGCAAACTCTGAGGCCCTTCCAGGCCCCTCTCTCCCTGCCCTCCTCCCTCGACGGCCTCACCTCCTGTCAGTTTCTCTCTCCCTCTCAATGATTTTCTTTTTTGGTTCCTCATTACTCATTCCGTCAATAACTATGGAGGGCTTCCAATGTGCCTGGCACTGGGCAAGATGCTGGGGATACAATGATGAGAAGAAGTTCACAGTCCCTGATCTTACGGGGTCTATGAGGTGGCCGGGCTGTTCCTGCCACCGACCATCCTTCCCAGCTTCCGCTGCCTGGCTAACTCCAGCTCGACTGGTTGGTCCCAGATGAACCTCTCGATTTCCTTCCCTGCCTGTGCACCCCTCACCCCGGGCCAACATCCACGAATGCAGGTTAGGTCTCTGCTACACTGTCTTCCCAGCCTCGCACTCGCTCACAGATTTGTGGTTTACTTCCTCCACATCTGCCTCTCCCACTAACCTGTGAGCTCCTTGACGGGAGGCCCATGGCCATCCCCGGGGCCTTGCACAGGACCCACGCACAGTAAATGCTCAACAAACACCAAGTAAATAAAGGGGGGATGGAAAGTTAAGGGGTGGACATGTTGGGCCACAGATTCTCCATAAACACTTTCTGACTACTCTACTCCCAGAAGTCGGGTTCCTCGGCAAATCACATGGATGTGCTCCCGTCCTTTTCTCCATGCCAACTACCTGGGTGTGAATCCCGGCTCTGCCGCTAATTAACTGCAGGCCTTTGGGGGAGTCCCCACGCCTCCTCCTGCTAAGCTTCCTCATCTGAGAAATGGGAATAAAGCACGGACCTCAAAGAGCTGTTACTGAGATTAAATCACTTCATATTTAATCCTGTAACTGTGAGCTGTTCCTGCTGTTATCATTCCCAGTCCCTGCTGGCTTCCTGTTTTATTACCAGGGCTGCCCTCAAGCCTCTTCCAGGTTTTTCCTCTTAATACAGAATTTAAACAGATACTACTTTCCCATAGACTCTCTTCAGTTTCAAAAAAAATCACATAGTAACAGCTACAGAGTTGTTCCAGCCAAGACCTCAAAGGACAGCCAGGAGCGCAAGGGCCAACCTTGTGGGCCATCTCCAGAGGCTTGCCTCCTTTGATGAGGATGCCATTCTGGGCGGCCACCCCGGTGCCCACCATGACGGCCGTGGGCGTGGCCAGGCCCAGAGAGCAGGGGCAGGCGATGCATAGCACGGTGATGGAGGTCTGGAACGCGAACCGGATGATCACCTCTGCCTGGGAGATATGCTTGTTGGGGGTCTGAAAAGAGGAAGGAGATAAAGGCAGGCTGAGGGTTAAATGAGGAATCACACCGACTTCGAATCACATAAGAGCATTTCAGCATGGCAGCAGGACCTGAGACACATGATGCGCTGGGGTTTGGGAAACATGTGTAGTCCCCTCTGCACAGTGCCGTGTTATCACGTGGCTCACTGTACCGATCCCCATCCCAGTGCTCCAACACAATGCTATAGGCTTTCCTCTGAGAGACGCACGACGAGAGGAGAGAGTCGTGGACGACTCCCTGCTAGGGGAAGGAGCACAGACTGCAGAATGTCCTGGCCCTGACACTACCTTAATGTCTCTGCACGTCAGCTCCCTCACATTCAGAATGGGGACAATAATACCAGTAACGCCCAACTGGTTATTGTAAGTGTTAAACGAGCTTATATACATATAAATACATATAAGCACATAAATATACATTGTACAATACCTGGCATGGGAGAAGGGTATAAGAAATTGTAACTATTACATTATCAATATTACATTATTAACAGTATTATACCTTATTATTATTTTTTATCATTATTATGAAACTTCTAAAAAATGATAGTTCTCCAAGGAATCTACCCTAAGGTGATAATCATACAACTGGCAAAAGACACAAAGATATTTATCACAGCATTTTTTCAAAACCTAGAGACACCCCATAGGGAATTGGTGAATTAAACTGTGGGTATGATGTGCATAATGAAATATCAGCCATTGTTGAAATGATGATGTATACCTATACTTGTTGACATGGAAAGATACCAGCAACACTGTTAAATAAAAAAAGCAAGTACAAAATGGCACATGTTATGATTGAATTAGTGAAAATTATCTGACCATATCTCTATATAGCCTTTCAACAATACTGGAAAGAGGTTTCCCAAAGTGCAAAAAATTGTTACTCCTAGGGATGGGATTTAGAGCCATCTTTATTTTCTACTATTTTTCACTATTGTTTTCTTTGTAAACCCAAAACAAACAAAATATGGGTCTCCTTTCCAGTCACCTGGTAACACATGGGTATTACTATTTGCATCCTGACATCTTGATTTATCTTGGTTTATTTTGCAAAATGGCGGGTGTCTCTAGAGCACAATCAGGAGACACTATATTCACTTTAATCACAGTATGTTTTCTAAATCAAGGATATAGACCACGATCTCTTTAGCTTCCATCTACACTTTATTCCTTGATTTTGAAAGGCAGAATTCTAAAATAAGGTGTATTATTAATAAAGGGTCATTTCACTTTGATTAGAAACAGTTGGATTTAGATAGAGAGACAGTGTGTTTAAGACATAATGGAATTTTTAGAGATAAAGATGATGTGATTTTAAAAAAAACAGTAATTCTCATCAAAATAACATGGGCATTCTGGTGGGACTGGGTGGACTTCTAGAGGGCGACATGAACCTCTCCCTACAATGACTTAGACAGCAGGGTGGTAAGAACATCTCAAAGGAACATGCAGTACCTCATTTGCCGGCATCCTCCCTGACATTGCAGATAAAAACAAAAGAAGCCAAAGTAAGATGGAAAGGCAGGGAACAGCAGAAAGCCCCATATTCCAACTTGTTTAGGAATGACTTTTCCCACAGCCACATGCCAGTGAGCTGCTCTCCCGCAAAAGCAGAAATTTGAGGCAGTCAGGTGCCGTCATAGCCACCGGCAAATTCTAGGAATACAGTCACAGGTTACTCTTCAAAGCACTGAGGTCTCCTTAGATGTCAGCAAGAGTTTAACTTGGACATTTTTCACTTTAGGATAGGAAATTTGAGAGAGAGAATGACATCTTCGTAAATGACATGCACCCCAAGAATTTCAGATACGCTTTTAATTATGGGTAGACATTTTTTTTAAAGAAAAAAAATTATCTATTCCATATTTACAATTTCTTATTCTGTGACTCTAAGGTAAAACAGGCATTTGACTTGGCTAAGTAGGAGATACTTTAAACTGTAGGTAAAACCCTGTTCCATTCATCGGGCAGTTATCAGATACGACTCCACGTGGGCCATTCCCTGTTGACGTACATCAGGGTTTCTCAAGCTCGGCACTATTGCCATTTGGGGCCAGATGATTCTTGGTTGTGGGGGGCTGTCCTTTGCTTGGTAGGATGTATGGCAGCATCCTCAGTCTCTACCCACTAGATGTCAGTAGCATTCCCTCCCCAGTCATGACAACCAAGTGTCTCTAGACATTGCCAAATGTCTCTGGGGACAATAAAATTACTCCCAATTGAGAATTACTGTTGTATGTAGTTCCTACTTCTCAAGCAGAAAAGGTTTTTTTTGTACTTTCCACTTTTTTTGGAAGTTCAATCAAACAGTATTTCCTAAGATAATATTCATCATCTACTTTTTATCTCAAGAAAGTATATTCCATTATCTCATATACGTTCAATAAATACTTATTATTAAAGATCTATTAGCACTGCCCAGGAAGCTGCAAGTTTGAAGATAGTACTGATAGACACAGAGAGCAAAAAACATATTTTTCTTAAAATCTGTTAAAATGATATTATCGTGCCATCAAAACTGTGAAATTACCTATGATATGGGCCTCATAACCCCAGAAATGGCCATGGTCACATTATGTAAATGTTTCAGGCATGACAACTGATAGCTAATGGGTATCTGGGAACTTATTTAACTAGAAGGCAAAGTTTTTAAAAAAACTTGCAGAAACAGAATGACTGATCGTCCTATCTTGGCTAAGATTTTGCTGCCAATAAGTGAAGCAAGCAAATAAACGTAATGGGTAATTAAAGCCCAATGAATCTAAGATATGAGAGAATAGGATTAATGGCAAAAGATTATTTAAAACACAGCAACCGTACTGCCCAAAGCATTCAACTTACAGGAAAGTATTTCTGAACAACACCAAAATCGATAAAACCGATTATAATCCATACCACCAACGTCAACGTTGAAATGATGATGATAAATGGGACAAAATATCCACTAAACCGGTCAGCCAGTTGCTGAATGGGTGCCTATGAAAATAAAACACCAAGACCATGGGAAATTACAATCCACAAAGAAATATGTCCCCACAGGCACGGGCAGTCACTGGGGTTCTGAGCCCCCGTGTTAACACGCTTACTAATCGCCCTCTACTCAGCAAAATCTGCCTGAGTCTCTGAAACTCTCGGAATAACTTCTAAATTGAGGAACCTGACGTTATGCTATTTTTTAACATTCTTCATTACCTTTGACATCTGAGCCTCTTCCACCAATTTCACAATCTGAGCCAACGTGGTGTCATTGCCCACATGGGTGGCATTAATGAGCACAGAGCCATGTGCATTTATAGACCCTGCGATCACTGTGCTTCCCGGTTTCTTCGTGACCGGCATGGCTTCCCCTAGAGGTGGAGAAAAGAGATCAACCGTCATGCACCCAGACCCGTTCAGCATTCACGTGACCCGGCAGTGCCTGTGATACCCACCCACAGGGAACAAGAGACAAGCCACCTAACCTGTGATGAGGGACTCGTCGGCCATGGTGTTGCCTTCCAGGACTTTCCCATCCACTGGGAACTTTCCCCCGGGGACAACCTTGATGATATCGCCCCGCTGCACCAGCTCCATGGGTACCTGCTCCTCTCTGCAACAGAGCCACTCAAGTTACACACACCGCGATTAACTGGAGCTCAACCCTCTTGGTCTGCCGCCCAACTTGGGTTCTCGACAAAATGTTGGATTGTTACACGTTCTTTGCTTTAAACCAAGGAGCAGGATTCATTTTATCTGTTCATTTTCAGATCAAGCCAATATTTATTGTGCAGCTACTAAGAGACAGGCACTGTACTAGGCACGGGGAATACAGCTGGGAAGAGGACAGCCAAGTCCCTATCCTCAGGAAGACCAATTCTGCAGAAGAAACAGGTCATAAGAGAGTCCCAGGTATTAAATAAGTGTTAGGATACAAATACTGTGACTGGAAGGCTTTTTTGGGGGGAAGGGAGGGTTCACTTGGAAGATGATCTGAGACCTGGATGATAAGAGGGGCCAACATACAGGTGAAAGAGAGTTCAAGGGGGAAAAACCCAACTAATGCAAAGGCCCTAAGGCAGGCAGGAAGGGTGTCTTTGAGAACCAGGAGGTGAAGGAGGCAGTCCAGGTCCCAGCGGGACTTGTGGAGCAGAGTATGGGCTGTGGATGTAAGGTTTTTACTGGGAAGTGACATAATTTGATTCACATTTTCAAGTCATGTCTCTGGCTGTTGCGTGAGAACGGGTGGCAGGGACAATAATAGAAGCCGGGAGAAGAGGTGGGCTGTTGCAGCAGCCCAAGCAAAAGATGGCAATGGCTAAATATGGAAAGAAGAGAATCAAAGAGGAGCTCTAAGTTCTGTTACTGAGATGGAGGCAAGTGTACAGAAGCAGCTGAGGGAGGGCAAGAGAAGAGAAGGAGAAGAGACTAAATAAAGACGGGTGGGTCTGGGATGCCTATCTGACTTCCAGGGAAAATGTCAAGCAGGGAGTAGAAAACGGGACTGGAGCTGAGAGGAGAGGGCGGAGCTGGAGGTACAAGTCCACGAGCTGTCCAAATACTGACGGCACTTACAGCCAGGAAATGGTGCGAGCTCACCTGGGTGTGCAGGTGGAAAAGAAAGGAGTTCTAGAACTAAGCCCTGGGGGCGCGCCTGGGTGGCACAGCGGTTAAGCGTCTGCCTTCGGCTCAGGGCGTGATCCTGGCATTGTGGGATTGAGCCCCACATCAGGCTCCTCTGCTATGAGCCTGCTTCTTCCTCTCCCACTCCCCCTGCTTGTGTTCCCTCTCTCGCTGGCTGTCTCTATCTCTGTCAAATAAACCAATAAAATCTTAAAAAAAAAAAAAAAAGAACTAAGCCCTGGGGCCAGCCTGTGGCGGCCAAGGTAGACAGGGCAGGGGGGCCCGCAAGGTGGGGGAGCAGGCGTCCCAGCCCAGCCGCCAGATATGCAAACTTCATCACACTCTGCACTTAAGTCTTTGTACCTCCGTGAAGGTCAGCCACACGTGCGTAAACAAGAAAACCAACAGAAAGTTTTCAATGGCGAGACTGGGGGGCAGGGGGAATGCTGGTAAGAGGCGGAAACGAAGATAAACCCGAAAACAGCTGGGGTACATGGAAGAGGTCTGCTATGGGGGAAAAGCAGTTTCAGAAGCTGGTGGAGGCAGCAGCTCGGCAGGAGGAGAGGAGAGCATGTGAAGCCAGGAGACAGCAGCTCGGGACGCTTTCTCGGGAAGTTGTGCTGTGATGGGGAAAACAGAAGAAGAGGGAACAGGGTCAGACAGGAACGTGTGAGCCGTAGGTGTGTGTGGACTGGATGCTGGGCGGGGAGTCGACCAGAGACAGACAGACAGACAGACACGTGGTGGGGGAGAGGAGGGAAGGGCAGGAACAGTGAGATGGCCAGACGGCGGCCGCCAGGGAACCGCCACAGAACCGCCACAGGAGCCAAATACACATCACACTGTATACAGCCGACCCTTGAATGGCAGGGGTTTGCACCACGCAGGGACAGGTGGGTTTTTAATAAATACAATACAGAAGTAGAAATAGGCTTTCTCTTCCTTCTGATTTTCTTGACATTTTCTTTTCTCTCGCTTATTCTAAGAACACAGCTTACATTAACATACAAAATAGGTACTAACCAACTGTTCATGTTGTTGGTAAGGCTTTTAGTCAACGGTAGCTTATTAGTAAAGCTTTTGGGAGTCAGAAGTTATATTTGGTTTTTTGACTCTGCGTGGGGTCAGCGCCCCTAAGACCCCTGTTGTTCAAGGGTCACCTGTTTATAACAGTGCCCTCATGAACAAGCGGAGAAAAGGCAGACAAGCAGGCTCTGAGGTTCTCTTACACGCTCCTTTCATTCTACAAGGACCACATTCAAACTACCAGGGAGAAAAATACACAATACGCTGCCTTATCAAAGTGAGAAGGTTAAACAGACCTTTACTGGGTGTATGTACTGTGCTAGATTGGTACATGTTTTTTTCTCACTGAATCTTCCCAAAATTATGTGAGGTAAGTGATACTGACTCCCATTAGAGCAAAAACCCAGGACTTCTTAGAAAGGCATGACACTGAACCTTCATGTCTGTTTCTTAAACACTGCTGTGTATAAATGTGTAAAACTTGGGAACCAAAATGTGCAGACAGAGATGGTAAATATCTACATCAAAATTTTCTTTTTGAAAAAAGTGTGCAGAAGCATCCCCTGCAAAATGAGGATTCGAGAGTCTGTCTGTATCCAAAGGTCCAGCTCGGCGCCCCGTGCTGCCCCCTCCCTACAAGGCTGGAGCACATGCAGCTCCGGCCGGTGCACTAAATATGGGCTCAGTGCTGTAGAAACCACTGTGTGCGCCAGGTGCCAGGGACAAGGCCCTGACCTTGGGAGCTCAGAGCCCTCGTTAGGGCACTGGTGAGTCACAGGGCAGTGGTGCCATCTGGGTCAAATCCTGGTACAAAGCCACAGTGTCCGCCTTTCTACAATGGGGATTTTGTTCCAGGATTAACGGAAATGATGCACGTTCAGTACTTAGTACGGTGCCTCGCATACAGTGAGCGCCCAGGGAATTCCACTTAACGGATGTTTTCCCCAGTGATGGGCCTCTGTGTAGCAGGCACTGTGCTAGACTTCCGTCCAGCCTTCTTCTCAAGAGGCTGACAGCCAAGAAGCTACAAGCAGACTCATGTAAGTTCAGCAATGGCCATAAGACAAGAAATGGGGTAGGAAAAAGAGGGGTGCCCTGAAGTCTCGAGTGCTGGGAGTAGATTTGAGGAAATCTGTTTGGGGGCAGGGTGGAGAACAGGAGGAAAGGAGGATTCTCCATAATCTGAGAATATTCTTTACTGCTTTTTAAAGTCTCCCAGGGATGGAGATGCCCGGGCCCTGCCCCTCTGATGCCTGTCTACACGACCTGGAGGAGTTTCCCATCACACCAGGTCCTCACTTGGCAAGAGAGGCCTGTCAAGAGAAGGAGCACCTGCTCACTTGTGAAGGGGCATCGGGGGCTAATGGCAGAAGCTAACTACTAAGCTTTAGAAGGTTAGCTTCTATATGGATTCTTCAAGAAATTGGCACCCATGTCCAACTAACTGGGTGCCCTCTAAGAAACCTTTAGCAACGCCAATCTCTGCTTAATCTGAAGCTGAATTTCCCTTTGATCTGAATTGACCATACTGTTCTAAGTCCCAACAGTTTAATTTAAGGTGAACAGCACTTGATGGGGGTCAAGGTGGCTCCTTTCAGAGAATTCCCAGTCTTCTCCTTCTTCAGAAGCTTCTATCCCCCGGAACACCACAGTGCGGGAATACACGTAATTGAGAGACAGTGCTTCCCCTAGCATTTCTTCTGCTTCAAGAGCTTCTGCCAGTAGTCTGTCCACCACACCCTTCTCCTGTCTCCTCTCCCTCCTCATCTGACACAAAGTAAAAAGACAAAAACTCAGAACAGAACAGCCACTACCGAGATGAAGTCTGTAACTCTGTTTTCCCCACTACCACAGGAGACTTCAATGAAGGAGACTGGGGACCAGGTTGTGTAGGCTCTTGGATGTCACCCCCACAAACATGGGGTGATTTTTTTGAACATTTCGTGGTGCTTTCATTCATTCAACTAGTCATCTGAGCACCTACCACGTGTGTGTCCCAGGGCCAGTGGAGCAACAGCCAAGCAGACCTGGGGACATTGAAAGGCTTCCGGAGATGTGCCCCCAAGCTGAGCCCTGAAGCACAAGCAGCCAGGCAAAGGGGAAGAAGAAAGGCGTGAGGGGAGACCCGAGAGCCTCCTCCTGGGAGCTGCCAGTGGGGTGTGGCCGGGACAAGATGGAGGAATGGTGGCACAAGGGACTGAGTCCAAGAGGCGGCTGGGGCAGACGCCGAGTCCCACGTGTGCACTAAGCACACAGACTTCACCTTAAGGATGGCAGGGAATCGCTGAAGGATCTCCAGCTACAGAGGAATACAAGCAGATCTGTGCTTCCAAGAGATTGCTGGTTTGACTGTGGGAAGATATTTCAAAAGAGACAAGGCTGGAAACAGGAGGCCAGTGAAGACCTTGCAGCAGTGCTGTAGGGACAGAGCAGCCGCAACAGGAAGGGGCAGGGGGTAGCGTTACCAGAGGTAACAGACACTCCCATCACCCAAGACCTGGGACAGACAGAAAGCACAGGGGTCCCTGGCACAGGGACAGAGGGAGGGGCAGGCCCCAGTCTTGCTGAAAGGAGACAGCTGAGGTGGGAAACTCTGACGGCCATCCAAAGGCGCCTGCAGAGGCCCGACGTGGCAAGACCCCACAGAAGGTGCAGGCTGACTCGGGGGCCCTGGCACCAGCTCACCTCATCTTGTAGGAAGTCAAGCTCGTCAGCAGGGTGGTGTGTGGCCCTGTCCCTGGGAGAGCAGAGTGTGACCACAGGCCTGTCACCTCCCAGCAGCCTGGAGCACGCCGCCAGGAAGGTGGGGTAGGAACCAACACCCTGGTCTGACAGACAGGAACTGTGCCTCACAGGCCATAACTGACCCGCTCCTAGCCACAGCCTGCCTGCGGCAAGGCTGGGAGGAACGCTGGTCTTCTGGCTCCTAGCTTAGAAAATGGTACCACCAGATGACGATGGTAGGAGTCTGGCCCATACTGTATCCACAGCCAAACACGAATCACCGTCTTTGGAAAAAAACGGAGCGGTGACTGGGGTAGCCCCACTGTCCTTGGGCATTTCAAGTAGCTTTTGCCTTCTGGTAAAGATGCTTGTCTCCTTATCGCTGAATCCAGAGAGCAGTCGTGTGACTGCGGCCAGTGCCTTCAGAAGCACTTCGAAATGAAAGGCAGCAAGTAAAAGCAGCTGACCGTGGCTTTGTCCCCAATCTGAACATTTCCGTATCTCAGAAGCTCTCATGTCATTAATTTACAAGAAAAAAACCAAACCAGCCAAGGTGTGCAAATGCCGCACAGCCACCAAAACAGTGAGTGTGTGTGGAGGCCCCCACGTGCCAGCAGCTGTCACACGGAGTCCTCCTAACTGCAACACAGGTTAGTGGTGGCCAAGACGGAGCCTGTCCCAGCTCTGCCGCTCACCTGCCCTGGACCCTGGGCAAGTCACTTCTCCCCATTAAGCTTCACGTTCTTCCCAAAGACATGGGGATCGGGGGGGCACCTACCTCACAGGGTAGTTATCAGGTTAAATTAGGTAGTTTCTATGAAGTACTGGCTAGTGGCACCGGCACATGGTAAGGTCTCAACTCGCAATACTGCTACTATAATTCCAACCAGTATATAATAGCTAGCATCCGGGCAAAAACCAGTGCTTCCGTGCTGTGGTCGGCTGGTGCCTCATTCACAGCACAGGCTTGCCAAGTGCCCCCCTGGAAAATGGCAGTGGGGGGGGAGCTTGCAGTCTCTTAGGGCCATCTCTGGGGGACACACTCACGAACCCACACTGGCAACAGCGTGAAGAATGGACAAGTACAGTGTGGGTGGGGCACAGGATGGCTTTGACAACAGGAGTTTGGACTGTATGTCACAGTGGATGGTTGAAATCAGCAAAGATGGACACCCTGAAGCTCAACAAGAAATTGACAGAGGGAGGTTCCTGAGCAGAGGCCCAGAAGGAGCGGCCTCTACCCCTGGGATGGGGGGAAGGAAGCATGCAGTGGGGCGGGTTAGCTTTGTAGGCTGACTGTCAGGGAACTGACGAATTTCCCACCTCGATGGCTTCTATTTTCAGCAGTCAAAGTGAGATCACAGGCCAAAGGGGAAAGTGGTGGGGCCAGAGAGAAATTTCAGGAATGTGAAGGTCTGAAATAAGCACTACCTAGAATATGAAACAAGGCTGACTGGGGAAGTACAGAAGCCTTAATTTGTGCAAATGTCATTATTACATATGGCTTAAGAGACAGTGTGTGGAAGGGTTAAGAGCATGGACTCTGGAACCAAGAGCCTGGGTTATATCCCATTCCACTACTTAATACCTGTGTGAACTCGGGCCAGTTGCTTAGCCATTTTGATCATCAGTTTCCTCATCTGCAAAATATGGCTGATAACCATCCTTTCCTCCTACAGTTTTTTTTTTTAATTAGTTAATACAAAGAGGTTAAAATAGTGTCTGGCAGACAGTGCATGCTATATAAGTTCCAGCAATAATGATAATAATCATTATTATTTTTAATATCTGCCAACCTTAGGAAGAGGAAAACTACTTCTCTCATTTGTATTCTTTGGCAAGTTGAAACCTTACCTCCCAGCCTGTGTAAATCCTCCAGATCTTGCAAGGAATGTCCAGCATGTAGTCTGTGCTCTTTGAAGCTTTCCCTGACACCTCTAGCCTTCCTCTTCGCTAGGCCAGGAACACTAGTTACCTAGACCTTTCACTTGTCATTTGGCCTACACACCCCCTGAATTCTTGCATATGTTGTAGTCTGTAAATGCCTTGTTAATTACCTGGATCGAGAGGACAGATCTGACTGTGCGAGTCTTTACCTGCCCCCGCAAGGTCTAGTGTAACCGTCACGAACACATTGGGTGTCTTGAGGTGCATTACACAAATCAATATAAATTGGTCAAAAACTCTGGATGAATAGAACCCACCTGATGATCAAGTTGTCCTCGCCAAGGGTCACAACGGTGGCTTCTGTGGCTTGGAGAGACATGAGTTTGGCAAGGGCTTCTGAGGTTTTGCTCTAGGAAATAATCAGAACGGAAAACAAGAGCTATTGTTAGCTGACTCGTGCAAAGCCAGACCAATACTCACTAGGCTGGTGTTAAAAGCAGCTGGTGTTACAGAAAGCCCCTGCAGAAAGAGGCTGACCCGTCACCACAGCCACAGTTCATGTCGAAAGGCTCCCCCAGGATGGATGCTACTGTCATCGACACACAGCCATGTCATCGTCACACTGAACGTACAATGCCACAAAGTTCTATGAATTACATTTGAGTTGAAAAAACAAAACCAGTCTGCCCATTAACTGCTTTTTTTTTTTTTTTAGGTTCAATCTAATTTCTTTTAGAGCTTGAGTCCTACTCTTTCATAGAATAGGTTAAAATGTGGGTCTAATGCAGGCTGTTAAAAATGGCATGACCCTCAGATGGAAATGTGGATGTGTAGACTAATAAGCCATACAGTCAGTTATGTAGAGAGGTGGTGTGAGCGCTGGCCTGACATCCAGGGTTCTTTCCATTACACAATGTACCTGAACAAAGGTTTCAATAATTAACCAGATTAGCTGGGATTTCAGAAGTAGCAACCAATTTGGAGATTAGTGATCAGAACACCTAATTATACGTAGGTTTCACATTTCTTTAAGTCTTTCTCTAGACTGTGTGTAATTAGTAATTCTAAACAAGGTGTTCAGATGAATTAAGATTTATGTTACTGAAGAAACAGTTCTTTCTTCACCCGAAGCTGCAGTTACCTTTGCCACGTGTTCCAGCCACCGCCCCAGGGCAATGAACACAAAGAGCATGGGAGGGGTGTCGAAGAAGGTCACGGGGCTCCTCTCCGCCTTCTCGGCTACGGCCACCACCAGGATGACGAGCGAGTAGCTGTAGGCGATGCTGGTGGCCAGCACGATGAGCACGTCCATGTTGGCCGCCCTGTGCCTCAGAGATCTGTAGGCCTGGACGTAGAAGTACCACCCGCCAAGGAGCTGAAAGACAGCAGAGGAAGCAGCAGCTGCTCAAGAAGCCCTGGAGTCCAAGGAGCCACCAGCCACCCCGAGGCCCCTCGCCCCTGCACGTGCTCGGACATGACTTTTTCCTCGGCAAGGGAGGTGGAGCAAATCAATTTCCTGATTCATAAGCCTAGTGGCCACAGGAATGGAGGGTCACAATTTTGGGGGGACCTTTAAAGCCCAGAGGACATAACCTGAATGTCCATCAACAGGGCAAGGGGGCCAAGGGTACATAAATCATGGTTCATTTATACTGTGGACACTGCTCTGGAGTCCTGAGAAAGAATGTGCTAGATCTATAAACGGCCGGCATGAAAGATGGCCGTAATACGTGGCTAAGTGAAAAAGCCAGTCGTAAATCAATTTATCTAGTATGACCCTATTCCAGTTAAAAAATAAAAGGCCCGTGTGTCTGTATTATGTGAACACGTACACACACCTACATATAGAAGCAAACATGTATTTTCTCTACATAGATGAAGATCTATAAACATACAAGCCCACCTAGTAATAATACTAGGGTAACCCTGGGGAACAGAATTGGGCTGGAGGTAGGTATGACTCCAGTGAAAGAATACCTTCCCCTTTGTTTCTTCTAGTTCAGCATGGTTTGAACTGTCTATAATAAATATACATTACATTTGTAATTCAAAAGAAAATACAGGAAAAAGCAAATTCAGGCTAATAACTGCCCTCAGATAGTCTTAAACTAAACATTGTATCATTAAGGCAGGAGTTTTATTTTATATTCTAGAACAGACGGAGGCACACTTCCCAGCAGCAACACAGCTAGCTCCTTAATACCACCCCTGCAGTGGAAGTTCCAGGAGGTTCGCTATTCCAGGGACAGTCTGATTACCTACAACTATGAAAGTGACAGTGGAACTAGGTCCTTTTAAGCCCACTGCCAGTCGTAAGACAGAAAAAAGAGCCCCTGCGGGATAGCTGTGATAAAGCCCAGCTGAAGGGCTGTGTCTGGCACGGGAGGACAGAGAATCTGTCAGCCACACGCAGGCAGGGGGAGCAGAGGCTTGTCCCTTTCTGATACGCACCTGGACAAAGGTACACAAGATAAAGAAGATGAGGTTTAGGATGGACAGTCCTGGAATGATGTTGTGGTCCAGGACCATAGACTCGTGGGGCTCGTTGCTGGGCACCAACATATAGATCATCAGACCCATGACGGGGATGCCGAACACCAGGCTGCACAGAAAAGACTTCTTCCACCTGCGAAGCAAAGCAGCGACACCGACCTATTAGGTATCACCTGCCACTTGGATCGTGGGCTGGTCTCCTCCTGGGGACTCAGTTTAAGACTGGCCTTCGTCACACGTCTGGGACAGACAACCAGGGGTGTGAAACGAAGGGAAGTCTCGCTCCCTGACACCAGCCATCTACAGGTTTAAACTTCGCAGGGATGTTCCAGAGATATACAGACGGCCCCTGCCTGCCCAAGGCTGACTGGTTGCCCCCAGTCCATAGGGAAAGCAACCCAGGCCTAGAACTGAGAACCCAGCCCCAAAGAAATGGAACATACCAGTCCATATGGCTGCCTACAGCTCTTTTTTCAAAATAAAATTTTACATAGACTCCCAAGAAAAAAAACAGATAAAAGCAAAATTCTATTAGTTTGAACTTACTTTTATGTCTGATTTTTAAACTATTACATACTATAGTCAGTGAGAACTGTAAAGCCATCTTGATGAACACGGGGGTAGCAGGTGACAGCGGTGGTCTCATGCCAGCATCCATGAAATTCCCACCAAGTGTTGGGGAAGCTCTGGCACACCTCCACTTGGTTCTGCAGACCACTGGCCAGCAAGACTGACGTCTCAGACTCTCAGCCTATTGCCCAGTGCCCCAAGAATTAGCCCCTCGCTTGCTTTACAGGTGCCTCTCCTGTCAGCCCTTCCCTGCTCCAGGCATGCTGACCAGAGCAATCACAGGAGTCCCTGAAGGCCCCCTGCCTCCATGCCCCGAGAAGACCCTCACGTCAACCCCCACTCCCACCCCATAGCCTAGCAAACTTCCACTCATTCTTCAAGGCTCAGATCATGTGTCCCCTGCTGTTTGGCTTCCCAGACCCCCCTGAACCCACTTGATCCACTGCCCAACCACTCTTTCCTAACCCAGCTATGGGCCCCTCCACGGCAGGGGATGGTATCCTATTCATCCCTAGCACCTGACATAGTGCCCTGCCTACAACAGCACCCCTGTGTTTGTTGAATGAGTAGCTGAACATTTGTAACAATGAATGAACTCAGGCCGCCTGCTTCCCAGGCCACTTTCTTTCCAATGACCATGGCTCCTGACCTCAGACCCTACTTCTAGAACCCATTTAAATAAAGTCTTGTGTTGTGAAAGAAAAAATCCACTCTCTTCCTCCCAACTGAGATTAGCCACTAGCCGTAAGTGGCTATTTAAATTATAATCGGTAAGATTAAATGAAATTAAAAGTTCAGTTCCTCAGTCATACTAACTAGCCGGGGGCTACCATCCTGGGAGATGTGGGTATAGAACATTCCTGTTATTGCAGAAGATTCTGTCGGACATCACTGTTCTAGAGGGTTAACACCACAGGGGTAGCAATGGCAACTCTTCCCAGTGGAAGGTGCTGTGGGAAGCCAGGAGAGCAGGGACACCCATGAGCACAGAATGAGGCAGTCACGCCCAGCGTGGGGGGTGGGGGGGGGTGGGGGAGACTTAGTCAAGAGCACCAGCGTATCTTTTCTGTTCTACCTACTGCTTTATTTCCACCTTGTGGTCCAAGTGATGCGCATTGGCGTTTCTCTGGGCCGGGGAAGCATGAAAGCCAATTTCCTTATTATTAAAAAAAAAGAGAAGAAACAGGGAGGAAAGCACTTGGTTAAAACATGCATTGGTAGAAAGCATTTTACATCTTTTGAAATTAGACAGCTAATCAAAAATCCCTCAAAAGACTATTGGTTTTTCCACTCATGATTCTGTATCCGAATCACACTACAAATCCCGTCAGAGGTCCAGCACCATCTAAGCCTACAGACTGAATCATCCCAAAGGGAACGGCCTCAGATGGCCTCCTGTTCCTTCTGTGGGCAAAGGCACAGGTTCTGGGAAAAACGTCAACATGCCCCAAGACTGATCCATGATGAATTTACACACACGGGATTTTTGTGTGAGGAACCCCAACAAGGGAGTGGTCAGGTCAGGCGCTGTCATTCTCTGCCTGAGGAAATTGAAGGTCAGAGCCATCGCGCTACCAGAAGAGCAAGGCCCAGTGCTCAGGGAACAGGTCTCTGGGATCTCAGCCTGGGCCCTTCCCCAGCGAGCAGACCCTGGCTCTGTCAGTACCTGCAGACCGCGGCTTCCCCTGAAGCCAGACGGGCACCGCACTGCAATCTGCTGGTTCTTTTCAGGGAGTGACTCCAGCATTTCTCTCACCGCCTCGCTCCCTGACCCTCTCTGCCTTATCTGATCTGACCCCTTTATGAAATCACACAGGAAAGGCTGCCAGCAAATGTCCTGTCGGTCAGCACAATATAAAGAGGGGCCCTGGGACTCTGATGATGGGATTTCCCACAAAAATTAAAAGTTATGGGTGGAGAAAGAGCATCTAAGACTGTCTAAAGACAAATCCTCTTACAACGAACACCAGCTTAATTACATTAGGGAAAGAGGGAGCAGAGATGCAGGAATGGGGGCCAGACATGAGCGATATTCCTCAAATGAGGACAGAGATACGAACTGAGCTCAGCCAGTGGCATGGAGGCCAGGAGGGGCACGAGGAATAAGAAGGTGACGGAGATGTGTTCCAAGTACCCCCTGGGATCCTCCCTCTGATGGCACATCAGGCTGCCTTCTTGGCCTCATCGATGCCCCCTCACTACTGTTCTGTAAGACCTGTGCTGTGGCAGACAACGAAAGGCCTCCGAGCTTGGAACGGTAAGGCCCGGGTTTGAGGGCCGGTCCTGCAACCTTTAGCTGGACACCAGTGAGTGGTCACTTAACCCCTCTGGTGAATCTCTCCTCGTCTGATAAAGAGCTCTGCTGTCTGCCTCTAAGACTGAGGGTTCTAGCAGCAGCAGCAGCATAAGTACTGCCCATCAAGGAGCTCTACTGAGCCGCACAACAGACAACATCTCTCTTAAGCACACACACAATGAAGAGAAAATGAAAGACAACATCAAGTCTGCGGCAAAGTGTTTCGCTGCATTAGTACTTCCTGCTGAACTCCGTTTATCCTCACCATCAGTTGTGATGAGTTAATCTTGTTCAGTCTGGACTGTTTTAACCCATTCAGATCAGCACTAAAGCATGTCCTCTTATGGTGTGCTATAAACAGAGCTTACAAAGGAAATGGAGTGTGTGTGGACAAAGCGAGGGAGAGAACAGAGGGAGGGAGTGTGTAGAACTATTCTAGTTGATTTTCCAAACGAGAAGCGACTAAACTCTCCCATTATCAAGCAGACCCAGCATAGTGGTAAAATGCAGTGTGACTCTTCTCGTCACCAACTATCCTTCGGTCTATAGACATTTGGTACAGACATAAAAAATACTTTATAATTACAATTAGGTAATTAAACCCCCTGTGACAGGTATCTTGCTGATACTGATGTTTCTCAAGGAATATCTGCAATTATTTATTTTTTGTAAAGATTTTATTTATTTATTTGACAGAAAGAGAGACAGCCAGTGAGAGAGGGAACACAAGCAAGGGAAGTGGGAGAGGAAAAAGCAGGCTCCCAGCAGAGGAGCCTGATGTGGGGCTTGATCCCAGAATGCCAGCATCACACCCTGAGCTGAAGATAGACGGTTAACGACTAAGCCACTCAGGCGCCCTAAATATCTGCAATTAAAACAATAATATCCTTTTCTTCCACATTCACTGATTTTCACCCTCAGATTAATTTCAGTTTATTTTAAAATGATTCACCTTTACTCCCATGGGAAAACTTGAAGGATAGGTTAGGTGACCTTTTTCTTTTCTTTTTAATTTTTTGGTCACCTATATTTTCTCATTTTCCCACAATGATTATAAATCACTGTTTTTAAAAAGATGGGCATCTTTTTTAAATTGAAGTATAGTTGACACACAATGTTACATTAGATTGTGTAATATTTTTAACGAATGACTTACCTCGATAATTCTGACAATATCCCGTGGACCAATAATTTCAGGATCAAACTTCACGTGGGCTTTGCTGGTGGCAAGAGCCACAGAGGCGTAGGTGATGCCGTTTGTCCTTGTGAGTTTGGATTCTATGTTGTGAACACAGGATGCGCACGTCATCCCCATGATCTGTCGCACAGGATGACAAAAATACTACTCACTCGGGATTGGGAGGATCCCATCGAAGGCACACAGGGAGCTGGGTCAACAGGCAGCCATGAACCCTTCCTCTTTCCATAGCATCGTTCCCAAGGCTCTGGACTCCCACCCTCCGGACTCCGTGAGCAAGATTTTCACCCGGGACGTTCCCCCAGGGGCCGAGGGCAAGTAAACAGTGGTTCTTCCCCAACTCAGGGACAAGAGACGTAGCCAGTCATGAAGCAGACGGCAACAGACCGACACTTGACTTCCAGCTCTGACAGTGACAAGCTTTCGTAAGCTACCCTACCCTCTCTGTTATGCCACTTCTGCCACGCCATCTGTGCGTATGGATGTGAGAAAGGGAGTCTGAAGTGAGACATGCCATCCCCATAATATGTGTTCGGCAGGCCAGACAAGTCACTCTTTTGAGTATCAGTGGTCAACATTTCCCAGGATACTCATTAAATGCAGACATAAAATGTCTACATACAGTGTCTGAACATGTGATGATGATGATACAACTGCTGAGACCGCTTCAAACATTGCTCAAAAAATGTTTTCACCGAACTGAGAGCTTTTCCCCTAAGGTGAGGAACACAGAAGGGATGCCCACTCTCACCACTGTTGTTCAACACAGTACTAGAAGTCCTAGCCTCAGCAATCAGACAACAAAAAGAAATAAAAGGCATCTGAATCAGCAAAGAGGTTAAACTCTCACTCTTTGCAGATGACATGATACTCTATGTGGAAAACCCAAAAGACTCCACCCCAAAATTGCTAGAACTCAACAGCAATTCAGCAACGTGGCAGGATATAAAATTAACACACAGAAATCAGTTGCATTTTGATACACTAACAATGAGACAGAAGAAAGAGAATTAAGAATTAATCCCATTTACAATTACACCAAAAACCATAAGAAACCTAGGAATAAACCTAACCAAAGAGGCAAAGGATCTGTACTCAGAAAACTACAGAACGCTCATGAAAGAAATTGAGGAAAACACAAAGAAATGGAAAAACGTTCCGTGCTCATGGATTGGAAAAACAAATATTGTTAAAATGTCTATGCTACCTAGAGCAATCTAAACATTCAATGCAATCCCTATCAAAATACCATCAACTTTTTTCACAGAACTGGAACAAATAATCCTAAAATGTGTATAAAGCCAGAAAAGACCCCAAATAGACAAAGGAATGTTGAAAAAGAAAATCACAATTCCGGACTTCAACCTCTTTTACAAAGTTGTAATCACCAAGACAGCACGGTATTGGCACAAAAACAGACACATAGATCAATGGAACAGAACAGAGAACCCAGAAATGGACCCTCAACTCTACAGTCAACTAATCTCTGAAAAGCAGGAAAGAATATCCAATGGAAAAAAATCTCTTCAACAGACGGTGTTGGGAAAATTGGACAGCCACATGTAGAAGAATGAAACTGGACCACTTTCTGACACCATACACAAAAGCAGACTCAAAATGTATGAAAGACCTAAATGTGAGACAGGAATCCATCAAAATCCTAGAGAAGAACACAGGCAGCAACCTCTTCGACCTTGGCAGCAGCAACTTCTGCCTAGACACATCTCCAAAGGCAAGGGAAAACAAAGGCAAAAATGAACTATTGGGACTTTATCAAGATAAAAAGCTTTTGGGGCGCCTGGGTGGCACAGCAGTTAAGCGTCTGCCTTCGGCTCAGGGCGTGATCCCGGCGTTATGGGATCGAGCCCCACGTCAGGCTCCTCTGCTGTGAGCCTGCTTCTTCCTCTCCCACTCCCCCGTTTGTGTTCCCTCTCTCACTGGCTGTCTCTATCTCTGTCAAATAAATAAATAAAATCTTTAAAAAAAAAAAGATAAAAAGCTTTTGCACAATAAAAGGAAACAGTCAACAAAACCAAAAGACAAGCCACAGAATGGGAGAAGAGATTTGCAAATGACATATCAGATAAAGGGCTAGTATCCAAAATCTATAAAGAACTTATCAAACTCAACACCGGAAGAGCAAATAATCCAATCAAGAAATGGACAGAAGACATGAACAGATATTTCTCCAAAGAAGACACACAAATGGCCAACAGACACATGAAAAAATGCTCAACATCACTCATCATCAGGGAAATACAAATCAAAGCCACAATGAGATACCATCTCATACCAGTCAGAATGGCTAAAATTAACAACTCAGGAAACAACCGATGTTGGTGAGGATGTGGAGAAAAGGGAATTGTTGGTGGGAATGCAAACTGGTGCAGCCACTCTGGAAAAGAGTATGGAGATTCCTGAAAAAGTTGAAAATAGAGCTACCTGATGGCCCAGAAATTGCACTACTAGGTATTTACCCCAAAGATACAGATGTAGTGATCTGAAGGGGCACCTGCACCCCAATGTTTATAGCAGCAATGTCCACAATAGCCAAACTATGAAAAGAGCCCAGATGTCCACCAACAGATGAATGGGTAAAGATGAGAAGATGTGATATATATATAGATAGATAGATAGATAGATAGATAGATAGATAGATAGATTATTACTCAGCCATCAAAATAAATGGATTATTACTCAGCCATCAAAAAAAAAAAAAGAAATCTTGCCATCTGCAATGATGTGGATGGAACTAGAGGGTATTACGCTAAGCAAAATAAGTCAATCAGAGAAAGACAATTATCATGATCTCACTCATATGGAATTTAAAAAACAAAAGAGGATCATAGGGGAAGAGAGGGAAAAATAAAACAAGACAAAATCAGAGAAGGAAACAAACCATAAGAGACTCTTTTTTTTTTCTTTTTTTTAAAATTAATTAATTTATTTATTTGACAGAGAGAGAAACAGCCAGCGAGAGAGGGAACACAAGCAGGGGGAGTGGGAGAGGAAGAAGCAGGCTCCTTGTGGAGGGTCCTGACATGGGGCTCAATCCCAGAACACCAGGATCTTGCCCTGAGCGGAAGGCAGACGCTTAATGACTGAGCCACCCAAACACCCCAAACCATAAGAGACTCTAAATCATAGGAAACAAACAGGGTTGCTGGAAGGGAGGTGGATGGAGAATGGGGTAACTGGGTGATGGACATTAAGGAGGGTTCATGATATAATGAGCACTGGGTATTATATAAGACTGATGAATCACTGAACTCTACCTCTGAAACTAAGGATATACTATATGTTAATTGAATTTAAATTTTAAAAAAAGAATACCTTATATATTACCATAGCTATTGCAATTCAATTCCTTTAGGTCTTAACAAGCTTTACATTGCAAGAATGTTGCAATTTGCAAATATTACCCTGACACTTATAAATCTGGAACATTTAAAATACTTCAGGCAGCTCTAATAAAACTAGAACCCAGACAATAAATATGACTCTGACAAAACCTCTCTACAATCCTAGCTCTGCTTTGGCATTTAATGCACTTTGTTCCAAGTTCCGCAGTGCTTAGTATCTCATTGATACTCTTTGTACGTTCAATTCTGTGCAAGAATATCTTGTGGAGATTAAAATTCAAATGTAATATATTTTAGGAACTATTCATAACCGGATCCCACATCTGCATAAATTAAAGCTCAAAAACCATGTCATACATCTTTTATATGTAAGCTATCTTTTCTCAACACAATTAAACCCATTAACTTAATGAATAAATTGTTTGATTTTATCATTTGGACCTATAGTCAAATACATATACATATAATTAAGTAATAATTTAATTATGCATTTGTCTTACCCATTTCTTTATTACATTTTTCTCTTATTGGCAAAATAAAGATTAAAATGTACATTCACAAAACAATAATATTCATGATCTAGATTTTCCACAGGGGAGTGAGCAGGCAGAGGCATCCCCATCAGGGCTGGGGTCTACAGCGGGGGCCCTGTTCCTGCCTCAGGGGCGCCAGGGGCTGGAAGCCGGAGAGCAGCACACTTCGCCCGACCACACACCGGGAGGCCCATCCAGAGCAAAGGGTTTGCTCAACAAAGAACGCTCCTTATCAAGAGCTCAAAGTGCCACTCGTGTCCTTAGTACTCTTTCTTCAAACATTTACTTACCAGTAATGGCAGTGACTAAACACAGTACGGGAGTAAGACCCTTCCGTCTCAGTACAACAATGTTACCCAATTCCTTGTCCTAGGTCTCCCTTTATTTACACAAAAGGAGCTTTGCCCGGAGGTGCTCGTGACTACAGCATACTGGAAATGCTAGACAAACTGTTGCGATGATCTGCCGTCACGTACAGCTGGTAACGGTGCGCAGACAGCAAACAATAACACCCCCCCCACTAGCACCCTGGCGTTCACCCTTGGCAATCACCCTTGGCAGTCGCCTCAAACTGAGTGCTTCGGGACACCCCCGTGCTTAAAGCCGGGCTGTGGTGGCGCCAGTGGCACTGGCCACCACGCTGACTCACCTCCTCTGGCCTCGAGACGCCCCTGGCATTCTAGCTTCCCTCTGGGCTTTCTGGAATGTGTTCAGATTCAACTCCCTCAAACCCAAGCTCTGGACAGCTGCCACTGAAATTCCTCTTCTTCTGGGGTGCCTGGGTGGCACAGCGGTTAAGTGTCTGCCTTCGGCTCAGGGCGTGATCCCGGCATTATGGGATCGAGCCCCACATCCGGCTCCTCCGCTATGAGCCTGCTTCTTCCTCTCCCACTCCCCCTGCTTGTGTTCCCTCTCTCTGGCTGTCTCTATCTCTGTCAAATAAATAAATAAAATCTTTAAAAAAAAAAAAAAAAAGAAATTCCTCTTCTTCCTACACTGCGCTCCTCACCTCCTTCCACTCCTCACACTGTGAGTGCGCCCAGTGGGATGCACTCCTGTGACTGTGACAGGACTGACATTCCCTCACAGAATGAACAGGTTGTTGTCATTGGCTTCAAAGGAAAACAAAACGAACAAAACTCCAACACCACACAGGACATGTGCAAAACGGGAGAAGTTTCCCGGCCCCCGTCAGAGGCCGGCAGCCCCGCAGCCCCAGCTCCCGCCCCACCGCCCCACTTACAATCAGCTCGAGGTCGCCGTCTGTGCCTGTGTAGTCTTCCATTACTGTCGCCTCAAAGCCCAGGTCCTGGATGAGCCGCGCTACCTCCAGCGGCTGGATGACTTCTGGGTTATACTTAACCTCTGCCTTTCCCGCCATCAGGGCAACCAGCACCGAGAGAATCCCTGGAACCATCGGGCCACAGTTATAACATGCCAGGCAAGGCCTCTGGGATGACACAGTCAACATAACCTAACAAAGAAAAACATCTGCCCCAGAAGCCTCTAGAATAGGAGTTCTCAAACCTGACTGCACATTAGGATCACTTGGGAAGCTTTTAACAATCACCATGCCTGGCCCTAAACTCAGACCAGTTACATCAGAATCCCTCAGGGTGGGTGCCAGCCATCTTTTCTTTAAAGGTCCCTGGGCGATTTTAATGCACCAGCCAAGTGTGAGAACCAGTGTTCTAGAACAATGCTTCTCACACTTTGATGGGCATACGAATCACCTGCGGACCTTGTGAAACTTGATTCTGGTTCAGTCGGTCTGGAGTGGGTCTGGGGTTCTGCAGATCCACCCTGCTCCCAGACAATGCCTGTGCTGCTGGCCGGGGGCTACTGAGTCAGGCTCCAGAAGACGCCGAGGGGGCACACACCTCACAGTGAAGGGATACAGTCTGCAGCTCGCAGCTACGGTTACCTCAGTCGTGTACTTTCTTCTTCAGACACTTTTCACACACAGAAAAAAAAATTCTTTCAAAAGTAGTTTTCCTTACTCTTTTTCGCTCTCTACTCCCTTTCAGAAGTGGAAGAGATGACAGACCACCTCCAACGTACAATAGTTTGGCTTACAACTTTTCAACTTTATGATGGTGCAAAAGTGATACATGTTCAGTAGAAACTGTACTTCAAATTTTGGATCTGGACCTTTTCTGTGGCCAGTGCTATGCTGTACAACACTGTCTGGGGATGCCGGGCAGCGGCTGAGAGCCTCGGCTCCCATCAGCTGTGCCATCATTAGGGTGAACAACCGATACATGTTCTGACCCATTTCAGGTCGGGTCGGCCAAGTTAGGATGTTCGGTACGTTTGGTATATTAAGTGCATTTTCGGGGGTGCCTGGGTGGCTCAGTGGGTTAGTGTCTGCCTTTGGCTCAGGTCATGAACTCAGGGTCCTGGGATCGAGCCCCACAGGCTCCCTGCTCAGCGAAGAGCCTGCTTCCTCCTCTCCCTCTCCCACTCCCCCTGCTTGTGCTCTCTCTCTCTGTCAAATAAATAAATAAAATCTTTAAAAAAATGCATTTTCAACTTATAATATTTTTAACGTATGATGGGTTTATCGGGATATTATGCTATTGCAAGTCCAGTGAGATCTATATCTTGCTAACACTATTGTGTGAATTTGAGGGGGAAAACACGACTCATTCACATAAAAGAAAGAAACGTGCTTTAGAAAGGATGCCGCAGTGGATAAAAGTGGGGGACTCAAGTCAGAAAAAGGAACACAGGCACCATGAGATATAGGCTATTTTATGAGCAGCCAGCCCAGGGAGGACAAAGCACGCCTCAATTTGCAAACAGTCGTTCTAGAGTTCCAGGACACTACACAGCACAGGCAACCAGAGGCTGGAAACGTGTCACCCTACTTTAGTGCTGACTGAAAGCCAAGGAGTCCAAGCAGAGAGACACGTGGAAGGAGAGAAAGTGACTCTGCTGGCAAGGTAGTCATGGATAAGATATTTTCTAAACAAAAAACTAGGACAGGATTTCTGCTGCACTTTCAGGTTTAAGAGACAGTATTGGAAATACAGTTTAGAGGACAAAACTGTGGCATTTCCACAACACTCTGTGATGTACAGGGACAAAGGACAGGATGTTCAACATTGCCACTTCTCCACAAACAGGCTATGTGCTCATACGACAGTATGAGGCCAATGGCTGGCGCTGGAGGGGAAAACAGAGATGACCACAGGGACAAGTTAACTGAGGAAGCTACCCATGGAATGTGCCAGGACCTTTCGACTACACTTCCCATCACTCACTCACTCAGAGATACATTCTATCTTCAACACGTAAAACACTTGCTAAAGACACCATGCCAAGCGCCCAAGAACATCAGACAGACATCTGCGCCATCATACAATGCACGTGCAGCCAGAGGAGCAGGGCTGCTGACACACTGTGTCAGCGGGAACTGTAGAGGGAGAGCATGGTGTCCATTCTACTGCCCGCAGCCTCCGACAGCCCCCATGCAGCCTCCCTGGGTCTAACGTGGGGGCAGACCTCTTACCTGCTTCTTTCTGCAGGTTTCTCTCTATGTTGGACACACAGGACGCACAGGTCATGCCTGTGATCTGTAAAAAGCACTTCTGGGGTGCCCCCAGGGTAGAGGCTTGCGGGGGCTTTGACGAGGAGCCAGGGTCGTGGCTTTTAGGGAGCCCCCCAGCATGGGGAGCCACTTCCTGCACAGACGCAGGTACGCCAGCTGCGGGGCACGCTGAGGAATTCCCCGCACTGTGGTTTCCAACATGGTTGCTGTAACAGTTTCCTAGGATAAAATGCAAGAAGTCATTCAGATGAGAAGAACAAATAACTTTTTTAAGAACAGGTTCAAGCCTGACAGTATGCAAATAAAAGCTCTTGAAGAAGCTCCATGGGGGCTGGTTTCCATCACTGCCCCCCACCCCCCGCCAACCAGAGACAGAGGCACACAATTGCAGACATATGAAAAGATGCCAATACTCAAGTAAGGAATGTTCCAGTTGGATGAGTGCTCTAATTAGACGATGACAACAATAAGAACTCACCAGGCCCTCCACTAAGCACATGGATGCCCTCCTTTAAAATAGCTCTCTATGGTACATGGACCCCACACCCCTTTACTGAGTTGTTCACCTTTTCCCTATTGTCAGGTGCCCGCACTGCCCATACCTGCTCCGGGCTGTGTTCGGCACCTGCTCTCTCAGCTCGTGGGGGCTCTTTTGACAGAACAGGTCCTGAATGGTAATGAGGCCCAACTTATCAACTAACTAACCCAGCTTGAATGGTTAGTATGTTTTGTGCTCCAGCAGCAGATCTGTCCGCCTAAACACTGAAAATATCCATACTGTTTTCTTCTAGTAGCTGTTACTTCCAAAAACTTCCGTATCAGGCCTATGGCATACTGTAAATTAACTTTCTGTAGGTTAAGAGATGAGAGTTAAATTTGGATCTCCAGTTGATCCGGCTCCGTAAACTGAAAAGACCATCCTCTCCCCCACTGAGTTCTGGGGATGAGGGCGCAGACATTGTTGGGGGCCCTTTTTCTGGCCACCACATATGTACCTACATATGTAAGCACCCAGACCAAGATCTAGAACATTTCCGTCACTCCAGAAAGTCACAGTCTTGATGACAGAAAGCCCTTGTAAGAGTATATACAAAAGAAAAAAAAGAGTATATACAAAAGATAATTATTTCATTTAACAACGAACTCTCATTAGTTGAAAATCCACAGCTGCAGAAGACAGAAGTTGGCATTAATGTGTACTGAAATGGGCTGTGACTTTTAAGTTTTTCTAAATAAATCTCACATCCTGGGATGTTTTGCTTATTTTCTGAAAGGTGCTTAAAAACAACTTCCACTCAGGGTGCCTGGGTGGCGCAGTTGTTAAGTGTCTGCCTTTGGCTCAGGGCGTGATCCTGGCGTTCCAGGATCGAGCCCCACATCAGGCTCCTCCACTAGGAGCCTGCTTCTTCCTCTCCCACTCCCCCTGCTTGTGTTCCCTCTCTCGCTGGCTGTCTCTCTCTGTCTAATAAATAAATAAATAAATAAATATCTTTAAAAAAAAAAAAAACTACTTCCACTCATTCTAAGGGTCCAGTGGACTGACCCTTTCAGCACGTTCAGTGAAAACCCTCCATCACTCCGGCCTCACAGGACCTCTCTACCTTCTTGATGCGGAGACCACACCTCACCCCCCAGCACAGGCTTACTCTCCTGGACTTGGTCATTGTACAAAATGACTCTGCCCTTTGGATCTCAAATTCACAAAAGCTGTTTTGTGGCCATAACCTCTCAACATTCCATCTCCTGCACCCATCCACCTGCACTCTACCTGTCCAACCCCCCTGCACCTGTTCAAACCCTCCCCATTCCTAGCCCATCACCTGTTTTCTGGATTCACCTGCCTTTCTATCCAAGTATTGTGGTCAACAATTTTAACAATATTTGTACCATTACAGAGAATTTCTCCCTACTCCCTACTCCAATTTACACATTGCCATTCTCCCATATTGGGATCTAAGTCACCTAAATTCTGGGCTTCTGGAGATTATTAAAGAAAGTTGAAATAAACTAACAAAACCCAAGCAGGTCTATGCTACTGGGTCCTTTTTCTTTATCCATCTATGCTAAGACTATGGGTAGGCATGTAAATTGATTTGGCTTTCTGGAAGTCAACGTGACAATATCATCAAAAACAGTATCTGTAAGATGCTTAGCACTTAGTAGAGGCACAATATATATTTGTAATGGAATGAAATAAAGTTTATATTCTGTGACCCAGTAATTACGCTTTCAGGTATTTATCATAAGGAAATAACTAAGTAGTTGCACAAAATGTAGCCTCAAAGATGCCCATCAACATTATTTACAATCACACGCACACAAAATAGGTGAGAACAGTCCAACTGAAAACTGACTAATACAACGGAAGGCTATGCAGCCGCTGAACATGGTGTTGCAGACATATGGAAGGACCTGTAAACATGTCTATGATGAACTGCGGGGTGAAAGAGATTACAAAACCACCGTGTATAATGCAAATCTATGCACTTCTAAATATAAATTATCTATGCTTTGGGAAAAGTCCAGAAGAGTAAATCTGAAATGAAGTGCACTGTGTGGATATTGGGAGAAGCATATTCTAGACCGGGGAGACAGCAAGTACAAGACCCTGAGGTGAGAACAAGCCTGCCATGAGGACTAGGAAGGGGTTAGAAAGGTAGGGAGTCAGGGAGGGGCCTTCTAGATCACCCAAGGGCTCCCTCTCACAACACAGATGGGAAGGTGTCAGAGTATCAACAGAGTAACAGGAACGCTGTGAATGCTGGGCAGGAAACAGACTGTAAGGCTGAAAGGCAAGGAGCAGGGAGACTAGTTCAGAGCCTCTTCCAGAATCTAGGACACACAGGATGGCAGCTTGCATCAGGGTGCCCTGTCTGACCTTATCTCCTATTACTTATACTCAAGTTCCACCCAAGCCAGACTGTTCCCAAGACGTGGCGGGAGAACTCCTGCCCAGGGGCCTGTGCTGGGTCTCCTCCATCTTGTCTGGTGCAGTCCTGCCCTTTTCTGCCTGCGGAGACCCTTTCCATTCTGAAGTCTGACCCAAGACCAGCTCCAAAGTCACCTCTATCATCAAGTCCAGTTGCTGGATTTTCTCCTCCTCTTCTGAATCTCAAGACCGCTCTACCTACACTTTCCCTGTCACATTTATTGCAGCCTGTCTTGGGTAATGGGTCTCTGATGTGCTTCCCTGTTAGAGTGTGAACCACATATGGGCAGGTCCTGGACGGCCTCTGAGCGTTCACGGCAGCCAGCACAGTGCCGGGGACCCCGGAAGTCCTGCAACATGTGCTGGGATGAGGGAACAGTGGCCCAGGAGGGACACTGCCCACTTACAAGGGCGAGGGAACATGTTACACGTGACAAATGACTTTTCCTCACAGTATAGTCATATAGCCATTCATCTGTACACTCATTCATTCAAAAACTACTTACCATGCAAACCAGTGAACACATGCAGAGCTGATTTCTAGATACAAACCAGGTCTAGATGTATTTTCAGCCGTCCAATAAGCTGGCTGAAATTCAACGCCTGCCATTTGCCCACGCTTTCTCAGATCGTTCCCTTCCCTCTCCCTGCTCTATTGTCAAGGGGGCTGACCCCTGCAAAACCACTTTTCCCAGGTTCCCTTGCTAACTGGCTTCTGATTAAATTTGGCACATGGGAGGTAACCAGTGGGAAACGATAGGACAGAAAGAGAGAAAACCCAAAGTGTTTCCCATCTATCTACTGGGAGCTCAGCTCCTGGCCAGCCTCTCCCTTAGTAACTCCAGGGCTGCCGGCTGTTAGCAGGCAACCTCACAGCCCCCGGGCTCTCGTGGCACCCTCTGGCCTTGGACCCCCCCGCCTGGGGTGCCAGCTTCTGCTCTCAGTCATCTCTTGGTTTCCTTCCCATTCCTTGTGTGGTTATTCAACTCTAACATCTCTGAGTCGTGCTGTGGATTAAACCCCATCACTGAGCTACCGTGTGAGCCCACCCGTTACAGCCTTTTCGTTCTCTTTCACTCCCCCCACAAATACCTACTAAACACGGTTTAAAGACTGTGTTCAATGAGCTCCTCTTCCTGATTGATCCAGAATGACCAATTAAATACAAATAATGCCTTTTTAGCATTTAAGTGGCTATAAAGATAGTCACCAACACACTTACGGTTTATCCTAAATTTTAAAGACCACCAGGTGAAATACAAAATTCCCAGCTAAATTTGAATTTCAGATAAACAACAAATAACCTCTTAGGGTAAGTATGTCCCAAATATTGCACGGGACACACTTCTACTGAAACAATATTCACCGCTTGTCTGAAATTCTAATTTAACTGTGTCCTATATCTTTATTTGCTAAATCTGGTACACTAAATACCTCTTGGGCTAAAAACATAACTCTCATAATTCTGGCCAATAAAAAGCACTGCTCTTTTCTTTCTAGACTTACTTAGTCAAATCCAATTATTCTGGATTATGCAGTTCAATGCAAATTTCTTTTTACTGCCAACAACCCGATTCTACTGTCGAAAGACTTGAAACCTCATACAAATACAGCAGATGATGACTCTGTACTACATTTCCTACCTTTCAGTACAGGATTTACTGTTCCATTGTGATTTCCTTATTGATTTTTGTTTAAAAACAAACTCCTTCCTGAAACTTGGTACAAAAGACAAAGTACAGAACAGGGCCAAGTCATTCCACATGACTTACCCACTCCCTTTAAGGGTGTGTGTGCAGGGAAGCGCCAGGACAGAGCGAGCAGAGCGAGCTTTTCGAGGAGGCACACTTTATCTTGGCGGCCACCGCGAAATGGATGTGGAAAACCCAAGTCCAGCTGGCCCTGAGTGTGGCCATGGGTCTTTGCCCACGAGCCCTTCTACAGCTGGGCTTGGCCACCCGCCTGCCGCTCAGACTGCAGTGCAAGCTGATGGGACTGTACTGGCCTGGTCCAGCCTGCAACTCGCACTACCGCACGGGGCTGGTATCTTGGGATCGAAGCCGTGAAAACACTGCTGCCCACACAGTTGTCCCTCGCATGTCCAGCTTTCTCACCTCATCTTCAGCCTCTCTGCAAACCCCCTATCTATCACCTTTTCCATCCCGCCTCGGCTAAGCTCCTAGAGGGCTGTGCCTCCCCCTACCATAAAGCTGGGCACCCCTTCACCGGAGCCTCCTCCTCCTAGTCCCATGGAGCCTGAGACCCCCTAAGCCCCCTCCTTGTAACAGCTTCCTTTACTTCCAGGGTGCCGTCCTTGCTTGTGAAAATCTCCTCCTCTAGACACCCTTCCTTCCACACCAGTGCCATCACGTTCTTCCCTCTGCCTGTCCCGGGTCACACTCACTTTCCCTAGCCTTCTGTCATCTCCCATGGCTCCCGCCACCTAATGTGCATTTCCAGCCCACTCTCCAGGAATTCAACCCAACACTCAGCTGTCCTCCAGCATCTACGCAGCCCAGGCTGGCCGCAGGCTCTCCCTTTCCTCCACGGCCCACCCCATCACACCCCTCATCTGGACCAAGCTTGCTGGATGCAACCTCCTGAACGTCATTCTAGTCCACCTCCTGCTCTCCAGCCCCACGTCATCTCTCCCCAACCTCCCAGGCGGTCTCCGTGCCTCAGTCCACACCGCACCAACACCGACTGGCCTGCTCACGTGTGAACCCACCTGCGCTGCCTCTGGGTGAAAATCCCCCGCTGACACCCCTCACCTTCACAGTGAAATGCAGCGTCAGCTGGACACGCAGCCCATTCGGAGGGGCCCACCACTGTTGGGCCTGTCTGGCCTTCTCCTGAGTCCTCGTGCTCAGGCCACTCCCCTGGGCTCCCCCAGCACAATGAGCTGCCTCCGGCATCCCGGTCCCTATCCCCATGCCCTGCCCTCGCTGGCTCACGCGGGACTCGTCCTGCTGCGCTACAACATAAGCCCCCGGGAGAGTCCACCGCTCACAGGTCCCGGCACCCGGCAGAAACGCACGCCTCTTCCCACAGGAATCCCTCCTTAATTCTTCCCACAGAATCCGCTCCTTAATTCCCACTTTCAACAGAGTGGGCTCCAGGTGGTGAGACTAAGGTTCTGTTTTTACTGTTTTGTTCAGCAGAGAAATCTCAGAATATGATGACATTTCCTTTGGAGAGAGAAGGCCCTGATGTTCCCACAGGACTCTTTTTTAAAAAGAACACAGAATCTGAGTTCTCTTCAGAAAAAACCAAAGAACTTAGCATTTTAGTCCCCGCTACATGAGAGGCAAAATCTACACATCAGAAAATTCTATTTCTTCTACCCTAACACATTTAATACACAAGGAAAAGCTACAGAATTTGGTCACCCCATGGACAGGTGAGCAGTGAGTGTGCGCCCCCACCCCGGCCCCCCACCCTGCAGGCACTATGTAGTAAGCACAAGGAAAAAGGAGGAGACCCCAGGGGGCGCTTCACATGGGTCAACTACATACCAGAAATGACTGAAGTCTCAAATCCCATTTCTTCAACAGCAGCTCGGAGTTCTTCTGGGTTAATTATGGCGGGATCATAGAGCACCACTCCAGTCCCTTCGGCCAGAGAGACTGACATTTGTTGCACCCCTTCCCTTTGGGAGATCAGGCCTTCAATGGACTGGACACAGGACGCACAGGTCATGCCAGCAATGGCGAGCACCACGGTTTCATACACGCCTGGTGCCTGGGTTCTCGGGTCGGGGGCAGGGGTGACACGGTTGGAAGACCAGCTACCTGTCCCACTCCCCTCTGCTCCATCAGGAAGAGAAACTTTAAAGTTCCCAGGTGGAAGAGCTTCAATGGCCCTCTGCAGGGCCCCTGCGGTGACACGAGAAGGGTCATACTGTACTTGGGCCATTCTGTTCTCCAAGGAAACTTGAATACTTTGAACCCCAGGGAGTTGGCCTATGTTTTCTTCAATATTCAGGACACAAGACTTACAGTGCATTCCATCTATTCTCAGTTGCAGGGTGACCACATGGCTCCCTTGGTGCCCTGAGGTCTCAGAGTTATTGAGATTCTGGTTATCAGAAGCCAAAGGTGTCTTTGGGTTGGTCCTCTGTAACCGCCCAATATCAATGGGTCCCAGGCTGACGGGCGCCACTCTGTTCTTGATGACAGCTTCAAAGCCCATGTCGTTGACATGGTCCCTGAGGTCCTGGGGCTGAATAAGATAAGGCTGGTAAGTAATGACTGCCTCCTGGGTGCCGAGGGACACTCGGACTCTCACTACCCCTTGCAGTTTCCCAAGCTTGCCTTCGATGGAGCTGACGCAGGACTGGCAGGTCATGCCCTCCACCCGAAGCTTGACCACGGCCTCGAGGCCAGACGAAGACCTCGAGGGCCAGGAGGCGGCCTTTCCTTCTGCGACGCTGGCCTCGAAGCCCATGTCCTCAATGTGATGGCAAATCTGCGGCAGGCTCAGGATGGACGGCACGTACGTCACAGTCGCACTGCCCTGTTCCAGGGAAACCTTAATGCTCACGACGCCTTTCAAACTGGAAATCCTGCCCTCGATAGACTGTACACATGACTGGCAAGTCATGCCCGAAACGCTGACGGTGCTGGTCGTCTGAGGGGGGCACGCACCGTCCAGGCCGCCCTCGTAGCCAACATTGTCGAAAGCGAAACTCTGCTTCATCTCTGGCTCCCAGGCACGAGTGGGCAAAGAAAGTTTAGACAGGATCTAAAGGGGAAAGAAATAACATTTTGTATTTAATCCTTGAAACTAAATATTTGCTAAAATATTCCAGCTTGTCTGGCACTGAGAAAATGGAAAACAATGCCACTGGCGTCAAAACGGCCCAAAAGTTTAAGATCATAAAATGCAGGGAAAGAAAGCTATAAAAATATTATTGACCAAATGAAATGGTTCTGATGGGTTTCTTTTAGCTCGAACATTCTGTGACTCTGAACTCTGAACCTAGACTACCTCGAAGATGTAATGGTTTCCCTAGGGAAGGAAGAGAGCGTGATATCACTCACGGGCATGAAACCAGCATGCCAGGCCCACCTGTGGCTGATTCCTGAACTCTCCCTGCAGAGCTTTGATCCTGCTGCAACTTACATATGTAGATTGGGCAACACTTTAATTCTGTCTCTCTTTCCAGGGGTGTCCTCTCATTCTCTTAGCAGGGGTTAAATTTAACAACCACAGGGCACCTAATCCAAATGCAGACCTCCCAGGCCCCCTGGGGTCAGACCACAGGCCTGTGATAAAGGGTCTGGAAGTATGCTGCGCGAGCTGAGCGAGCCGGGGGAAATGAGCACGAATGGCTGCACCAAGAGGTGCAGGAGGGGGAAGGCTGGAGCAACTTCTCAGTTCTGCCTCCACTGAGTGTCACTGCCCCCTGGGGATCCAGGACAGTTGTAGTCATCCCCTATAATCACAAGGGCTTCCCCGAATTAAATGGATGTATTTTCTTAATATACCAGAGTACAAGCATAATTTCCCGACTTCTTTCTTCCCATAATGATGTGGCTTCGGCCATTCTATTAGCAAAACCAAATCTTCCTTTCGCAGGGTCCCAGCCTCCCTGCGCTCCTGATTAGATAATAGTTTTCATACCAGTACTATTACACGCTTCTGAAATTCGGGAACAGGCCTTTCTGTATGCTATATGATCACAAAGCACATCACTCCCTGTGCCTTCACAATCGTACTTACATCTCCAGGTGAACCTCAATCCCATGGACTGATCTTCTCCATATCCCTGTGCATAAATGCCTATCTTTCCAACTTCAGCATTTGAGCAGCTTAACAAAATGAAAGTTTAAATCATTTTCAAAGCAGACTATAAATGTTCATTCACATCCACAAAAGAAATCCTAAACTAGTCTGGATTAATAATTATAAAGAGTTGTTTTTAAAAATATTCACTATAGTATTTCCTAAAATAGTAGAGGAAAAAAGGAAATAATTAACTAATTTATGGGATAGCAACTAAAAAGAGTGTATTGCATTAACTAAATATACTGAGATTACCTGTGGTATACATATGGACATGCAGTATATGATAAAGAGGACACGGCACAACGGTATTAATGGACAACTGGGAAAAATAGAATTTGGAACCTATTTATCAAGAGATATTTCAGGTAGCTCAGAGATGAAGATGTAAGAAGCAAAACAGTAATAATACAATAAGAAAACACAGGAAAATACCCATTATAATCTCAGGCAGGGGAAAGTTTAAATATGAAAAAAGAAAAACAAGAAAATCCAAAAGCTATAGAAGACTGACAAATCTAACCACAATTAAGAGAAAACATGGCTCTCCCCAAGGAAAAAGATAAATGAGAAACGGAGGCGGAGAAAAGATTTGCTTTGTACTAAGCACGAGCTAATTTCGTTAAAATATAAAGAGCTCCTTCTAAAAAGAAAGAGGCCCACAATCCAACAGGAAAAAGGAAGTCCATCAAAAAGGAAATGCAAATGCCTTTTCGATATATGCAAAAACAAGACCAAGGCAGAAAAGTGACACTCCAACAGCACTGCGGTACCGCTGGGGCCGGCACCGTCGCTCATTCTAGAGCTGCTGGGGGTGTAAACTCTCGGGAGGGCAACCTGGTAATGGATATTAAAATGACAGATCCAAATATTCTTTGACCCAGCAACTCCATTTCTAAGAATTTACTCAATACACATATTTTTTCATGTCTAAAAGCAAGCATGCAGCGAAGATATTAAAGACTGCAAAGAATAGGAAACATAAATGTCCATCAACAAGAGGTTGATTACTTCAACTACTACACAGCTATTCAAAGGAACAGTATCCAGCTCTTTAAAAAGGAACGAGGTAACTCTATATATACTGAAATGGATTATCAAATATATCATTCAGTGAAAAAAAGCAGGACACAGAATACATGGTGAATACGGTGTTTCAGTTATCCGCTGCCGCGTGACAAACCACATCTAGTGGCTCAGAACGAGAGCTCACGTTGTTTCAGTGTGGACAGCCCTCAGCAGGGAAAGCTCATCTCTGCGTCATCTGGCGCGGCGTCAATAGGGCTGGAGGTTCCACTTCCAAGAAGATGGTCTGTCCATCACATGGTTGGCAAGTTGATGCTGGCTACTGTCTGGTAGCCACGGGAAGGGACCTCGGTTCTCTTCCGTGAAGCCTTTCCACATGGCTAGGTTGGGTACCTCACAGTTGCTGGTTTCTGGGTTCTGAGCGGCAGTGTCACAATAGTGAGCATTCCCAGAGGACAAGTCCCAGTGTGCAAGCACTTACCAAGCCTCTGCTTGCATCATACTCGCTAATTCATCGTGCCCAAAGCCAGTCCCATGGCCAAACTCGGCCAGTATGGGAGGGAATTACAGAAGGGCTTAAATACAAGGAGGCGTAGTTCATCGGGAGGGCCACCAAAGTAAGTCTATCACAGCATGCCTGCACTATTTGTGAGAAAAAAGAATGTCACACACGGAGCTGGCTGCATATGCATGGACTATCTCTGGGAGAATACGTAAGAAACTGGTACAGAATTTGAGGAGGATTCGGGGCTGAGGCACAGGAGTGGGAGGGAAGAGGTACTTTTCCGTGTATAACAGACACATGAAAAAATGTTCAAAATCATTAGCCATCAGGGAAATTCAAATTAAAACCACACTGAGATACCTACCACCTTATGCCAGTTATAATGGCAAAAATTGACAAGGCAAGAAACAACAATTGTTGGAGAGGATGTGGAGAAAGGGGATCCCTCCTACAATTGTTGGTGGGAATGCAAGTTGGTACAGCCACTCTGGAAAACAGTGTGGAGGTCCCTTAAAAAGTTAAAAATTGAACTACCCTATGACCCAGCCATTGCACTACTGGGTGTTTACCCCAAAGATACAGACGTAGTAAAGAGAAGGGCCATATGCACCCCAATGTTCATAGCTGCATTGTCCACAATAGCCAAATCATGGAAGGAGCCGAGATGCCCTTCAACAGATGACTGGATTAAGAAGCTGTGGTCCATATATACAATGGAATATTACTCAGCTATCAGAAAGAACGAATTCTCAACATTTGCTGCAACATGGACGGCACTGGAGGAGATAATGCTAAGTGAAATAAGTCAAGCAGAGAAAGACAATTATCATATGATTTCTCTCATCTATGGAACATAAGAACTAGGAGGATCGGTAGGGGAAGAAAGGGATAAAGAAAAGGGGGGTAATCAGAAGGGGGAATGAAACATGAGAGACTATGGACTTACATCAAAAACCAGGGATGTACTGTATGGTGACTAACAATAAAAAAATATATTATTATAATAAAAAAAGAAAAAAAGAAAATTTATTTTTGAATTTGAAGGCTTTCAAAAAAAAACCTAATGGTAATGTACACGCATTACCAAATTCTAAAAAATAATTAGTTTAAAAATTAAAATAACATGAGTATAAAGAAGATCTAGAACAATGACTTGACCGTAACTGGTATTAAATACTTGTTTAATTGACAAAAATGAAAGAAAAACTAAGATATTCAAGGATGCTCACTTTAATACAGCATCTTTATAAGCAGAATTGCCTCCTTAAAACAAGACATAACCCTCAACCACCTAGTCTGTTGGAAAAACAAATCCCTAATGAGTTACTATCCAACTTATTTTGCTTGGTCCTAGGTAGGTCTAGCTAAAACTCACCAAACCCCAAGCCACAATGCTAGCTCTTAATCCCGTGATTATGGATTCCATGCTCCTGCCAAAAAGGTTTGCAGAAGCGTTGGAAGCTATTTGTAGCAAACGATACTCAGAGGTCCCCCTTCTAGACAGGCAGGTTTCTAAAGACAAGTAGTTACGAAAGATAAAGCTTTGCACGTAACACAACTTTGTGAAACACCAGAGTCTCTGTTGATTTAGAAGCAATCTCCTAACAGGTGCTGGGTATTTGAATAGTTTTTAAGTGTATCCACACGGAATGTATACGTGCTTTTAATTCCATTCTTCAAGAAAGAGGATCTTTGGGGGGAAAAACTCTAATGAGTTCAAAAAACAAACACACTGAGGTCTAAGGGTTCATCAAGCAATCATGGACGTTGAAGAGGGGATCCCGGGAACAAACTGTGTCCAGGGAAAACCTTATGGAATCCCAGTGTTGCCTAATTCTCACTAAATTATATACTTCTTGAGGACAGATGTCTGGGACTTCTTTGGCAAGCCCAACAGGTTGGGGAAGAACTTCTGCTAGGTTTTAAATTGTTAACAAACTATGAGTATGGTGGGCATCAGGGTTAGAAGGGACTGGCAACACGGGGGGGGGGGTGGGAATTCCACAGAGAGGAATCCAAACACGAATTTTAATTCTTTGTACTCTCTAGACACTCGGGCCACATGGAATTTTCCGTGGATGCCAGGGCTTGTAAAAGAAAAGATGGTTAAAGGGATATAAAGGGTCGATTCACTGAGGTGGAGCTAGGATAGGAAAGTCAGATCTGTAGACAGGCCAGTCTGGTATGAAGAAGAAATTGGAAATGGGGTGCCATGTTTGGATGAAAGGTTTCAGAGCCAGACTGAAATTGAAAAGCCCAGAAATGGCATGCCTCGTAGAAAATGTCTGTGACCACAAATGGAAGAGCAATTCTACCACGTGCACAATGCAAGGATACATTAGCCCCTTCTGAGATCTCTTCGTCCCACTGGGATCCACACCATCCTTCAGGATACCACTGGCCCAACTTACCCTTGAAACTTCTTTTACTTTGAAGGGTGTGTAACACCTTCAACAACTCAGGAGGAGAAATGTTCCAGCAACCAACTTCTGCCCCATCCAACTCTGCGCACCTGAACTTTCATGGAATTCAAAAAAACGGAAACGTCCTGCTGTTTTCATATGTACACAGATCCAGTAAGAGCAAATAGTTAATGATTCTCAGTGTTATTTTATGAGGATGGCATTTTATATCCCTAATGCTCAAGATAATTCTACAAATAAGTATTCTTATCACCATTTCACCATTGAAACAGTCTCAGACTTATCAAAGGTCACAAATCAATTTAAATAACAGCTGGGATTTAAATCCAGCTCAAAAGTCCAGCAGGCTATTTTTTTAAAACAACATTTAAGGTTACATTTTCCTTTTAGCCATGCTAATTACAGGAGGAGACTACAATACAGAAAAAGCAAAATACAAAAGAGCAACACTCAGAGAACAAGGAAAAAGAGCCACATCTTACCTGCCACGTAACAATGAGGCTAACAGCTAAGCCAGTGAGCCCAGTAAGGAGGCAGGGGAACGGCCAGGAGTACTGGGCCCGTCTGCCTGAGTCTGAGCCTAGCCTTCCCTCATCCCTTAGTAGGTCACCTCTAGCTGTCTCTGGGACTTCAGAAAGACTACAGCAGAATACCAGTACTCACTCTGCTTCCTCCAATATTCCGAACTGCAAATACATTCAAGGCAGCCATGCTTACAAGACGAGGCAGGACACAAGGAGAAGTGGTAGTGGTTTTGGAACCTTCCGCATCCTCCTGAGTGTGAATGACTCATTGCCAGGCCCTATTCTTATCTGAGAAATCTCTGGATATCAGAGGTTCATAAGGGAGGGAGGGTCAGAAGAGATTGTTTGACTCAAGAAAAGATCCCACACGAAACACTCCAGACAGATGGGCACCAGCCTCTAAAACCCCCACTGAGGGACTGTCCACGTTTCATTGTTAAACCTGTATGTATACATATTTACATGAGTATGTACTTATGTATTAATACATAAAATTGAGGTTATCTATAGGTGCGACTTTCTGCATGTTTTTCAGTTATTAAAATTTAAATTAAAAAAACAAACAAGTTTCATTTTTATACCAGAAAACAAATGTGGTTTTTCAGTTTCTCTAAGGCAAAGAGTATCTTGTTAAACCACACAACGCCAACAGCGATACTAATCGCGGTAAAGACGGCAACAGTGATGCCCTGGTGGTACACTCGTGCACGGCTTTATACTCTACAAAAATATTTTCACATATTTGTTTAAATATCTGTTCTTCTCACTTGCTGTGAATGTATTGAGGGTGTGTCTGACAGTCTTGGGTATGAATTCCAGCCATGTCTGAGCTAATCCAAGCCTCAGTTTTCCTAGCTGCAGGTAAAATGGGGTAGTAAGAAAGAAAGCCTACCCTACAGTTTTGCAGGAAGGCCTGAAAGCTAAAAGGATTTAAAAAGCTAACATCATAAATGTCTGAAAATGAATGACTAGGAAGACAAACATGACTCATTTGGTCCTTAAAAGTGGCCCAAGGAGGTAAGCAGGGAACTTACTATTTCCACCATTTAACTGATAAGGAAAACTAATCATTAAAACTAGTGTACATATTCCCCCAACCCCCAGTCCAACCCCTTCAAACTGTTTTTTCATGATGTTTCACCAAGGTCCAGAAAAAGCTTTTAGCCACTATTATTTAAATTTTATCTACTGAAAAAAAAAAACAAAACCCAAACTAACCAAAACTCAGGCAATAATTCAAACACTGATAAGGGCCAACTATGGGCCTGGGCTGTGTGTGCAACACCCAGATCTCTGCCCTCCGGGGCCACCCCAGCCCTGGTGTTGACT
The DNA here is from genome assembly GCF_002007445.2 of Ailuropoda melanoleuca. Lineage (NCBI taxonomy): Eukaryota > Metazoa > Chordata > Mammalia > Carnivora > Ursidae > Ailuropoda > Ailuropoda melanoleuca. Next base: position 80,407,147 of record NC_048224.1, on the reverse strand, counting down.
GTGCACTTTCTGGGAAATTCTGAACAAATGTATTGCCTGTTTCCTTCTCTTGACCACAGCAAGGGAAAGTATGAACTCTTACTGAGAAACTGGATGCAGTATATCCATTATTTGCTTGGGCAAAAAAGTGAATAAAGGTAAATTAACCAGTCTCAATATATATATACAACACATGTTGTTTTCTACATACGAAAAAATAAAATCTAGAAATTCACAAACTATAAGACCTCTCCAAGAAGCACTTCACAATTATTACCTCAGAAAATTTGTTTGCAATCTCGTTCCAAACAGCTTTACTATTAACCCTTTCAGAGAATTTCGTGGCTTTTAACTTAGGTCTGTTGCAACAATTATCCTATCAGGCTTTTATCAAATCAACAGCATTTTTTTCCTGCTTCAGAATCTTCTCTGATAATACTGTTATTTCAAGCCCCTCCCATCAAAGAAATGTTATATAACAATCCTGTCACTATCAAGCAACTGTCCATATCTTCAAACATGTTTTTACATTTGAATGAAACAGTCTAAGTCAGAATCATAAGGTCATCATTACCTTATGTCATTTCCCAGAATTATAAGATCACGATGTAAAAGACCTTGCATTAAACACGTGCAAGAGTGCCACAGGCTGGAAGAGATGTCACACCAACACCAGGAACTCAGATAATCGTAGGAGAGAAGTCAAGGAACTTGGGATTATTTTTGCTAATTATTATTATTGATAAATTCCATATGGTTGTCAGATTTGGTGAAATAATGCAGTTATTTTATCACACAAAATACTATAAATCATTATAGTAGTCTATAATGGCTAACGAATGTAAGTTTTTGCCTAGGATTATAGGTATGATTAGCTCAACATAAAACCAATATATTCCTTTGAAAGACTTAAGTGTAAACATGTTTATAACGTATACTACCCTGTAATGCACAATAGGAACTTGATACTAAAAATAATCCTCAGAAAAAGAAACGGAGGTGGTTGATAAACCTTTAAAAAAATAATATATGGTCAAGTAATATTTGACAAAAGAGCAATGCTCAATGGAGAAAAAGATAGTCTCTTCAATAAATGGTGCTGGAGAAATTGGATATTCACATGGAAAAGAATGAAAATGGACCCATATCTTACACTATTCATGAAAATTAACCCTAATGGATTAAAGACTTAGAAGACCAGAAACCATACGACTCTAGAAGAAAACATAGGGGAAAAGCTCCCTGACATGGATCCTGACAATGATTTTTTTGGGTATGACATTTAAAGCACAAGCAACAAAATCAAAAATAAACAAGTGGGACCACGTCAAACTACAGTTTCTGCATAGCAAAAGAAACCATCAACAAAATGAAAAGACAACCCATGGAATGGGAAAAAATATTGGTAAACCACATATCTGATAAGGGGTTTATATCCAAAATACATAAAGAACTCCTACAACTCTCTCTCTCTCTATATACACACACACACACACACATATTTATACACACACACACATATATTTATACACACACACACACAGATTAAAAAATGGGAAGAGGACACAAATAGACACTTCTCCAAAGAAGACATACAAATGGCCCACAGGCCCATGTGAAGGGGCTCAACACTGCTAATCACCAGAGATATGCAAATCAAAACCACAACCCAGGTATCACCTCAGGCCTGTTAGAATGGCTTTCATCAAAAAGACATACCAAGTACTAAATAATTCAACTCTCAAGTAGATCCAAAGTTTGATTTATGACAGATTTGGGATCAATACATTGTTGGCAATGAACAAGTACTCATTTACAAATGACTTTTAGCTTGGTTCTTATCATCCTAAACCAGCTACTACAAATTTCCCCCATTTGAGAATAATTCATTTCAATTTTTCCTAAAAATAATCCTAAATTTAAAAGTGGGACTGCAACTAAACCTGATGATATAGATATAGATGTACGTATATCATATGTGTGTGGGTGTATGTTCACAAAATACTAAGTAAAAATATAAGGTGTATAATACTATGTCCCACCTGATCCTATATCTGTAAATAAATATATAGATGCTCACACATGTATGTGGCTGGGGCATATGGTTGCTTACATTTTCTTCCTAATACTTTGTTCCCCTTGCCTCATCTTAAATTTGTTTCATACAATGAACACGTTACTTTTACAATCAGAGCTTTAGAAAAAAACAGTTGGCACTGCGCTCTGACAGATTAACTGGCTGACACAGTTGTACCAGACATCCAGAGAGCACCAACCACATCTTGAGTTGGGAATTCTACTGAATATTGTAATTTTGGCAGGAACAGTACAACGTTGCGTCTCTATAGCACCCCACAAAGTGCTTTCACAATCCCAGGAGGTGGGACTTATCGTTCCACTTTGCAGTGGGGAATGTGAAGCTGGAGGAGTCCGAGACCCGTCTGCCACGTCCCCCAGCCCAGCACCGGAAGAGCACAGATCTGCACCAGACTCTCAGGACCACAGCCTCTACCCCAGCCTCCTTTCTGAAGGGCTCCCCCAGCCAGGTTCAGGTTGCTCCCCTACTCACGCGAGATTAGTACTGGCCGTTAAAAATTAGAATATTTCACATTCAAATAGACACAGGCTGGATTTTGTAAAGCAGGAGTCTGAGCATTTAAGAAATGTCAGGCATTCCCCCACCCCAAATTTAATATTTTGCTCTCTTAGACACTCAGCTAAAAAATATAAAAGCTGACCATGCACTGCATAAACAACATTGATAAATTTCCCTCAACAGATGTAAATCTCTTGCATAGTACATTTCAGAAACCTCTTTTCACAAAAGTTCTTTTAGCTTTTGGGACTTTTTAAACAATAAAAACCAGAAGAAACAAAAATAACTCTTAAAGGAGCAAAAGACTCACGAAAACTTTCCTTTGTATCTAACTAGTATTTTTGTCCATCTGCCTTCATCACTAAAAAAGACCCACACAAACCACCAGTCCCACCCAGAAATGCTATGAAAAGGCACCGTTTTTATAAAACGTTACACTGCCCTACTTCCGAACATGACCTGAACTTTGGGTTAAACAAAACTTTCATTTGCTTAAGAAGAGCAGCTTCATTTTGCAGCAACCTGCTCAAAATATTTATTTAGTCGAAATGTGGACATTAACAAAATAAGGTACACATTTAAAAAAAAATAAGAAGACGGGGACATCCATTTTTGTCTGAGTTGCCTTTTGGAAAATTTGTGCTTCACAGAGGCTTACAAAATATCCTAAAAATAAGCAACCAAACACGAGAGTTAGCACGATGCACTTTTGTCTCTGGAGATCCAGTTTGCCTCTGGCTCCCTCCCCGAGACCGGCTTCCCTGACCCCTTGCTCCTGGGACATGGGAGCAGCGTCCATCTGGGAGCCCGGTCCAGCTCCCCCTCGGCTTGCGAGCCCTTCTGCAATTGCACTGACCTGATTGGAACGGATTCCTCGTGCTCCATTCAGAACCTTCTGTGCAAACTCTTCCTCCTCCTCCGAAGTCACTGGCCTGGTGGAGCCCCTGGCCCCAGGGTTCCTCCTGAAGGACCACCGCTTGTGGACGGACACCAGGGTCACCTGTGGGTCACCCAGGGTCGCCAGGAAGGACGGCTCAGGGCTCCCCGGCGTCTCACTCCCAGCCTCCTCCATCGCTGGGTCCACGGTCACACCTTTACCCACCATTCGAGCAAGCAGTTCGCCCTCACCACGCTACCTGGTCCTGTGAGAAGGAAATGCTTTAACAGTGTCCTCCTAACTAGCAGGGGGAGGCACCTTCTGCGCTCGGTCCCGCAGATTCCCCTCTGCTCCGGAGCCAGTCGGGTGAGAGGCTGCCAGCCAAGTCTAGCAGCCAGCCGCAGAACTCCGGCAGGCTGCACACTGCGGGATATATATATATTTGCTCTTGTTTACCTACATCCTTCCAACCAATTGGCAGCCTCTCACTCATCACACTGCATTCGGCACTAGGAATCTTTGCACACGGCCCCACACGTGCCCTCATCCAGCTCTGCCAGGACACCCGGCCAGCGTGTGCAGGAGCCCAGCACGTAATCACCTCCCAAAGCTGAGCACGGCTTCCTTTTTGGCCATGTGCACTCCCCGAAATCCAGCCTCGAGGTAGGGGAGAAATGACACTTCCTTTTATTAGCAAACTTCCAGCGCTTTCTTGGAATAACTTCAGCTGCCCCGTCCATAGCTCCAATGCTGGCGGTGTGCAGCACGGTAGGGGACAGAAGTATTTCCTAGGCAACATGACTTGCATTTTCAAGAAGGTGTAAGAAAGTTCCATGTTTCCTGCAGCTTTGTTTTCCCTTGGACCAACTTGGCTTGACTTCAGTAAGGACTGACTGCAAAAACTCACTGGATAACAAGACTCATCCACTTTTTATACGTAGCAGGACAACCATGGAGTAACCCACAATTCAGGCTTCTCAGGCTACCCGCTGTTCCACAGGAGGATTAAGGGAATCCAGGCAGCCTCCACTCTGCTCTGTTGGGCAGCACTGTCTCCCTTCCCACCCCCACCGGCTCAGTGCCAGGAAAGAGGCAACCTCATCCTCCATGGGAAGGAACAGCTCCGCCAGCCACTAATCCTGGCAACGCTGCCCCCTCCAAGTGCTGCCCCCTCCAAGTGTGTATGTATGGAATGTCCACACTGCCGACTGAATCGGGTGGTTAAAACAGACACTACATCCTTTTGCATTCCTCTCCCGGGCTGAATGTGCCCCCGGCAGGGGAGGGTGGGGGTCACAAGGGCCTATACCTGAGGGCATTTAGGACATGTCACCTTCTGCTCGGGGGCACTGAGGATTCTGCTTCCATAAGAGGCAATGACCCTTCCCTATGACCCTTCTTCCCCAATTAAAACTGCCACCACTGCCCCAAGGACTGCTGACCAAGAGATCTGATCTCTCTGAGGGAGGGCAGCCTCCCCACAGGCGCCCTGAGACTCTCACCCTTCTACCTCTCACGTGCTCTGTGGGGATTTGACTCCCTGTTGGCTCCCACTTCTGAAACATGCTCAGGGCGGCCAACTCCCACGTGTCTCGCTTGGCTTTTTATCTGCCCTGTGCTCAGTCAAAAAAGAACCTGCCTCCATTTCCAAGAAGTGCCCTTCAAATCGGTGACCAAAAAGGAATGGCATGTTTGAGGCTAAGGGCCTCAGGCCCCAGCTCCATGTAGGAGCCGGCTTAGAGGAGTCTGGAATGTGTGTGACTGCTTTCTTGCCATCGCTCAGATCTCACCTACCCAGGGTCTCCCTGTTTCCTGACAGGATCCATCAGGATCTCCTAGTGCCTGCGGACCACCTCATAGCTCCTTTGCGTGCATTGTAAGTATGGTTCTCCGGATAGCTGAAGCTTATCTTTTTTTTTTCTTTTTTTTTTTTTTTTTAAGATTTTATTTATTCATTCGACAGAGATAGAGACAGCCAGCGAGAGAGGGAACACAAGCAGGGGGAGTGGGAGAGGAAGAAGCAGGCTCATAGCGGAAGAGCCTGATGTGGGGCTCGATCCCACAACGCCGGGATCATGCCCTGAGCCGAAGGCAGACGCTTAACCGCTGTGCCACCCAGGCGCCCCTGAAGCTTATCTTTTTAAGCACAGATTAAAAAAAAAAATTGTCATTTTGGGCAGAAATCCTTCTCCAAAGGTGCCATTTATCTTTCTGCTGTCTTTTAAAATATGAGTTACTATCCAGACTTCAACTTCTCCTTGGTGACAGGGGATCATTATAAATAAAAATGTTTCTGTGCTGCAGCTCTGAATGGTTGATAAGGAAAATAGGCTGGCATCATACATCCCAAGTGCTTCTGTTAGCACCATGAACTATAGAAAATTTGAATACTCTACTATAAAATATTTTTACTTCTCCTAAATGGCCACTCAGACCCAGAAGACAGCCAGAAAAAGGAGGGTGGGGCCAGGTTATTAACAGGCCTGAAGTTTAGACTTTGTCCTGTGGACAGTGGAGAATCGCCAGTTTTTAACGCAAAGGACTTACATGATTTATACTTGTGATTTAGAAATACAGCTTGGGCTGGCATGAGAACGAAGACTCCGAGGAGGAGGGACCTATAAGGTTACAAGGAGCAGAGAAAATGAATAGCAGGGTAGGATTAAACAAATGAGGGGGCCTCCAGGCTCAGCGATCCAGCGATTGGAGCTCGGAGCTCGAGAGGACCTGCGGCTGGCAATGCCCTTTCCAGTTTGGCAGAGATGAGGAGGAATGGGGGAAAGCATGCCTGGGGCGTCTGGGGTGGAAATGCTGGCTTCTCCTTTGTTCCCACAGAGTCTAAGGGACCTACGAAACAGCCAAAGCATGAACCACTTTCCCAGGCTGAGGATCCAGTCCAAACTCTTCCTTCCGGCACCTCCCCCTTTCCTCACACCTGACCCCAGGCTCCCCTCCTCGGCCCCGCTAATCCTCCTTATCCTTTAAGTCCTGCTCTCAGTGTGGCCTCCATTCACACTAACAGGGCTCGGTCCCTTATCTGAATTCCAGTGCCACCAACGTGAACACCACAGGCCTGGCAGGTACCTAGCCTCTGCTGCTACTGGAGGCCAAGTGTTCTCCCTCCACAGAGGATGTGTCCGGATCAGTCCATACTCGTTCCTGATGCCTAGCACACGCCCCACACCGTGAGACACTGCAAGCCCCTGGAAGTCAAGGTTCTTATGTCTTACCTAACGCAGTGACGGACACACCTCATTCCCCGGATGTTACATGTGTGCTGTGTGCTCACTGAGATGAAGTGCAGACAGATCCCAACGTGCTTTCTACCTAGGATTTCATGGGGGGTTCTCACATATTCCTTGTAGAGCTACAGGTCTTCAAGGGTCTCCTCACACTAAATTATCTTTGCCTCCCATAGCTGCAAATTATATCAGCTATTCTCCAAAATAAATCCATCCTACCCACCTTCTCAGTCCCTCTGGATCTTTTTTGTATAAAAAGAAAAATCCTGTTGTAACCTGAGGAGTCCGGGCCCAAAGGCAGATGGGCCACTCATATTTCCATGAGCCTCCGAGACCGACAACCTAATGCAGAAGAGAGACATCTGGTTCCAAAATGTCAGCACTTGACAAAGATGACCAGCCTCACCCTGAGTGGGGCTTCTCAGAAAGAACACTGCGCCAGTCCTCCCAAGACAGGCAGAGGAGCCCTGGATCCTGCGTCAGGACAGGACGACAGAACCTGACACTAAGCTGCACGCTGGGAAACAGCGGCCCAGAAGGTTCCCAGACGGAGAACGTGAGCAGTACAAACAGCCCATCCTTCACAATGGAGGCGGAATGTTAATAAATGAGTATAATTTAGAGCCTGAGAGCCAACCATTTAAGCGCTATGCACATCAGAAGACACGAGACACTTTCTGCCCTCAGGAGTTCATTAGCAGGTTAGGAGAGAACAGTAGAGGACAGTATTAAAGTATAAAAGAAATCCTTCGAACATCAGGTGCCTGGTGTTGCCGCAGGCCAGTTACCCTGGAAGACCTGCTGTGGTGGGGGGGAGGTCTGGGGGGCCACTCCTCACATGCCCAGGAACTGGGGGGTGTCTGAGGCCGAAACAGCTTGGCACAACTGTTAGATTAGCTTATTAACAGGAGACAGAAAAAGGAAAAACCTGGCTGGATTGCCTACAGTGAAAAAAATATCATGGTTCTAAATCATAAAGAGACTGGACAGGGCCAAAAAGAGAAACACGTGAGATTGTCAGAATAAAAGGGAATGTTTCCATCCCACGGTTAATCATAATCATATGCACCTCAACTTCCTTGGTGGCCCTCGTCATCGGACGCCCACCTGGCCCAACTCCAGCCCTGGTTCCCTCTACGTCCCCATTGACTCCCTACCTGTCTGCTCCCAGCTGAACGCGGATGAGACCCAACACAGCCAGGCTGCCTGGCCCTGCTGCCTCGAGATCATGAACCTGGAGAGAGCCCTTGGTGCCTCCAGCAGTCCCACTGTGCATCTCCCTCGTCCTCTCCCTCTCTGCTCTCCTGGAGGTCCCACCACACATCCTCCTCTCCCCACTGCTCCTCTGACCTCCACTCCCTACCCCCATCCCGTCTCCACGGATGAGCCTGCCAACATCTCAACCACCAGCCCACCTGCATCAGTCCTTCCCTCTGGCTGCAGGGAGAAGTGTCCTTGTCCCCGAGGTTGGGCCCCAAGTACCCACCCCCTGCTGGTTTTCCTCCAACCCCCTCCTGACAGCTCTTTCTCAGAGGCCTTCACAGGAGCTTACTAGGCCCCAAAGTTCTTAGTGCTGGAGTGGCTCACCACTCAGCCCTTGTTTGGATCCTGTCCCTGTCTATACTCATTCCTTGGTAAGCTCGTTCAGTCCAGCAGCAATTCCACTTATACCCGCTAACTCCCAATTCCACACTGAGGGATCCAAGGCCCTCACCATCTCCTGCTGGATAGTTAACATGCATCTTGAATGTTAACTTGGCTAAAACTGAGCTCCCCAAATCCTGCCCCTTCCCTGCTTCTGCCAGTCTGTCCCATCTCCGTCCTTCCACTTGCCCAGGGAAAACCTGCATTAACCCTTGACAAGAACGGTTTCCTCCTTTCAACCTTGAAGGCAGATGTTCAGCAAATCCTGTCAGTTCCATCTTCAAATACACCTAGCATCCAGTCACTTCTCAGTATCCCCCACTATGGTCCTGGTCCAAACCACCAGCACATCTCACCTACACTATTCGAACAACCCCTCTAAGTGACCTCTGGCCTCTGTTCTTGGCCCTTAAAATCTCTTCTCAACACAAAAACCAGAGAACCCCCTTAAGGGAAAGTCAGATGACTGCAGTTAGCTTTTCAGCCAATCCTCACACTGCTCACCCGTCACTCACTAGGCTAAAACCATTCCGATCCTGCTGTTTCTGCAACAAAGCAAAGCTTGCCCCCACCTCAGGGACTCCCCCTCCCCACTCTCTGGGGCTTAAAAACAACCCTTACCCTACACCCCTTATCCAGATGGCTCACCCCCTCACCTTCTGTAGGTCTTTGCTCAAATGTCACCTTCTCTGTGGCTTGCCCCTAATTATCCTGTTTATATATCAAACACTCACACTCCCTATGGATCTTTCCTGCTTATTTTTCAGAGTACTCAACTACCATCTGATACAGTAATATATATTTTACTTGTTACGGACCATCTCTCCATTAGGATGTAAGTTTCACAAGTGCAAGGAATCCCTTGTCTGTTTTCTTTACTCACCTCTGTATTCCCAGCACCACAGCAGCACTTATATTTAAGCCTCTCAATATACATTTGGTGAATGAATGACACAGAAAACGAAACAAAAACAACTTACATATTTGCTGGCTATAAAATAAAACATGGGCTGCTAAACTTTCAAACAAGTATTCAGCATTCAGAAGACGCCTCCATGCACAGCTGGCTCCCTTCTCCCTCCCTTATTCTATCCCCCTCCAAGCCAACAGTCTAAACTTCATTACTACTGACAACAGGCACTGACCTTGTTAAAAACAACAACAACAACAAAATTCAAAGGAGTAAATTTGAAGATTTAATTTGCTTTATTAAACGATCCATACATGGGACAGCATCCCATTGACCAAGCAGAGGGGTGCTCCCAGGAGTTGTACAAAATGGAAGATTTTAAGGGAAGGAGGGTGGGGCATGAAAGTTGTAAGAGAGAGAAAAGAAAAAATTGTTTCAGGCAAGATCACCTTCCCTTAGGAGGAAGAGCAGAGGGTCTTACTATGCAGATTACCTCATCTTCCTTTAGGGGATGGAGAAGACCCATGTGACAGATTACCTCATTGGTGCTTATCTGAAAACTCCTGACTAACCCGTTAAGAGCTGTATTTCTGCAGAAGGTTGAAATTGATTTAGATTAGGTATGAAACCCTGTTTTATAGTCTTGGGGACTTAACCTAAGTGATGCCATTTTGATTCTGTAGTTTTCTTGTTAACATGCTCCACCAAAATGAGGCAGTTACACTTGGGCTCCAGAGTTTCCAAGAGAAGGTAAGTAGCTGGAGTTTTTTTTTTTTTTTTTTTTTTTTATTTTATTTTTTTTTTTTTTCTTTATCCCTTTCTTCCCCTACCGATCATCCTAGTTCTTATGTTCCATAGATGAGAGAGATCATATGATAATTGTCTTTCTCTGCTTGACTTATTTCACCCAGAATCATCTAAAATGTCCAGTTTCTACCAAAAAATTTGAGACATGCAAAGAAAAAGTATGATCCATACACCAGGGGGAAACAAAGCCACCAACAAAAACTGCCTGTGATTGCAACTGCATGTAGGATTTACTCTACAAACACAGAAACCATTAAAACCATTTTAAATAAAGGAAGGGATGATAACAATGTTGCATTAAATAGAGAATATCAATAAGGAGATAGAAAGTATAAAAAAGAACCAAATGGAAATTCTGGGGTTGAAAAGTATAGTAACTGAAATGCAAATTCACTAGTTGGGTCCAATGGTAGATCTGAACTGAAAGAATCAGCCAACAAGATAAGATCTAAGAAAATGCAATCTATCAACAGTCGGTTAAGTGTCTGCCTTGGGCTCCAGTCACGATCCCAGGGTCGTGGGATCAAGCCCCACATCCGGCTCCCTGCTCAGCGGGTAGTCTGCTTCTCCCTCTCCAGTTCCCCCTGCTTGTGCTCTCTCTCTCTCTGACAAATAAATAAAATCTTAAAACAAACAAACAAACAAACTGAGGCCTACAGGGTTAATGAGGTTGCAACTAGCAGAAAGGTTAAAGCTTGTTTCTCAGAAAACTGTTTCCCCTAATCAGCTATTGTATCTTTTCAGACCCCACTATCAAATCCACTCATGGTCTCCACAGAAGCCTGGACTCAAGGTCAACTGATGTGGTTCCAGCCTATGAACCAGCAAGGCCCTGCCTTCCTTACCCAAGATAAGGAGCCCAAGACCCCCTCCAGTTTATTCCAGCTTTTGCAGCATGCCCACACCCCTTCTCCCTGTCCTAAGATAACCTCCTGCCATCAGGGGCTGAATTTTGTCTCATTCTGATATTGTCTTCCCCTAAAGTGAACATGGGACATATGTTATGTATATGTTTGCTCAATGCGCACACTCCATTGTTCCTCATGAATAGTCATAAGTTTCCCTGCCCTTTTCCATCAATACGTATATAATCTCAAGCCCTAAAGGTTATAAAAAACTTGTTCTGCCCCCTTCAGGGAGGTGGGGTTGAGGCTTGCCTTCCTGTTCTCATTTGTCTGCCTCTCGATAAACCCTTTCCTAGTTCCAAACCTGTCTTGGTGATTGGCTTTGCTGAGCATCAGGTAGACAGGCTTGGGTTTGGTTACACTCATAGAAATTTGGGACACCATTACCCACACCAACATATGCGTGATGAGAGGCCAGGAGAAAGGAATAGAAAAAATAAAGAAATAGTGACTGAAAATTTCCCAAATTTAATGAAAAAAAAATAGCCTACACATCCAGGAAGTTTGATGAATGTTAGATTCAAAGATACAAATAGGCTAAAAGTAAGAGTGGAAAAAGATGTATCACGCAAACAGTAACCACAAGAGAGCTGATGTGGCTATGTTGATAAACAAAACAGACTTTAAAACAGTGTTACCAGAAACAAAGAGGTACATTTTACAATGATAAAAGTTGCCACCAGGAAGATATAAAAATTATAAACAAATACATCTAATAACAGCACACAAAATACATGACAAAAACAACTGTTAGAAATGAAAAGAAAAAAAGACAATCTCCCAGTGACAGTTGGGAGACTTCAACACCTACTTTCAATAACGAACCAAACTATGCAGGGTGTCAACAAGGAAACAGGTGATATTGTGATTTATAATAAGAAATATATATTTGGGGGGGGGGCGCCTGGGTGGCTCAGTTGGTTAAGTGGCTCAGGTAATGATCCCAGGGTCCTGGGATTGAGCCCCACGTCAGGCTTCCTGCTCAGCAGAGAGCCTGCTTCTCCCTCTCCCTGCCGTTCCCCCTGCTTGTACTCTCTCTCTGTTAAATAAATAAATAAAATCTTTAAAAAAAAAAAAAAAAAAAAAAAAGATATATTTGGTCTCCTAAANAACTAGGAAGATTGGTAGGGGAAGAAAGGGATAAAGAAAGGGGGGGTAATCAGAAGGGGGAATGAAGCATGAGAGACTATGGACTCTGAGAAACAAACAGGGCTTCAGAGGGGAAGGGGGTGGGGGAATGGGATAGACTGGTGATGGGTAGTAAGGAGGGCACGTATTGCATGGTGCACTGGGTGTTATACACAACTAATGAATCATCGAACTTTACATCAAAAACCAGGGATGTACTATATGGTGACTAACATAATATAATAAAAAAACATTAAAAAAATAAATAAAGTTCTCTCTCAGACCTTGCCCAATGTAGCAATTCTATCGGGCTGTTCCTGACTTATATCCTCTTAATACATCGATGTGAGTTAAGTACTTCGCTGAGTTCTGTGAGTTACTCTAGCAAATTAATTGAACCCAAGGAGGGGCTTGTTGGAACCTCCATCCTATAGCTGGTCAGACACACAGGTGACAACGTGGACTTGTGACTGGTGTCTGAAGTGGCGGTTAGGAGGGGAGTCTTGTGGGACTGAGCCCTGAACCTGTGGGATCCAATGCAATCTCCAGGTAGATAGCTTAAGGATTAAGTTATATTGTAGGACACCCAGCTGGCCCAAGAATTGCTTGGTATGGACAAAAAAACCCGCACACTGGAACTGGTATCAGAATTGCAAAATAGAAGACAGGAGCAACACTATAAACCAACCACACCTCACCGATATAGACAGAACCCTCCACCTGAGAACAGCATAATACACCCATTTTCAAGGCACATGGAACATTCTCCAGGATATACCATATGCTAGGCCACATAATAAATCTCAATAAATCTAAAACAAGCAAATAATGCAAAGTCTGATCTTTAGCCACAGTGGAATCAGAAATCAGTAACAGAAAGAAATCTGGGAAACTTACAAATATGTGGAAATTAAACAAGACACTCCTAAATAACCAGCAGGTCAAAGAAGAAATCAAAAGGAAGATTAGGAAATACTTTTGAGACGAATGAAATGAAGACACAACGTACCAAAATTCATGGGACGCACCTAAAGCAGTGCTTAAAGGGAAACGGCTAGTTGTCAATGCCTGTATTAGAAAGAAGAAGGATCTCAAATCAATAACCCAACCTTCTGCCTAAGATCCTGGAAAAAGATGACTCGTCACTGCAAAATCCCACAAACCACCCAGTATCCTACAAGGAAAAAGGATAAATTATGCTATATTCCCACAATGGCATAAGGCACAGCAACGAATCTTAGAGATGCAATGTCTAGTGAATTAAACTACTGGGGCTACACCAAAATAAAAAGCTTCTGCACAGCAAAAGAAACCATCAGCAAAACAAAAAAGCAACCTACCATACAGAACAGGAGAAGATATTTGCAAATGACATATCCAATAAAGGGCTAATATCCAAAACATATAAAGAACTTATACAACTCAACACCAAGAAAACAAATAATCCAATTAGAAGTGGACAGAGAACTTGAGCATTTTTTCAAAGATATACAGGTGGCCAACAGACCCCTGAAGAGATGCTCACCATCACTGATCTTCAGGGAAATGCAAATCAAAATCACAAGATTATCAATTCACACCTGTCAGAATGGCTAAAATCAAAAACACAAGAAACAACAAGTATGGGTGTACACCAGAAACTAACATCACACTGTATGTTATACTGAAATTAAAAATGAAACATTTTTATTTAAATTAAATAAGTAACTTTCCTAATGTAATATCTAGTGAGAGAAGCTAGTCCCAGAAGACTAAATATACTACGAAAGAATTTTTATAAAGCTCAGAAACAAGCAATAGTAACTAACGTATTGTCCAGGCATTCATATATATGTGATAAAATTTTACAAAAACAAAAACAAAAGCCGGGTTACGATAAACAAAAAACTGAGGATAGTGGTTACGTCTACAGTGGGTACTTCCACAGGTGACACGAGAGAAGGAACAGCTGGGTAGATGCCATGGCATTGATAATATTCTCATTCTTGGTCAGGTGGTGGGTTCACAGGTATTCTCTATCTTATTATGTTTTATAACTATATATATGGATGTATACATTTCTTTTATGTTCAATAAACTGATGGAATTAAAAAAAATCTTAAAGCAAAATGGGAGCGTGGAAACATGCAAATGAAAATGATTCTTTCTGAAGAAGGGGAGGGAAGAAATAGTACAAGAGCTAATGGGAGACAAAGTAATGGGAGAGAGATGTTAAAATGAAGGCAAATGGCATGAATTGATAAACCAAAAGGGAGAAGTCTGCAGAGAGGAAAAGACTGGAGGCAAGAAAAGAGATGACCAGTCAGGGCTCCAGAACGGGTAGAGAAGAAAGGGCAGAGGTCAAGGGTACTCCGATGACCTTGAAAAGCAAGCAAACCTGTCCTGAGACTAGATGAGGAAGTGAAAATAGGCTGTAGATCTAAATAAAATTTTGGAAGAGGGTGCATCGAGGCCGGCAGAAAGTGGAACAAAACCAGACACAATGATGTCCGTTTTCTGGAAGTAAGAACCGAGGTCATTTGTTGAGGACAAGGAAGGCAGATGGAGCACGAGGCTTACTGAGTCACAAGAGGTTGACAGAGAACAGGTGAAAAGCATTTGCAGGTACAGTCGAGATTAGAAACACGGAACAGCGCGCAGCATCAACCACGTGGTTGCCCGAATGCGCGGGCAGTTCGGTCCCTCCGGTGTAGGAGCAGGTGTAGGAGCCGAGAAGGGCTGCGCGCCGCACTGGCCTGGGGCAGTGGAGGGAGAGGACCTGCGCTGGGGCCGCCGGGGGCGCTGGGGGCAGGGTGGCGGGTGGCCCGGAGATGCTTCTGACTAAACCAGTCCGTTGGCCAGCAGAGAGAGAGGCCACAGATTTACTGATAATAATGACAGACTTGCTGATGCGCAGCTTTCAAAGCTGTGAAAACACACACACCATGGAGTTTAGGGAAAGAAAAAAAAATACAGAAAAGACTGACTGGACTGCAAGATGCCAAAGATGTTAATACTGGCTCTCTTTCAGTTATAAGAATATATTTTTTTATTTCTAAAAATTAATAAACTGATGCAGCAAAAGCAAATAATGAAGGAAGTTTACAAATACGCTGTCATCTAAGAGTGATAAGAGTAAAAGTCAATTTTCCCCTTTTGGGCTTTATTTTCCAAATCTCTCTTATAGAATTAAATTACTTTTATAATGGCAATTTTTAAAAGAATTCTAAGTGTTTCCAATGTCCAATGCAGAGTACTTTGGAGTTTCTGTAGGGACTGGGGCTTCAACTCAATTGTTGCATTCTGAATCCCCGATTTCACAATTACTGCTGTTTTTAAATCTTATTTACCAAGTTGGTTACATCACAATAAAAAGCTTTGCCCTCTACTTTATCTCATCGACCTTTGATCTCAGATTTTTCTCCTCTAACTTCGCGGTTTTTTTTTTTTTTAAAGTCACACATTTGAGAATTTCACTTGGTAATGATTCTAATCCTCTAGATAAAAATAACATTGCCCACACTGGAACATGGACACCTGCTACTCATGGGACGGCATCAGTGAACAGTCATCATGGCTCTGGGCCACCTGCACCCTTGCCATGAAGATAAAAGTCAGATAAAGAAGCATTTAAAATCCAACTCTCTGGCCCCCCTAGCTTTTTACCCAGTTCCTTATTCCCCCCAGCCCCAGCTTATCCCCAGTTACTCTGTACCAACTAAATTCTGTGTTGTGGCTGGTAGGACTGCCATTGCCTCTCACACTCTGAACGCTGAGGAGTCTGAGAAAACCACCTCTCTCTCCTGACAACTCCTCAGGGAGGGGGACTCCCAGGTCTTCCGTAGGGTTTCAGCCACCTTGGGTTTGGGTGGGCTGATCATGGCAAAGGCCTCTAAGCGAGTCTCCAGTAGCTTGCTTCCCTCTTCACCCTTTTCTTAGGAGAAGCACCTCACACTGTTTTCCCAGGTTCCACAAACTCCCCAGTCTGTGGGATAAAGTCCAAAGGCCTGAACAACAGGGCCTCCCACCATCACCTTTCCAGCCCTGTCCAGCCACTCAGAGCAAATCCATTTTTCCACTCCTATCCTCTGGACCTTTGCACATGCTGGTCCCCTACCTGGCACATCCCTCCCTTCACTCTTCTGTGTGCCCAGCGGACACACAGGGTTTCTCCTACAAGACCTCACTCATGCAACAAGTCTTCTTGAAGCTCTTTTTGTAGCCCTTCCTCCCAGGAAGGGCTAACCATTCTTGCCTGCGAGTGCTGTGCTGTGTAGACATCTGTGACTGTCAGCTCCATGAGCACAGAGGCTGACCTCTACTCATCTTTGTGACACTCTTGCACTTCTGTTCTGCTTTGGACCAGCACCAGAAAAACAGAAGCCGCTCCATGTTGGCAGAGTGAAGGCTGAAGGACCCAGCTCATGGACCACCACCTGCCTTCCAGAGTCACTGCCCCAGAGAGGCTTTTGAAGAGAAAACAATGGGGGCGGGCATAGGGGGAGGGGAGGGAAGAATCTTGCTATAATTCATTCACTCAAGAACAACTGTGGTGCACCTACTATTATGGGCTATGGAGAATATTTTTTTAAGAGATACCAACCTGGGGGCTCCTGGGTGACTCAGTTGGTTAAGCGTCCGACTCCTGGTTTCAGCTCAGGTCGTGATTTCAGGGTTGTGAGAGGGAGCCCCAAGTTGCGCTCCTTGCTCAGCATGGAGTCTGCTTTTGATTCTCTCTCCCTCTCCCCCTGCTCCTCCCCTACTGTGCAAGCGCTCTTGCTCTCTCTCAAAACAAAATCTTAAAAAAAAAAAAAAGATACAAACCTGGCCTCTACTTTCGAGACGCAAAGTCACAAAAAAAATAACTATATTCAGGTAAGTTTAAATAATCATACCAGACAGTATAACCAGGTGTCAAGGAAGTTTGAAAGAAAATACCAACCTGAAAGTCAAAAAGGCCTCGCTAGGACTCAATCCCAGATTTGCTTCTTATTACCTGTAGGGCCTTGGACAACTTTCTTAATATGTCTCTGCCTCGGTTTCCCCATCTGTAAAGATGAACCCTCACATTGTACACTTCCTCTGCTCTCTGCTTCAGCCACTCTGGCTTTCTCTTACTGTTCCTCCAACATTCAGGTCACTCCTGATTAAGGACCTTGACACCTTCTGGTTTCTCAACCTAGAACACTTCCCCCAAATCTCAACCATTCAGGTCTCTACTCATACAACCACCTCAGAGAATTGCCTGACCACCTGCCTAAGACAGCATTTCCCCTCCCCTGTCATTCATAATGCCCATACCCTGATTTATTCACAATGCTTATCAGTATCAGAAATCACACTATTTGTTTACCCCTTTTTTTTTTTAAGATTTATTTAGCTATATTAGAGAGGGAAAGCAGGAGCGGGAGGGGAAAAGGGAGAGGAAAGAGAGAATCTCAAGCAGAGTCTGCACTGAGCACAGAACTGTCATGGGGCTGGATCTCATGACCTTGAGAACACGACCTGAGCTGAAACCAAGAGTTGGATGCTTAGGGGCGCCTGGGTGGCACAGCGGTTAAGCGTCTGCCTTCGGCTCAGGGCGTGATCCCGGCGTTATGGGATCGAGCCCCACATCAGGCTCTTCCTCTATGAGCCTGCTTCTTCCTCTCCCACTCCCCCTTTGTGTTCCCTCTCTCCCTGGCTGTCTCTATCTCTGTTGAATAAATAAATAAAATCTTAAAAAAAAAAAAAAAAGAGTTGGATGCTTAACCAACTGCACCACCAGGGCGCCCCTTTGCTTACCCTTTTAAATTTCTGCATCTCCCTCTAGGGCATAAATTCCTTGAGGGCAGGGTCTTAGTCTTCGCTGGATCCCCAGTGCCTAAAATGCCTGGCACATAATAAATACTAAAAATTATTTGTTAAATAAATGGTGATAAGAGAAAAGTAAGACCTATATCAAAGGGTTTTGTGCACATAGGGGGATATAAAGTGCTTAATACAGTGCCTGCAGTGGTAAGCTCAATAACGTTGGCTAATACTACTATCTGAGGAATCCAGAAGAGGGTGAGGTCAACATTGGGAGAACCAGTTACCAAAGTTTCAAGGAGAAAGCATCTTGAGCTTGATCTGGAAGGATAAGGATTTTTCTGATGGGGGGGCATTGCAGGAGTCTGGAAGTGTCTCCCCCTGTCTGAGTCACCCCTCCCCCACGTTCTTCACACCTCCATTAAATGCAGAGTCCTCACACTAAGAATCATCGATCAGCCAGCCTCTTTCTAACCATCCATTAATCCACTTACCTTTCATTCCTATACCAGGAGAGCCCAAGATAGATTTCACTACAAAAGGGCACACAATAATGTTAACTTCAGAAACGTGTAGCCCAGCAATTCAGGCCTACATGTCTATCCTAAGAAATACTCAAGTGTCAGCACTACAAATCATGTACAAAGATGTCCACTACAGCATGGACTGCGGCGGGGGGGGGGGGGGGGGGGGGTTAGAAGCATCCAGAAGGATCACCCACAGGGAAAAGATAAACATATTATGGTTGGCACATAGTATGCATCCATATTGTACAGAGGTTAAACTGAACAACACAGATGCTTATATACTAACTGAAACAATCTCTAAAACACAGTTCTATTGAAAAGAAAAAAAATGGTTGGAGAATATACACTATGTGATCTCATTTATGTGATACAAAACAAAAATTTTAAAACCACATACATACAAAACCTAAAGATTTCTCTGGATATATACATACACACACACACATTTTTTTTTAACCACAGTATTTTCAGCTCTTCAACACCATGCCTGAAACAGTAAGTTTTCAATAAATGTTTGCTGAACAAATGAAGACATAGGTAAATGAACAGAAAAGGATTAAAAAGTAGATCTGCTTTTCATGCTCAATAATTCTGTACTGTTTGCGTTTTTAAGTCACCGCGTTATTGTGTTACTTGTGTAATTAAAAGGAATTCAAAACAGTTCTTTAAAAAAGAAAAGTTGCAGGGGGCGCCTGGGTGGCTCAGCTGGTTAAGCGCCACTCTTGATCTCAGCTCAGGCAGGACTTGATCTCAGGGTCCTGAGTTCAGTCCCACGGTTGCGCTCCACAGGGGGTGTGGAGCCTACTTACAAAAAAAAAAAAAAAGAAAAGTTGCAGGGCCTGAATACATCATAAAGAGATCCGCGCACTCTGAACAACTTCTCTAGGTAATTAATTTAATCGTTCTGGGCAATTAAGAGCTCTTACACAGCAACTCGACGTTCACTTTACATCTCCAGCTTCAGATCCCTTAACACAAAGATGAATGGAAAAGTGCTGGGTTTTAAATTGTTCCTGCAAACCCGTAAATGGCATGCCGTTTCTGAGGGTGCTCTTGCTACTATCCCCGACTCCCCTGGGGCTGGGGCTCTGGCGCCCGGCCTGCCGCGCGCACGCGGGGCCGCAGAGAAAGGCCGGCAGGTGGGCGTGGAAAGTCCTCCAGGTAGGTGTGGAGCACACAGCGCCCGCGAAAGGAAACTTACTTTCCGACTGGCCTATTCTCTGGCTGTAATGTCTCTCCTGTTCAAGCAACCTCCTCCAGAGGAGCCAATTTCTTCTGTGATCGGCCGAGAGCCCACAGGTCACCTGGTTAGTGGAGGAGAAGAGGGGCGTTAGAACCCGGAGAGAAAAGGAGAGGCTGTGGGTGGCATCTCTGCCGCTCGGCTCTCACCCGGGGATGGGTCTGGGGACCGGCCCTTGCATTTCAGACCAAGGGGTCAGCAGCCCTCGCCCTATGGACTGGTTCAAAGTTGCGCGCCAAGGCGCCCTGGCCCTTGGGCGGGGCAGGGGCGTGGGGATGAGAGCAAGAGCGGAGGGTGGGCCGCGGACCCTCACTCACACCCGGAGGTGGCCCTGCCGGTACCCCTGGCGGGAGCCGGTCCTCCCTCCCAGGTCTCCGCTACCTCTGGCCGGTGCGCTGCGGAGTCGGTCTTCGGCCTCCGGCGTCTGCGGAGAAGGACAGGAGGGCGGGCGAACCGCGCAGAGCCGGACCGGAGATGCAGATCCCAGGACTCGCCAACCGCTGGCGGGGAAGGTGCGGCGTGGCGGGCGCCGGCTTCGGGTCCGCTCCAAATAGCTCCCTCTCCGCTCTGCGCCTTGCTCCGGAGCGCCGCGGATCCCAAATGCTGCAGCCACCTCAGGAGTGAACTCTGCACCTGGAAAATCGATACGAGACGCGCAAGGGCGTCCCATTGGTCTCAACCGCCGGCGGGCTCCGGGTTGGGGGCTTCCAGTGGGGGAGGGGGCCGGGAGCGGGTGCTCCGGCTGTCCATCACAGGCCACGCCCTCCCCCAGGCCACCTCCCACTACGGCCCCGCCCGTTGGAGGGGCGGGATCCTTGAGCGCCACGCAGAAAACTTGGCTCCTCCCCGGAAGATTCTATTGGCTGGAAGGCCGTGGGAAGCTATTACCAACAGCCAATTAGAACGTACAATGGGCCCCGTGGGGGCGGAGAGAACACCGCCCGCTGCCGCAGGAGCCAATAGAGAAGAGGAACAGCGAAGCGCTTCCTGAGTTCGGGGTCGAGGAAAGATGGCGACCACCAAAGGGGGTTGGTGCTTGTGCGAGTTATTGAGGTGAGGAGCAGGGGATGTGGGTTTAAAGGCGTTTTGTTTCACGGTGTTATTTGTCCGCCCAGTGCAACTGAAGTTTGAGGGGAGGGGGATCTTCTTGTCACGGATCTAGGCAATTTCCTCAAGGACAGTGAGCGCCCTTCCTCTCATTGGAGTCTTCTAATTAGACTGGAGCTGACTGGGTAAAACTTGGTTTACCGCGTTTTCTTCGTCTGCCCCATTCTGGTGAGGGATCGAATTTCCCTCCCTGTTTTTTCTCTCTTTTCTTCGCACTCCAATTATTCTGTCATAAATTATTCACATTCAGTCCTCGTTTTTCTTTATGATTGAGCCTCGATTCATTTTCCAAACTGTCGTGTCTCTCGTTTTGGTAAAGAATAAACTGGCTCTTCCTTCTCACGTCGTAGTTTCCCCGCTGTCACTCACCAGAACTGTCACTGTTAACATATGTCACTTAAGTATGTTAACCTTAAAAATAAAACAGCTATCTTACCAGCAAAGCTATCTTACCAGCAAAAATGGTTCTGTTTTGTTTTGTTTTGTTTTGTTTTACGGGAGTAGCAGAGAATTGCATTTCTGGATGCACAAGCTATGGCAAAACCATAGGCAAATCCAACAAAGGAGAGGACCATTGTTTTATGGAGAAGGAGGAAGTTAGGGGGTGGGATTGAAAGAAAGTCCTTTGGAGAAAAAAGCAAGAGTGGTGAGGATTTCTCATTGGCTGAGTTGCAGGAGTACTCTTGTAGGAGATGAGATGTACACCGTTCCCTGTTGGGTCCTGTTAGTGATTTCTTCCTGTTTAGGATTCTTCTTTTGGGGTCTATAATTGACAGTTACTTCCCCTTTAGGATTTTTCTCTTGGAGGCTATAATTAACAGTTCTTCATGAAATTGACATTTGAGTGATAAGGCTCCTTTTGCGTTGCCCCTCTGGCCTCCTGACTCTATTTTAATGAGGGTTCTTTTTATTTTCACAAATATGAAGTTTATGTTGAATCCTCTGCTTCATTATTATCCATTGATCTTTATTTCTGGTTGATGAAAGAATAGTTACATAAAATTTTATCACATAGGCAATACATTGTTTCTTGTAGAAAAGTTAGGAAACAGGTGAGCAAAAAAGAAATTTCGCCGGGCCTGCTACCATCCAGAGATGATTACTGTTAACATTTTGGTGAAAAAAAACCCCAGAGTTTTTTCCTATATTTGTTGTTGTAATATTACTGATTTTATGTGTCCTGCTGTATATTTATTTTTAAAAAAAAAAAGTCCTAGTATATTCCATCTACACAGTTCTTTCAACACCTACCTATTTTTGTTCAGGTTGAAAATTTGTAATTAACACATAGCATCCTGAATAGCAGTATATACATAGTCTCTCCAAAAATCGGGTACTGTTTCTTCATTTTTGTCCCCTCTACTCCAAATTCCATAATGATTATTTAAAACATTTTGGGGCACCTGGGTGGCACAGCGGTTAAGCGTCTGCCTTCGGCTCAGGGCGTGATCCCGGCATTACGGGATCGAGCCCCACATCAGGCTCCTCCGCTATGAGCCTGCTTCTTCCTCTCCCACTCCCCCTGCTTGTGTTCCCTCTCTCGCTGGCTGTCTCTATCTCTGTAAAATAAATAAATAAAACCTTTAAAAAAATGATTATTTAAAACATTTTGAACAGGAAATTCTATTTTCAGAGGCTTCATATTCTTCCCTGCCACTTGAAATATCCCTAATTCAGAGCTTTGCACATTATAATGGAGAAATAAATGTTTGTTGAATGAATGACTCACTGTTGATTACAGTTACCTTTTTAAAGCTTTGTGTTTCTATGGTAAGCATTATTTAATGGCACATATTTTTAGTTATATTTAACAAATTCTAAAATGGGTAGTTTTTACAAGATTTATTTATTTCAGAGATGGGGGAGGAGCAGAGGGAGAGGAGGAGAGAGACTTCTTAAGCAGACTTCCTGCTGAGCTTGGAGCCCCACAAGGGACAGGATCCCAGGACCCTGAGATCATAACCTGAGCCTGGCGCTTAACCGACTGAACCACCCAGGTGCCCCTAAAATGGGTAGTTTTAATGTACAAATACTATAGGATGTTTAATAAATTTATTTATAGAGTCTGTGTCTCTCAGTAAAGGACTGGCTCAACTTCAGTCATTAATATGAATTTTTTTCTGATTTTAAGTTAAATCATTCAATTTGAAAATATATCACATGTATCTTACCACTTAAATCATTAGAAGGAAATGCCATAAAAAAAATCTTTGTATTCTATAGGTCAGCCACATTTTGAATGGGCTTTTGGCTTGTCCTGGGAAAGCTGTATAATACTGCTTTAATGAACTCATATATTCCAAATGTTAAATAAATCACAAATCTTACCACTTCCGTCAAATTCTGTTCATCCTTTAAGGCAGTGGTTCTCAAGGTATGGTCATAGACCTAGCAGGTCCCCAAGACCCTTTTGGTAGTTCTTCAAGGGCAAAACTATTTTCATAATAATTTAAGATAACATTTGCTTTTTCATTATCTTTACATTTGCACCGATAGTGCAAAAGTAGTAGTGAATAAAACTTACTTAGCACAAATTGAGGCAGTGACATCCAAGTGTCCTAATAGTCTTGTGTTTTTCAACACAATTCACTTGCTAAAGCCAGCTTACTAAGAATGTCCTTGAAACAGTAAAAATTAATTTTGTTAAATATTAACCCTTGACTTGAATACATATCTTTTTAATATTCTATATATCTCCATACTGAAGAAGTATGATGGTTATCTCATACTTGCTAAGTTACAAGCAATTGAATTAGACACTTTTTTTATGGGACATGGTTTCTCCTTGAAAGAATTACTGACAGATAAACTATGGTTCTTCTGACTTGGGGATTTGAAAATGAATGAAGTGACCCTGTCACTTTGAAGAAAACAAGTGACAAAATTTGTTGCTAATAATAAAGTTTGAACTTTAATGTGAAAATAAGAACTTTGGAAAACTTGTATCTGCCATTCAGAGCTTGACCTCTTTCCAATAATTAAAAGATTTTCCTGATGAGATGGGTAGTGATATTAACAAGTGATTTGGGGATATTGTACAATGAAATGCGCCGACATTTGGAAAGTCTCCATGAGTCATGAACTAATAGTTTCCAAATAATCAAGTCATGATGTTACAAAATCATGTGTAGGTAAAAGATCCATTCAAAGTGCAAGATAGACCAATAGATTTCAATATAACAGGGTATGAAAAGGTCATTGATTGGGTTTCATATTTCATGTTGCACCTGGCCATTAAGAAATTACCACTTGTCTAATTTGGTATACTATCGCAGAAAAATACTGTATCTGAAAGGGCTATTTAAACATACTCCCTTTTCCTACTACATATCTGAGTGAGCCTGGCTTGCCTTCACATACTTCAGATAACACAACATAGCACTAAAATTGAATGCAGAAGCAGATGTGAAAAGCTACTGTCTTCTGTTAAGCCAGACGTTAAAGAATCTTGCAAAAATATAAAAGAGTGATAGCCTTCTTAACGGAATTTATTTATTTATTTTTTGGTTTGGAAAATATAGGGTTTGAGTTTTTGGGGTGTTTTTTTGGTAAAAATAAGTTATATATTAACAGCTAATGGATTTGTCATTACTTTTAGGATGATTCATAATGTTTTTAATTCCTCATTTTCATTTCTAATATGTTAAATATTGGTAGATATAATCAATGTAAATGAGTCGTTCTCAACAAGGGGTGATGTTACCCCTGCAGGACATTTAGCAATGCCTGGAGATAACTCTCACGGCCATGATTGGTAGGGTACTATGGGCATCCAGTGGGTTGAGGCCAAGAACATCCTATAATGCATAAGATAGCCCCCGCAGCAAAGAATGAAGTGGTCCAAAATGTCAATAGTGCCAAGGTTGGGAAATCCTGATAGAAACAAAAGCTGTATGCGGTCTTCAGTTATTTTTAAGAGTTTAGCATTATCCTGAGACCAAATCATTTTAACAAGTCAAATACCTCTCTGGTAGTAGACTTATTCACAATAGGAAATCCCACATGAGAAATTTGTTTCCAAACTAGATATGAATAAGGTATTTATTTCTCTGAAGAATTTATGTGTTTTCTACTTATGGACAATGAGAACTTTGTAACTATACAAAATACCCCATTAGCCCTTTGGAGCCCAATCTGCTGTTCACTACTACGTACAAACTTAGAGCTTCTATATCTTTGTCCCCCACCTGTCACCCCTCCCCACCAAATACTTTAACTCTGTTTTCCCTGGTCTTGAATTTCAGTATTTAAGTTTTAGTATTTTAGTGTTTTTATGCCTTACAAGCTCCTCCTTCTTAAAGGGGTAGGACAGGATATAAAAAATATGAGGTTAGGGACCAACTATATTGCTCAACCCCTAACAGAAAAACATACTTTGAAAAATTATTTTAACATAATCTAAGAGACATCTGAAGAGGTAATAAGATTTTATATTCAGTCATCCACTACTTAGTGGATACCTTCTTTGCGCCAGGTATTGTGCTAGGCATTGGCATCCAGTGGTGGACAAGCCTGGGTCCTTCCTTGTGTTTGGAGAGCTTTAGTCGGCCTAGCAGTCAGAGAGCCTGTTAGCAGTCAGTGTGGGAGTGAGTTTATTAACGAGCGTGAAGTAGATTGTTGGTGCATTTTTGGCAACTCATTTAGAGGCACAGAAAGAAGGCAGTGACTTTAGGGTCATAGAAACAGATCAAATGCAGAACTTGTTATAGAAATGGAGGTATCTAAGTTCCTCTTCCCCAGAAATTGTTCTATTTGAGGCAAAGTGAGAGAATGAAAATGATTTACTCTATCATCAAATTTTTGTATTAAAAGTTCATTATTGGGGCGCCTGGGTGGCACAGCGGTTAAGCGTCTGCCTTCGGCTCGGGGCGTGATCCCGGTGTTATGGGATCGAGCCCCACATCAGGCTCTTCCGCTATGAGCCTGCTTCTTCCTCTCCCACTCCCCCTGCTTGTGTTCCCTCTCTTGATGGCTGTCTCTATCTCTGTCGAATAAATAAATAAAATCTTTAAAAAAAAAAAAAGTTCATTGATCATTCAAAGACATATTGCTTGAGTTCTGTGTCATAATTTTGAGAGTCAGATGCCATTCCTATTTGTTTTTAATCCTTTAACACATACACTGTTAGGAGAAAAGTGGCTCATCGTTGATTTTCACTGCCAATTAAAAAGAAAAGTTATATTGAATTGCTAGCATTCTGTGGAGATTGAAATTAAAGAGGATTTGGCTTTTGACATTGGATATTTTATATGTGTTAGAATATTAAAAATTGAGCATTTTGTTAGCAGATTTCCAGCTATAAAAATTTTATCTTCACTATTAATATAGAAAACAAGTAAAAGTAGACTTTAAGTAGTGGTTTCTTCTGATTGGGCATTGTGTCAATTTTTACATTTTCCTTTTTGTTTCAGATTTTTATATTCATTATTCCTCCCTGGGTTGACAGTCTGTGGAACTTTATGTGTATGTCTGTTCATTATCCTCTGGGGAATCAGACTGCTGCTACAGAGAAAGAAAGCGTCAGAATCAACTGGCAAAAATGGGAAAAAGCAAATGGTGGTGGCATTTTTTCATCCATACTGCAATGCTGGTGGAGGAGGAGAAAGAGTTTTGTGGTGTGCCTTAAGGGCCCTGCAGAAAAAGTAGGTATGCATCTTTCTTAGCTAATTTACTCTGTTGTTACCGTTAAAAAAAAAAAAAAATCATTACCCAGATACTCACCTTTCTCTAGTACACTATTCATAGCCAGGAATTAACTGTTCTTCAGTAAAGAAATACTTCTGTTATATGCCATCCCGCCTTACAAGATCCTGATGAATTTTAGTTGATATGATAAAGAAATAGGGAAAGTATCTGCCCTTTGATGGCAAAATTTAGTGGGGATAACTGTCACCGTAGAAGAATGTGTGGAGAAGAAGTTGAATAGTAAACAAATATACCAAGTCATGGGGAGTGCTTTAAACCTGAATACTTTTAGTCAGTGATGGCACACAGAAAATAATCTCTGTGAAAGTGTTTGATTCTGATGTTGATATCATTACCAGTTAGACAGTCTTAAGTTACTATGTTAGAAAGAGTATGCTGTTAAGTGGTTATTTAAAGTTTTAGGCTTCCTTCTCCCCACCCACACCCCCATCCTCATCCCAAAAATGTTTATAATCCCCTTGTAGAGAGGAACAAACATAGTGAGTTCCATTGATGGTTGTGTCATAGGAGGAAAACTATTATTCTTCCATGGTTACACTACTTCCTGGCACCCGTCCTCCGTCCAGTTCCAGAGCCTTCACACGGAATTCCCTTCGCTCTACATTTCTATATTCTTGGCTCATCGTGGCTTCCAGCCACCACCCCTGCATTTCCACTGCCATCTTCCATAACTGCCTAGATTCAAAACATTTTCTTAAATCTCAGCTTAATATCCATCTCCTTCAGGCCTTCCCTACTCCTACTGTAATCCCTCTGGTTCTTTGCTTCTCATAACTCTATGCGTTAACTTGTCTAACTGGATTATCTAGCTCTTGGGAGCATTAGGAAAGTTTTGTGATGGCTCTACCATGCATGGACCTTAGGAGAGAGACAAGCTAATAAGCAAAGAAGAAAAATATCAGATGGTGAGAAGTGCTATGTGAGAAATTCAAATAGGATAATTTGTGAGTGAGTCCATACTTTAGACTGAGGAATTAGGGAAAATCTCCAAGGAGGTAATACTTACCTGAAGTCTAAATGACAAAAGCAGCTGACAGTTACTGAGCATTTACTCTCTGCCAGGCGTTGTTTGAAGTGCTCCACAAGTGTTAGCTCGCTCAGTGCTCACAACATGAGGTCACTGTTACCCTCGTTTGACAGACGAGGAAACTGAGTTCTCAGAGTCAGTGTTGTAAACCACATGCCACACTGTCTACCTCAGGAAAAGACAGTGAAGATGAGAGAAGAGAATTCAAAGCAGAGGGAACAACTCCTGCAAATCTGCTGGGACCCAAAGGAGCTTGGCTTGTTCACAGAAAGGAGTCCAGTATGGCTGACCCTGTGGGCACATGAGAGAGTGGAGGTAGGGCCCACGTTACACAGGGCTTGAGTGAATAGGGTAAGGAGTTTAGATTTTATTCTAAGTGCTATGGAAAACCCTATGAGGATTTCAAACAGAGAGATGACATTCTGCTTATCTGTTGCCGCATAACCACCCCAAAATGTAATGGCTAAAACAAGAATATATCATTATTTCCAACACTCTGGGGACTGATGGGCCCTGTTGGGAATCCCTCATGCCAAGCGGCTGCAGCTAGATAGCAGCTGGGGCCGAATCGTGTGAAGGCCTCTCAACGTGTCTGCTTCCCGGGCTGGGACGGTTGCAACAGCTATAGCGGCTGAGGGTGGGGGGCATGGGTCAGGCATCTCTGTCGCCCCACAGCTCCTCCACGTGACTCCCTTGGGCTTGTACACAACACAGCGGCCTCAGGATAGCCAGACTCCTTACGGAACAGCTGACTTCCCTAGAGCAAAGTAGAAGCGGCCATTCTCTTAGAGCCTGGGTCTAGAAACTGGCAAAATGTCACCTTTGTTGTAGCCTAATGGTAAAAGGAGGCACAGAGCCCACTGTTACTCCAGGGGAGGGGACATAGATCCCACCACTCGATAAGTGTCAAAGAATTTGTGGCCATCTTTCAGCAACCATTTTATAAGGATCATTCTGGCTGCTGGGAGGTGCAGCTCGATGCTCATCCCTTAGGCCTGCACAACACCCTGTAGCTATCTTTATCAACACATATCACACAGTTTTGCAGTTTTCCGTTGATATATCTATTTCCCCCACCGGACGCAGCTCCTTGAGGGTAAAGACTCTAATCCCTGAATCCCCAGAACCTACTGGCTCATACGAGATACGGATGAGATATGGTTGATGACTCAAAAGAATAACTAAAAACACAATCAGAACAAATGCCAAAAGCATAAATAGTCATAAGGGTGTGGTTTTACATATTTCCATTATAATTATATCATATCTAATTTTGATGCAGGCACCAGATCTAGCTTTCAGAATCTTGTTTCCTCTCTCAGATAAAAACACTGAGTGATGCTTTAGCATTTATGATCCTATCTAAAGATACGTTTAATAAATTTTAACTCCTGTTTGTGAATGTTATTAGTATTTTATTACCATTTTATATTGAGAGAGTTGTGAAAATAAAGTTTCTGAATATTTCTTAAAAACGGACGTGCCAGTCAGCAATTTTGGTTGATGTCTGCTCCCTGCAAAACTCCTAGAAGAGGAAATAGCAAAGAACTAGAGGGCTCATTTGGAGGACTGACATTTCACTCGCAGGGCAGCTGAAGACGCAGGAAAGAGGAGCGTCAGCAGACCAAGTACAGTGAATGAAAAACAGTGGAAAACATTTGTTTCAATCTAAAAATAACCTCTTTTATGATTGTGAGAAAATAATTATCTACAACGTTTTGCTTGGTTTCAACCTAAACTAATGAAAACCTTAACCATGACATTCTATTTTAGGTATCCTGAAGCAGTTTATGTCGTTTATACTGGTGATGTTAACGTCAGTGGTCAGCAGATACTAGAAGGTGCTTTCCGAAGATTTAACATCAGACTCACTCACCCGGTGAAGTTTGTTTTCTTGAAGAAACGCTACCTTGTGGAAGATTCACTCTATCCTCATTTCACACTGCTGGGCCAAAGTCTAGGGTCCATTTTGCTTGGCTGGGAAGCGCTAATGCAGTGTGTTCCCGATGTCTACATCGATTCAATGGGATACGCGTTCACACTTCCTCTGTTTAAGTATTTAGGCAGTTGTCGCATCGGAAGCTATGTTCATTATCCCACAATCAGCACTGACATGCTCTCTGTGGTGAAGAATCAAAATGTTGGATTTAACAATGCAGCCTTCATTACCAGGAATCCTTTTCTCAGCAAAGTAAAGCTCATCTATTATTATTTATTTGCTTTTGTTTATGGACTTGTTGGTTCTTGCAGCGATGTCGTGATGGTCAATTCTTCGTGGACACTAAACCACATTCTCTCCCTGTGGAAGGTTGGGAATCGCACTAACGTTGTTTATCCACCTTGTGATGTGCAGACATTTCTGGACATTCCCTTACATGGCAAAAAGACGGCCCCAGGACATTTACTCGTTTCCATTGGCCAGTTCCGGCCTGAAAAGAATCATCCTTTGCAGATCAAAGCTTTTGCTAAATTGCTGAATAACAAGGTGGCTGAGTCATGGCCTTCACTTAAACTTGTCCTCATTGGAGGTTGTCGAAACCAAGATGATGAGCTGAGGGTAAACCAACTGAGAAGGCTTTCTGAGGATCTAGGAATTCAAGAAGATGTGGAATTTAAAATAAACATTCCATTTGATGAGTTAAAGAATTACTTGTCTGAAGCAACAATTGGTCTGCATACCATGTGGAACGAGCATTTTGGGATTGGTGAGTCTGTCCTTTAAGCAGCTCGTTTGGTGCCATGAGATACACATTTTAGGTTCTGTCAATAAAATGTTAATACTGTGGACATTTTTATCCAGTCGTAGTGCTCTTCTCCCAGTCCACCAAGGAAGCTTTTTTCATTTGAGACCCTGCAGGACATAACTGTATGTAGTCACTAATAATAGCTGATATTTATTGACAACTTACTGTGTGTAGGTCACTATTGAAATCTTTACGTTATCTGATTTAATCCTCTCTGAACCCGTGCTTCATATATATTCTTATTTCCATTTTACAAATAAAGAAACTCGGGCAGAGAGAGGTTTTGGACTTGCCCTTGTTCAGGAGCAGTAAGAGGTAGAGCCTGGATCCTCACTCAGACAGTCCCTGCTCTTACCTGCCCATTTCTCTGCCCCACCTCACCCCATCTGCAGCCTGGGACAGGTTCCTGGCCTAGTCTCACCGAAGGACCAAATCAGAATCTGGGTGGGGCCCAGGTAGATGTAATTTACAGAGCTCCTCAGGTGGTTTTGCTGGACACCAAAAGCTCAGCCCACTGGGCTCCTCACAGTAATTCTGTTGGTTCTTCTACTGATTCCCTACTCGTTACTGGAGTGGCCTCTCTTCCTTTATCTGCCAGATCCCATTGTAAGTGTCTGACTTGAATTGCCTTGGCCTTTAATTTAGCCTTCCTTGTTGTTTCTAGCACAAATTGCTTTCTCTACCCCTGACTTCCTGTTATGCATACATTTTGATGGAAAATCAAGTACCGGTTTGTGTCTAACCTGGTTCAAGATACATTTCTCAAGTGGCTGCTTTGTGTCTCACACTGCCAGGTGTTCAGGGAAAACGGGAGAACCTAAAAGTGAGGTTTCCTAGACTCAGGCTACAGTTTATCTTACACTCTTGTCTGTCCCCAGTGAGTAGCACATGACGAATCCCAGACATACAGCAAGAACTTTTTGATTCTGCCCCTCTGCACAGGGTCTGATTTCCGTGCTTCCTTCCTCAGAGACTGACGGAGCATTGACTGCGCCAGGGGCTTGGGAGGCGGGAGCTGGTGTTCAGAGACTTCCAACTCCGTGTGTGCTACGGACCAGTTAAGCGGCACTTCACTGGACAGGGTGCTAAGAGCTCTGCCAGGGCAAGTGCGGGGCGACGTGAAAACACCCAAGAGAAACCCCGGACATAGATGTGTGAGGTCGGAGAACAATTGCCCAAGGAAATGATGGGCCCTGTAAGCAGGGACCTGAGCAATAATTAGACGTTAGCCTTGCAGAAGAGAGGAGAATGTCCAGCAGAGGGGACGGTGTCGTGACTGGTGTGACAAAAGGGGCATTAGCAGGCACGCTCACGGAACTAAGGGTTCGGTCTGGCCGAAACCTGCAGGAGGAACAGCATGCCAGTGGAGAGGTGAGCGGGGGGTCAGAGCATGTGGCCGTGTGAAGCCAGTGGGAAAAGAGAGACTGATTCTAAGTGTCGGATTTAAAAGCTTTCTGTTTGGGCAGGTTCACTCTGGTTGCTGCCTGGAGGGTGGGTCGGTGGGGAGCAGGGAGAGCCGGACGGGGACAGCAGGAGGTTGTGCTGGGCAGCCTAGATGAGCTGCTGAGTCTGACGCTAGTAGGAGAACACGCACAAGCGAGATTCTGAAGCACGACTGAACAGGACTTGGGGATGAACGGGATTGTTAAACGAAGGAGAAAGAAGAGTCGGAGAGGACCTCCCAGGGCTTTGAGTTTGGACAACTGTGTGAGAGGTGGATGGCTTTCCCCTAGAGGCGGCCTCCAAGAGGAGAGGCAGTTGATGATCCAGGTTCCCCGCATGCAGAGTTAGAACAATCCGTGGGACACGGAAGTGTTTGTGTGTGTCCAGTGGGCAGTTGTCTACACGAGTCTGCAGTGGGGGCAAGGGACCTGACCTGGAAACAGACTGAGGACTTGGCGTCATTGTCCGGGTCGCTCCGGAAGCCCCAGGGATGAGGGTAGAATTGCCTAGGGGAAGTGTGCCCAGCCAGAGGAGGCCCCTGGTACAAAGTGCTGAAAACAGGAATGGTTCAGAAGTGGGTAGAAGAAGAGCTGCCAACAAAGGAGAAGAGAAATGGAGGAGGGAAACGTTCTAATGCTGTCGTTTGAACTCCTGAAATTCCACTTTTGGTATCTTTTTACACCTTTTACCTTTCAGTAACCATCTTGCTCACGTTCTGTAGTCTTCTACTTTGTTTTATAATCTGCAAGATGTCTGTTTTTTATAGACGCTTCTTTCACCTGCTTGTCTGTTTCAATTAAGAACGAAGCAGCATTACTGTGAAGCTTAAAAACGAAAAAACTTAGAATTCTTTAGTACCGTGGAGGCTTAATGAGCAAATTTATAGACACAACAGACATTTACTTAAATTTCTCATGAGTGTCTTAAAATTTGTGGAGGTTTCTGCTCATCCTTGTTCATACGAATGCTCTCAAAATGTTAAAAGAGTACATGGTTTCTGTTTGTTTCTCAGGAGTTGTTGAGTGTATGGCGGCTGGCACGATTATCCTTGCACACGATTCAGGGGGCCCGAAGCTTGACATCGTTGTTCCTCACCAAGGAGAGATAACTGGATTTCTGGCTGAAAGTGAAGAAGGCTACGCTGAGACCATGGCTCATATTCTTTCCATGTCTGAGGAAAAGAGACTCCAAATCCGAACCAATGCTCGTGCATCTGTAAGCAGATTCTCTGACCAGGAGTTTGAACTGGCGTTCCTGTCATCTGTGGAGAACTTATTTAAATAATGCCATGTCTGTACAAATTAAAGATATTTTATATAAAACGGCTAAATACCTTCATATGTTAGTATTTTTCTAAACGTTTTCTGTATTGTAATAAAGTCAGTCGAAGCAACACTCTCAGCAGTATGTATAAAACACAGGATATTTATTTCAAGGAAAATGAAAAAAAGGCAAAATTTACTGAAATAGTTTAAATGAAAAAATTTTAGATCAGTATTCTGTCTCAAATTCTGAAGAATACGGCTCTGAAAGAAAAAAATTGAACAGTCAATCCCTATTTTTCAGATCCTATTTGTCAAATCACTGTACGTTAGAACCCAGGAAAGAGAATTTCCCTTTAGCAAATAGGAAATGTTGAAAGGAGAATGGAGGACTGACAATTCATTGCTTAACACTTTAGAATTGTTCTGACATCTCGGGAACACAGAAAAATTCTAGTACATTAAAATTCTAAATTCTGTTGTGGATGACCGTCTTGAATATATCAGACGATTTTCTTAAAAGAGAAAAGACACTTGAAGCAGGCGTCATCAGGTGCTAAAAGCACGTGGTGAAAAGACAGAGGGACGGTGGCTGCCCCGCAGCTCAGGGTTTGTGAAGTCACTCTGTGTTTAGTGCTACCGGTACACTTGTCCCGATACAGAGGGATCGCTCATTATCCCGTCACATTCCCACACCCGGGGGCTGCGAGTCAGCTTGAGGCTGTTCAGAAGGTCTGAGTGAAAACATCGTGCCATGTTGTTTTTCTCACAGTGACGATGAACTAACTGGCTCCATCCACCCGGACTCTGTTGGCAGCACCGTGCATTGTGAGACAGCGAGGGGGCATTTAGAAAAGAGCTCCGGACTAGCGGTTAGAATTCCTGCGCCTGACCCCAGTGTCGTCACGGACAAACATCGGACCTCCTAAGACTCAATTTGCTGCTTAATCTTGTTGAAGGTCCACATCTTCATCTGTTATCTGGTGATGCTAATACCTGTCCTCACTACCTCTTAGTGATTCTGATTTGGAAAGTATGTGAAAGTACCTTGAAAATTAGAAGTTTTTTTTTAAAGGTACCTTTTTAAAGTAATTTAATTAAAAGTAACCATCTGTAGTAAATGTCTCTTGTAATCAACCCTCCTTACTAATGCATTAGACTCAAGGTAGACTCATGGATACTAAGTCGATGGCTAGGACAGCTGTGCTGATTTTAACAGGACTCCTGTGCTGAATCACCAGCAGGAGAAGTACGTGGATGTGAGGATAGGGCTCTAGAGACCTACAACTCTTGGCATTTTCTGCATATAGAACTAGCTTCTTCTAGTTCAGTGAATCGACCTGCCGCACAGTCTGATACATCTTTGTGTTAGGAGCATGTGAAACTCCCCTCATCCAGTCACGGACCCAGCCAGCTTCATCAGCCACTCTGAATCACACTGTTGACTGGTCTGCAGGCCACCTTCTGTCTTCAGATCAAACAGCGCAACACGGAGTCCCAGGATGACATGACACCAACATAGCTTTGGGTGGAGATGATTCAGTTTAGAAAAGAAAGACTGATGGACATTGGAGCTGGAAGGAACCCTACAAATCCTCGGGTCCAGTTTTCTCATTTTCAACTTTACAGACAAGAACAATTCAGTCTCACAAAGCTGTTTAAGTATAAACAATGCAGGTTTACAAGCTGGGTGTTTTGACTCCAGCCCAGTTGGTTTTCTTATAGTCAGTCTTCGAGCAAGATTTGTGCCACTGTCCCCGCAGTCTACCTATCTACCCTCAGAAACTCACAGGACTCGAGGTAAATTGAAGTGGGCTAAGCAGAAGGAAAGGATGCAGTTCAGGAAGAAAGGATTCTGAAATTCCCTAAAGCATTTTTTAATCTTGTTTCTTCAGAATTATTTCTATTTGCCACACACATCACTGGAAACATACTTTGTGTATGTGTTCACCCTGCCTATTCCTAATGTGGTTATTATGTGTCTTTTTTCCAGAATGACTGATAACCATGAAAAGCGTCAAAACAACGTGTCAGCTATTGTCTGTCTGGAGAACTTCTGAGTGACTGTTCATTCCTATAAAACAGTGTTTTTGAGTGGTCCAAATGCGGTATATTTTGAACCTCCAGCAGTGGGAATTCTCATTCGTATTTGGGTTGTGCGTAATAAAATACATGTTACATGTTCTTTGTATAGTAATCTCTTTGTATCTAATATGACTTTGATTTAATAGATACAAAATCTGTTTGTATCTGTGATATAAAGTGATTTTCATTATCTTGGATACTTTCCCCCATATGGTACATTTGCACCCCCATGCAGTCTCCCCAATGCTGAATCGTTACCTACTACTAAAATTCCTAAGTTCCACATGCCAAGAATTTAGAAAGAAAGAGAGAAAGGCAGAAGGAAGGAAGGAAAAAAAAGAGAGAAAGGAAAAGGAAGGGAAGGAAGGGGAGGGAAGGAGGGAGAAAGAAAAGAAAAAAGAAGGAGAAAGAGAAAGAAAAAGAATTTAAAGGTAGAATTGTCTTGCCTCTGGTACCCAAGAAAAATAGTTGTCAGGTATAATAGACATTTTTCTTTTAACAAATGTTTCAGACCTACAAAACATTGCAGAGCTTTATACACTTTATTTTAATAATTTTCAGGGTTTTTTACAAAGCCGACTTGTAGACAAAATTATGAGAGAGTAGTCAGTATAATTATAACTATTTCAGAATACTTGTGTTTAATTATGTAAATGTACCCTCTACTCCAGGACTATAATATGATAGAGTGTCTGCTAAATCATTCAACAGAGTTGGGTACAACAAAAAAGTTATCCACAACAAGAAGTTGTGCAAATTACTAGAATCAAATTATGCCCTTGTAATTTTCCCGCTCTCTCCCCCTGTTCCTCAGCTGATTCTTTCGTCTCTGTCCCCACCCTAAATCTAAAGCCACCCTTGGCTTTGAAGAAGCATCAGTTCTAATACTTGAGTGCTTCACGCTCACTTGAACTATACAAGTTACAAGATACTTAGAAGGCAAGTTAAGAGTTGATACGCCATTTAAAGAATGGTCAGTTTGATAGCTGTGATACATAGTTACCAAGATGCATAATTTTTAATAAAATTTATTCTAAAAATACATGCAAGTCTGATCAATAGTTTCAACTTAACACATGCAGCTAAATCTAAACCCAGGATAATCAATTGTGCTTCAAGAACATGATTTAGGTGATGGTGTATGTAAGGTGGGCAAGGTGAATTAGGGACTGACGTAGGTTGAAAAACCTTGCATATATGCGTACTTATCACAATGAATACTTCCTACTTTATAGCAAAGAACTCAAAATCTTAGAATGAACGATAAGGCTTGGTGGCTATTAGCTAGAGACTTTAGCCCAGCATCTTGTCATTGGAGCGGACTCGATAGGCTTATTCTTAAACATTGACCTTAGACATTCATTCTCCGCCGCCGCACCCTGCCCCCCCCCCCCCCCCCCCCCCCGCATATAACTGAATGGTCTTTGGATCTCTGGGATTTTCAGGAACCATGTTTCATTTTCTATGCATTCAAATACTGCTTAGATTTGTTGAGCACACCAACAGATTCAGTATGTCTGAACCACATAATGTTCTGAAAGTAAATTAAACATGTGTACACTGACCACTAAAAGACTCCTAGAATTAATGATGCTCCAATCTCTCGGGGTCATGTGTTAACCAAGGTTGACATTGACACAGTGGTGAGAGATTTTTAAATATTCTCAGCCTCATGATGTGACCATGCTGAGCACTCCTGAAAGGAGTAGATTATAACCCAATACACCAAGTTGAAGGAACAGTACCTCCAACATCACCAGGAAAATACAGGCATAGAAGATACATCGTGTGGAATGCATCCCACAGTTAGGGGACTCCTGATACTTTCCCCACATTTAATAAAATTATATCAAATGTAAACACTAAGCAGACCTTAGAAATAATCTGACCAACCCTTCCTCATCTTTGTTTTCTTAGCTCAGCCGTGGACCAATGTGCAATTTTAGTTGTATTTTACAGAGCATATATTTTAGGCAGAATTCTACCACTTAGAAATGTAACCTCTCCGTCCTTCATAGCAACAACACAATAAATCAACAAATGTCCGTTAAGCCCCAGGCACATGTTCAATACTGGGATTGTTATAATGTGGCACTCCGCTAAGCACCTTATGTAGAAAGACCAGCATAAGATACAAGGAGCAGGTAGAGTCCCTGCCTTTAAGAAGTTTATAATCTACACGTTTGAAGCTATTAGAAATTAATTCAGTAAAACATAGTAAAATGATTACTTGGTGCATAATTAACGTGACATGCCTTGACCCTCTCTTTGCTCTCCGTTAACCTACTCCCTTAAGTGTCAACATCTATTCAAAAACGTGTATTCAACAGAAGTGAAGAAGTTTCAAAGTTGCGGTTTTCTAAAATGGTGGATTCATATTCTAAGTGAACTAGTTTGTACACTGTATTAGTTTTCTATCCTTGTCTTAACAAATTATCAAACTTAGTTAAAAGAACACACATTTATTATCTTACAGTTCTGTAGGTTAGAAGTCTAAAGTGGATTTCATAAAGCTGAAATCAAGATGTCAGCAGGACTGTGTTCCTTCTGCAGGCTTCTGGGGAAAGTCCATTGTCTGGCCTTTCCCAGCTTCTAGAGGCTGCCTGCATTCCTTGGCTTGTGGCCCCTTCCTCTGTCTTCAAAGCCAGCAGCACCAGGCTGAGCCCCTCTTATGCTGACATCATCTGGTTCTCTCTTCTGCCTCCCTCTTCTATTGTTAAACAGCCCTGTGATTACATTGGGTCCACCTGGATAATAAAATAAAAAAAAAAAGACCTTTCCCTATTTGAAGGTCAGCTGATTAGCAACCTTAATTGTACCTGCAACTTTAATTCCCTTTTGCCATGTAACAATCAATATATTCACATTGTTGGGTGTACTGGGGGGAGGGTGGCAGGAAGAGAGAGACATTACTCTGTCTGCCTACCACATATATTGTCCAAAAGATTTCTTGATAGAAATTTTAAAGTAAAATATTAATTTCTACACTCAAATTGGTCAGTCTCAAGGTCTAAATTGGGATAAAAATTAATAAATCCCTGGGATTGCTAGAAAACTCTTACAAAATGAATGTTTATGACTTGTGCCCAAACAGATACTACAGTTAATAGATACTAACTAATCACTAATGGAAAAGTACAATAATCACACTTGTATATTTTGATGGGTTGTTGATGTTTCTTGGTTTTCATCAGCAATGCATACTTTGTCATTAGCTTGAGCAGAAATATTCTCTAAGCCTTCATTTAATTCTGCACATTTCTGTGTGCTTATCCCTGCTCCTCTGAACTCAGCACCCTTAGCGAAACCAGGAGTCTCTTCTCTTTTTTCTTCCTCTTTGGAAGTAGCAGGTTTTTCCAGGGATTCTACTGCTTCATCTCTCAACTCATCTTCAGATTCTTCAAAATTTCTGGAAATAAGAGGTAAAAATCAACTCTATGATATCAAAAGAATGAAAAATACATATGAAAAGTAGTTTCCCTTCTCACTTCTCACCCCCACTCAAGCAATATAATTGTTGCATTTTCACCCAGGTAATGAATTATTTATTATATCAGCCTGGCTTTCCAGACTGATTAAAAAAAAAAAGCCGATATTAGGGTAATCAGTGTTCTGTTTAGTTGTATTCAACAACCTTTATTATATTTATTAATGCCCATCTACTCTTATAATTAAAAGGAGAGGAAGAGAGAAGAGAAAAAAAGAATAAAACAGCTGCCAAATAGTGAGCCCTTATCACACACCAGTGACTGCCCTGAAGCACTTTACACATGACTGTATTTCAACTAATACAACAGTTTGAGGTAGACATTCTCACAATCAATTATAAAGAAGCTGAGCCTCAGGTTAATAAAACTTGCCCAAGGTCTCACAGATACTGATTATTAGGACTAGGAATTGAAGTTGTATCGAAGACCTCAACATGGATATTCTTAGAAGGGAAGCTGGCAGGAGACCAGAAAAACCATCTCAATGATCCCCAGTATTTACATGGCCAGTAAAGAGGCTGAGGAAGATCTGGTAAGAGCCAAGAATGTGTTCATTATGGACGTCAAGGAGGCAGAGAATTTCCAGATAGGGAGCAGCCAAATAAGAGGAAGACAGAACTGACAGTTGGACCTGGCAATTTCAAGGTAATAGATGACCTTTGCAAGAACATTTCAGTGTGCTATGTGGCAGGAGCCATCATGCAGTTGATTAGGAAAGCAGCAGGACGTAAGCAAGTGGTGACAAGGAGCTTAAACTCCTTTGAGGGGAGCCTGGCTCTGAGAGGACAGGGTTAACTTGAGAAGATGAGGGCAATGATTTTTCTGTGTTTCTCAAGAAGGGACAGATTTTAGCATATGTATATGTGTTGAGAGAAAGTAGGTAAAAGAGAGATGTTAAAAATATAGGAGGACAGTAATAGGAACACATTCTCTGAGAAAGGCTGGGATTCAGAGCACCTGTGCCAGAATATGCTTTCAGCAGGAAGGGAAACAGGTTTTTGTCTGAGAAGGAAGACAGGGAAAGAGAAGGCAATGAGGACTCATGTGGATAGAGAGAAGTTATGGAACTAGACAAGACCATTCCACTTACAAACCACATACTATCATTGTGAAGGAGGCATGGTCACACGACAAGAGTGAGGTAGATGGGGGTGAGCATGCAGGGTGGAGGGTTTGGAAGGAAGCAAACCAGGCATAGGATTGCCAGATACCACAGAGGACCTCACTAAAATTGGAGATCATAAATTTGGGGTGGACCAGCAATCAGAGCTCCCATTTGTTAAGCTATCATTCCTGAGGTACATGCTTACATGAGATCATCCCTTTGTCTTCATTCCTCTGTAGTTTAAAGTATGATGTGTCTAGGGGTGAATTTATTTTCATCGTTCCTGCTTAGTTATTGTTTTACTTCCCAGATACCACAATTTGTGGCTTTCAATGATTGCAAAAAGTTCACAGCTATAATTGCTTTGAATATTTGCTTTTCTCCAATTCTCTTCTTCTGGAACTCCTTGTAGATGTATGTTGGACCTTCATGATGCTTAACTCCTCTTTCACACTGAATGTCATTTTTTTACTTCAGATCTATCTTGCAGTTATTAATTCCCTCAATAACTGTACCTATTCTGTTTTTTTTAAACAGTTTTTTTTTTTAAAGATTTTATTTATTCATTTGACAGAGATAGAGACAGCCAGCGAGAGAGGGANGTCATTTTTTTACTTCAGATCTATCTTGCAGTTATTAATTCCCTCAATAACTGTACCTATTCTGTTTTTTTTTTAAACAGTTTTTTTTTAAAGATTTTATTTATTCATTTGACAGAGATGGAGACAGCCAGCGAGAGAGGGAACACAAGCAGGGGGAGTGGGAGAGGAAGAAGCAGGCTCACAGCGGAGGAGCCTGATGTGGGGCTCGATCCCATAACGCTGGGATCACGCCCTGAGCTGAAGGCAGACGCTTAACCGCTGTGCCACCCAGGCACCCCGTACCTATTCTGTTTTTAAACTGTCATTTGATTTCTATTAGTAGATTTTTTTCACTTCTTTAAGTTCTGTTTGGTTAATTACCAGATCTTCCTGCTCCTTTCNACCTATTCTGTTTTTAAACTGTCATTTCATTTCTATTAGTAGATTTTTTTCACTTCTTTAAGTTCTGTTTGGTTAATTACCAGATCTTCCTGCTCCTTTCTGATAGATCTGCTTTTTTCTTATGTTTCCATTCCTTACTTTGATTAAATAATTTTCAATGTACAATTTTAATTATATAAATATTAAGTATTCACAGGATAATTATATTATCTGAAGTTCTTTTAGGCCTAATTCAGCTATTTGTTGTGCTTGCTATCTCTCATAGTGGATTCTATTTTTAGTTGTAAACTAATGTTCAGCAGTGCCTTAATGAGAAAATTCAGTGTAGCCTGGATTGAGGTTATATCCCTCCAGGATGTTTCATATTTATTTCTTCTAGAGATCCCAGAGTATTATGATTTCTTACTATCAATTTTAATGTTGGTTTATCAATATACATGTTTCCAGACCATCCAAGTATTGTAAATTCAATCTCTAAACCCAAGTGAAGGCAAATCTATGGTATAAATTTCTCAGGAAGAATTCTTCTCCTAGAAATTGGGCCAAAACAGACACCATATTACTGAGACTTTTTTTTCCAGACCACCCTGGCACTGAAGTGTAGCTCTTCAGTGGCTCCAGCAGGCAAGAATGGAGGGGCACACTGAACAAAATAACACTTGTTAGATATGCAGGAGGTGCACAGAGACGGAAAGGGAAGGCAGAAAATTTAAAAACAAAACACAAAACTTCCAGAACAAAATGATCCTGTAAATTAAAATTCCAAAACACGTGAATAAATCTAATGGTAAGAGAAGGATAGGCAAAAAGAAAATTCTTTTTAAGTTGGACCAAAAACTAAGTCTAGATGGAATTACTTTTATAGAGGATTTTGATAACACTCTTCAAGTAAGTATGCTCAAAAAGGTAAATTAAAGAACAGCATTCATTTTAAAATGTCTTCAAATTAGGGCTAATAATTATGCAATAGTGAAACAAGAACATATAAAAATATGAACAAACAAATATAACTCTTAAACAGGGGATATATAATCATTTAAATTAAAAACTTAAGAGATGATACCCAGATGATTTGAAAATAGTATTCAAGAACTCACCTAGAATAGAACAAAGAGATGAATAAAAAAATATGAAAGTACAACTAGGTGTTACTCGGGATTGACTGAGAAACTCCAAAACATAACTATTTGGAGGACCAAAATGGACAGAATAAGCAAAGCAACACTTGGAAAAGTAATAGATAAAAATTTTCCAGAACTAAAAATAGTCATGGGTTCTCAGAAGAAAGTGAGCCAAGCAGGATAAAAAAGAAGTCCAGACCCAGACATACATACAACAGTGAAACTTAAGAACATAAAGATAAAGAGAACATTATGGATGTGATGGGGGGAAAGTCAGCATATCTATAGAGGGAAAACAATTAGATAGCGTTGGAACAAAAGGAACACAGACAATCCTAATTGAAAAGAGACTGCGGGACTCAAAAATTCTACTGGCAGGAAGCAGGCTGAGAAAATTCTCTCCTCCCTTCCTTCTTTCCCTCCTTTATTTGCTAGGCAGGTTGATTCTAATGTTCATATGGAAAAATAAACAAGCAAGACTAGATAGAAAAATACTGAAAAAGGAAGGCATTTAAGGGAACTAGTGCTCCAAAATAATAATTCATATTATAAACAACATGTTTATAATATAATAATTACACTAGAAAGCATAAGAATTGGATGCGAGTACATATAGAAATGTAGTGTATCATAGAAATGGCATTTCAAATTGGTAGCAAAAATGAAGATTTTCAACAAATGGTGTCGGAATAAGTAAGGAATTATTTGGAAAAAAGTAAAGTTGGAGCCACACTTTGCAGTGTAATATGAGTAAAATTCAAGAGAAATAAATTATTTAAATAAAAATTAAATCATAAAAGTACTAAAAAAATCCTGATATATTTCTTCAACATGGGACAAGCCAATTAAATAAAATCAAAAGGCCAACAAAACACTGGGGAAAATATTCTAGAGTCATATTATAGATAAAAGATCAATTTCCCTAAAAAGCAAAAGTTTCCCCAAATCAATACAAGGTTAGTAGCCTAATTTTTTAATGGCT
The DNA here is from genome assembly GCF_002007445.2 of Ailuropoda melanoleuca. Taxonomy (NCBI): domain Eukaryota; kingdom Metazoa; phylum Chordata; class Mammalia; order Carnivora; family Ursidae; genus Ailuropoda; species Ailuropoda melanoleuca. The sequence continues at coordinate 80,364,470 of NC_048224.1, read as the reverse complement.
AAGGCTGTAAATAAATTGTACCCAATAAGGTTCTTAAGCATATGGAAAGACAACCATACTCAAAAAAGAAATGCTAATTAAAACCAACCTGAAACGTCATTTTGAACCTATCAATTGTGCAGTGATCCATGTTTGGTAACACACTAAGCAAGAAAATGTGCAAGGAGACAGGCACTTCCGTACTCTGTCAGTGGAAGTGTTCATAGGTATAACTTATGTGAAAGACAACTTGACAATATCCAATTACAAATGTACAAGTATTAGGTTTGACCTAATACTTGGCTCTCCTGGGAATTTAAGCTGCATGTATATGACTATTTGTATATTATGATAGGTATTCAGACTACAGTGGTAAGTGAAAAAAGGAAGTTGCAGGATAGCATGTATGCTATGAGACTGTTTCTATAAAAAAAGAAAAAGAATACACACATACACAAGATCTACATACTGGCTTACAGTTTGATGGAATTCCTTGGGAGACATGTGCACAAGAGGCATATTCAATTGGTTGACTCTGGGAAGGGGAATTGTGTGGTTGAGATAAAGAGGTAGCAAGAAGACTATGAAAAGAATGTAACTTCTGAATTTGGCCATGTGAGTATATTACCTATTTAAAAAGTAAATTTTAAAATTCAAAGGACTCCAAATTTTAGAACTAACAAAAGATTTCAGTAAGGTTACAAGATACAATATCAATAGTGTTCTGTATGCTAGCAGCAGCCACATCGAAACACAGTGAAAGAAAAACAACCCCATCAATAAGGACAACAGCAACAACAACCAAGTTAAGTGGTAACTCTATTGTGAATAAAAGTATAAAAATGCTGAAGGATATTTTAAGAAAAGACATGAAGAGAAGCAGAGCTATACCATATTCATGGATGTTCAAATTTATGGTCATAAAGATGTCAAATCCTATAAACTAATCAACAAATGTAATGTCATTCTCAAAATCCCAACAAAGTTTTTCATGATACTCTACAAGAAAATGTAAAGATGTACGTGGTAAGTAAAGGGCAACAACAACAGCTAAGATAATTTTGAAATAAAAGATATGGAGACTAGAAGCAGGTATGGGACTAGCCCTACCAGACACCAAAAGGTAGGGTAAAGGCACAGTAACTTAGGACAGAATATCATTCATGCGGCTATAGGAAACAATGCCATTGGGAAAGAACAGAGAGCTCAGAAACAAGCCCTTGTGTGAGTAAAAGGTGGTCTCCTCAGCTAGGTCTGAGACTATTGTCCATATCTCAGCAACAGCATTTTAACTTTCGACCAGTGCTTCATTCAGGTATCTGGACAAGACCTACTTACGTATCATCATCGTCAGATCTTGGTTGTTCCTCATTTACTTCAATGCCAGAGGCCATTTCCATATTCCTCTCATCTTGTTTAGGAAGCCCTTGTTCTAGTGTTCCCACTGTCGAAGAAATAACAGAGAGATTAAAGCCTCCCAGTGCATATACATGATGCGGGGTATTTACCTCAAAGCCTGTACTGGACATCAACCATGAAGGTAAAGCTTTCAAACTGTTTCCATTAAAACAGAGAATATGTCAGCTTTTTTCCTACATAACTTCAGCCTTGGTGCAGTCAAGAGCAATGCGGAGACAGATTTTCTTAAAATCTCAAAAACTAAAAGAGTTCACAAAAGAATTAAAAATGCTGGCTTCTGAAGTTGGCTTTTAAACTGTGTCTACATAGTCTGTGTCTAACCTACTTTTGACTCCCACGTTGGGAATTTTGCTACACATGTCTATATTAGTTAGCTTTTCCAGAATAAACCACCACATAACTTAGTGGTTTAAAATAGTATCCATTTTTTTAGGTCCCTGTTCTGCTGTTTAGGCAGTCTGGGCTGGGCTCAGCTGGCTGGCTCTTCTGGTCTCGGCTGGACCTGGTCATCCATGTGCAGTCACTTGCCAGGCCAAATGGAGGGTGGCTGGCCTGCTATGGCCTCTCTTGGGATGGCTTGTCTCTCTTTTCCATGTGGTCTCTCATTTTCCAGCAGGCCAACTGGAGCTAGTTGAGAGGTAGACAGTTCCCCCCCCCCAAAAAAGCTCCTTGTATACTCAGATTTGGCACACCACCACTCACGCACACAAATCACAAAGGCTAGTTGAGAACCAAGGGCAGGGAAAAAAGCAATTTAATGCTGGAGGAGCTGGCCAAGTCATATTGCAGAGGTAGGGATACAGGGAAGAGTGAAGGACTATGCTCATTTTGGTAACCTACCACAAGCTGCCTCTCCCACATGCACTCTGCAGCCGTCTGGTTCCGAGGGGACTGAACTGTGTTTCACGTTAGTCTCCAGGAAAAAAAACCAAAAAAACGAAACCCTACCCACTGCTAACAAGTGGGATTAGAAATAGGAACTTTTCTCCAAAGGTGAAATTAAAAACAAAGTGTGGGTATTTTTTGTTTGTTTTTTGGTAAACTGACTATTCATGGACATACCTACAAGTAGAAATTTTACCACGCTGTACTTAAATATTTACCTATTTTTAATCAATATGTGTCTTCCCAAATCATAGCCTGTATTATTTCCTACAGTGTATTATAAAATGAATGAATTGATTGACATATCTCATCTATGAGGTAGTCTGGCTAATTAATAGCAGCCTGAGTATTCCACTTGGTGTGGGAATCATAGTTTTTGTTTTCTTGTTTTTTGGAAGACAATTTTAGGAGGCTTTTATTTTTTGTTGAACAGGATAGAAGAAAGAATGAATAGCTAACAACAGAAATGTAAATCAGCTGTTATCTGGATATGCATCTATGATGTTACCAAGGCAACTATGTGGCCTGAAAACTTATACAAGAAAAATGGAGGTTACCTTCCCACCAAGGATCCCCTTGGAGTGGTTAAACTGTAAACAAAATTACTGACCTGAATTAATTATGCACACATAAAAAAAATACTTGTCCTTATCTCAAGAGTGTAGCTTTTACTAGTAAAAGTCATTGAAAAGGATTTTACAAAGTCTTGCAATTTTAAACTTAAAGTTAGGATAAATTAAATAGGTAGTTGATAAAGTTTCACTTTTCAATGGAATGCAGGGCTCGAAGCATGAAAGCAATTTATTTTCAGGGAGTTGGAAGTTTAAGCTAAACAGTGATGAAGGACATATGAATAATGCTTAAATGTATGACTAATAGCTAATCCTTAAAAGCCTTTATAAACTGTGTCTATTATATTTACAGTCAAAGTTATTAAAACTTACACAAGCAGGAAGTCTTTGTGAAGATTCTACACAGTCATAAGAATTATTTTTCACATTATAATTTCCCTATCCAACTTGATGGCAATATGAATATTGGTAATCACATGCCTCTGCATAAAGTAATACTAAAAAGGTGCTACAGTTTTATGTTCATTCATAAAGACGATGGACACCTGCTAAGTTCTAGGCACTAGGGAGAGAGAGGGAGACGAAGCAGGGTGGTAAGACAAAGTTCTCGTAAGCTTACGATCTAGAGGGGAAGAAAGATAATAAGAATCAGAAATTAAAGTGAACTTAATTTTTATGATCAGAGAATCACAGTGTCTCGTGGGGTATTAAGCGGTGAACCCAAACCTAGAGGCATGCAGAAGAAACATGCTCAGATCTTTCTCAATCATTTAAAACAGTGGCTCCCCATCAGTGGAACACAGGCAATAGTTTCAAATCCAGGCTTTTCATAGCAATTCCTAAAAATTCAAATAAACTTACTACTGCATCTTTTTAGGACATGAATTTAAATGATAAATACAGTGATGAAATGTTACTATTTCATGCATTTAACAAATATTTGAGCGTGAATGAATTTAAACATGAGACTGAATACGAAATTGTCAGAAGCAGCTACCGGAAAAGGCACGGAGAGAGTAGACAAACTTGAGGACTTCCTACAATTTTTTGGATTAAAGAGAAGCATATTAATATAGTTACAGGGTCTTCCACTCACTCATGCAAAAGAGCACTTAAGAACTGACATCATTCCAGACCCCTTTACAAAGCCCCATCCGGTAGTACAGGGAAAAGCAAGGAGAGAAGGGTAACCGCCCTTCACCACCTCACCACCCACAATGACACATAGTGACAGAAATGGTAGGAGGTTCATCAGAGGGAAGTCTTGCAGGAGGAATTATCCTGGCAAAAGGAGGCAGGCATTCTAGCCGAGGGAGGAATATCTGCCGGTGGAGAGACACTAGCAAGCCCAGCATTGCGACGGGCCACGCCAGTCTTCAGGGTGCTCATAGTCTGCAAAGAGACGGATTTTATCCTGAGGGTAAGAAGGCATGTTTTGCAGGATTTTAAGCTGAAAAGAGGTTTGGTCCATTTTAGGAGGATTATCTGGCAGGTGTGCAAAGGGTAGAGCTAAAATAAGAAAAGATGGCCAGGGACAGGAAGTCAAGAGGCCATCCCCAGGTAGAGGCAGAGCACAGCTGGAGTGGGGGAGGGGTGCCAGCACCCTAGCACATTGTAAAAGAAAACATCTGCCCTCCGCTTTGAATGCACATTTGGAGGCAAATTCCTGTTTCCAATCTCCCTTGACAGATAAATTTCTCATATATGCCCGATGTAAAACCATCCATGTAAAAATACAGCGAGTTCATGAATGAATTAATTTGGCATGACAGACTAAATGAAGACTTTTCTATGACTCTCTCCAAGAATCACAGGAACAGATCCAAGAAGAAACTTCATAGCCACCAAGTGTGTCCCCACCCCAGTGTCTTGAAAGGTGAGTGCCAACCTTCATACCTGGCCTGGGGTCCCAGCCCCTGGCTTCCAGGCCAGACCAGGTCAGCCCAAAGCTTCCTCCTCACGGCCTCCAGCCCCATCCTCAGGGACAAGGATTTTATCCCAGGACAGAAGGGAAGGGAGGAAACAGACAATACACAGCTTTTTCTAATTTGAAGGTACTGGAAAGAGAGTTTCAAGTGCAGTTTCTCCCTTTCTCCCCCTCTCTCCTCTTAACTTTTAAGCAACAGCGTGATAATTGATAGAAGTCATAAGACTGAAGGATTTCGAAGACCTTCCTGTACTCAGGGACTCTGGCCCCCTCTCCCGCTCCTAGATTTCAGTCAAACCGGTTTGCTCAGTATCTGCCACAGGCCTGTGTATCTGCAGGCCCTCCCCACCTGGTACATTCATTCTTCTGTACATTCTTGCAAGACGCAACTTTGCAAAGATTTCACAAAGATGGTGAAGTTGAGGCTCCACGAGCCGGCAGACTCACTCTTGGGCAATCATCGGGTACTTCTCTTACATTATCCTCGGGGGGTACATATTTTTGTATTGTTCTTTAACTTCGTAAGTATTTATAAGCCTCCATTACCCCTAGTTTGTGTCTCTGCCTCCTTGTCGTCTCAATCTTGAGTCCCTCAGCACGCACCTGTGCAGGCGCCCCTGGCTCTCGACCCGCCGGCCTACGGCGGCCCTCCTTGTAGCACTGCACGCCTGCACACGTCCAGAGACAAATCCCCCTGTGACATGAATTCCCTCAAAATTTTGAAAAGGATGGTTGGCCTCCCATAAAGTAAACACAAGCATCATCTTGCTAAAAATCAGAGACAAAACAACAACAACAGCAACAAAAAACCCACCTCCCCAAAGCCAAGAAACTATATGGTGATGGATTTCCATTGCCTCTCGAAGTGTACTTTGAGTCTGCTGAATAGCTGTCAGAAACAGGCTATCAGGTAGAGCTGAGCAGTACCCGCTCACCATCTACAAAGCCACTTGCCCTACTTAGTTTCATCACTTGTCAACTGATGCCATTACAGAAAATTACCCCACTCTTCTCGGAAGCTCAAGTCTTTTGTTCGTGGCATTTGGAACAGGCTCAGACAAAGCGAATGAGCTTGTGAAGAGGCTGAGCCCTTTCCAGCTCTCTCTCCAGGCTGAAGGTATTTTTATCCCCTCTCCGCATTTACACAGTCTCTGACAAAATTCCTCAGGGGACTGGTTATGTTTTTAAAAATAAATTGCCTACCCCGTTCGCCTTCGTGGGCAGAAAACGAGCTACTTGTTAGACGTGCTGCTGCCAAAGCGCTCATGAAAGCCCCTGGCGCTTCGAGCCGCCACCGTCTCCTATTTCCTGGACCACCTTTGGTCACCTGAAGAGGAGACTGAAAATAAAAATGCTTCATCTGACTTTTTATGAAATCACAGGACGTGCGAACCTTGTCGGTAACCTAATCCCACCCCTCGTGTTACCAGCAAGAAAACGGAGATAGAGAAAATTTAGTGACTTAGGTCACATGGCTGATGGGTATGAAAGTCACTTGCTTTGTAAACTCTTTGGTGTGTTAAATTTTCTATTCTACTTGCTAATTTTAAACTGGTCTTATTGTCTCATTGGCTTAGAATGGATTAAATTGTTATGTTTGCAAGCCCTTTCTTGCAAGTTTGAGGACTTCGGTGTTTTGTAATGATATAAACGTAAGTCAGTTCACACACTTACAAATGTCAGTGATATACTTACATATTTCAATTTATAAAATGGGTATAAATTTTAGCTCTCCCCCAGCTCCATGTCATCAAGAGAAACATAGGAAATAAGTAATAAAAATCCTTACCACCTGTAAAAATAATACCCAGATGTTGCTGTGAACTTCTCTCATGCAAAGACTATGCTGGAAGCTCAAATGTAAACTGAGGAATTTAGGTTGGAAATATCATCATATTCTAAACACTCCTAACATTTAAGTAGCACATTGGCTTACGAAGCAATTTTATATATTTTTGCGCTGCTAACTCTAAACTTGTGGGATAGCTATTATCTTAATTAGGATTTTATTGGTGGAAATAACCAACCCCTCCAAGAAATTCCAAGGAAGTAATTGGGCTAGCATGGAAGGCAAGTCAAGCCAACTGTCTTTCCTTAAACAATCTCCCACAACCACAAGGAAAGTGGGATTCTAGATCTTTCCTCCTTTATATTCTCATATCTGGAGTGCTCAGTGGTCTAGGATACTTAACAGGCAAATTTCTCAGGAGGTGAGGGAGATACCAAAACATTATCTTTGAAAGATATTTGATACAAAATCTATAGGGATTGTACTAAAGAGCGAACTATGGCGGCAGGGTGCGTGCCAGCAACACAGCTGCATCTGAGGCCTTGTCTCCCCCTGCTGGCAACTTAGACTGAATGCGTGTAGACTCACCCTCAGGCACAGTGGAGCAGGGGGAGGTGATGTCACCCGCTGCCATCATCTCCAGCAGAGTCTGAGGCGCTTGCGTATCCCTCTGTCTCCTGTTCTCTGCAGCAGCACCAGTTCCTTGAACGAACAACTCTGCGTATGAGAAAAAAAACTCATTAATTTAAAAGCAAAGTGCAACTAACTGCACCAAACAGTTCTCAGGAGATTCGGAGGCCGTCCATCTGTGGTTAAAACAGAGAAATTACCACCTCATTTGAACGTAGATTGTTACAGACTGAATGCTTGTGTCCAACCTCTCCCCTCCCCCAATTCCTATGTTGAAACCTAAGGCCCAAAGTGATATTGGGAGGTGGTGGGGTTTTGGGGGGGGTGGTTGGTGATGAGGTCATGAGGGTGGAACCCTCGGGAATGGGCTTAGTGCTCTTATAAAAGAGATCCCACAGAGCTCCTCAGCCTTTCTGCTAAGCAGGGACATCACGAAAACATGGCAGCAGACACCCTGCCCCTCACCAGACACCAAATCTGTCAGCACCACCAGCATCTCCAGAACTGTGAAAAATAAATGTTTGTTGTTTATAGGCCGCAGAGTTAATGGCATTTTGTTATAGCAGACCAAATGGACGAAGACATAGATCATAAATTACAAACTGAAATTATAAACAGGCTTAGAAATTGTTTCATTTTTATTATTAACATTTGAGTGACTAGGTAATATATCTAAATGTAAACAAATATTAGTGACAAGAATGGACACATTCCTTGAGGCACCTCAGCATTTTACTTCAGTCAGTTTCCATAGAAATGCAATCATTATTTTTTAAAGATTTATTTATTTATTTGAGAGACAGAGTGAGAGTGGGGGGGTTGGGAGGTGGCAGAGGGAGAGGGAGAGAGAAACCCAAACAGACTCTACAATGAGTGCAGGGCTAGATCTCACGACCCTGAGGTCAGACCCGAGCCAGGAAACTAAGAGTCGGCCACTCAACTGACTGCCACTGAGACACCCCCAGTTCTGTTATCTTAATTTTAAAAATCTTTTTATTTATTATAATGTTTCATTATAGGAAATATGAAAATCAGATAAGTAGAAGAAAAAAATCAGATAAGTAGAAGAAAAAAAATCTCACCATCTAGAGATTATTAAAATTTCAAAAATTTCCCCTTGAATATAGTTTCTTTGTTTTGAAACAAAAATGGGCCTCACCTCATGCATAACTTTCATAACTTGCTTTTTTTCAATGAGCAACATTATCATACCCAGTTTATCAGCCACTGTTCTATATAACCCTTTTAAAGCAAATACAGTATTGTTTCACAAATGTATTATAATTTAATTCTTATGGTTGGACGTTTAGTTTGCTAGCAATTTCTCACTGTTATAAATAATACCGTAATGAAATCATTGCAGCTAAATGTTTGTGGACATTCATGATTATTTACCCTAGATAAACTATTGAAGGTGACAATTCTAGGAGCTAGTATTATTTGTGTCACCAAAGCTTTTCACTGCTAAAGTGGAATCTATTACTAATTTACTCATGATTGTGTTCCATGCATTTCGAATAGCTGGTTCTTCCCTATCCAAAAAACAAAAAAACAAAAACCCCCGCAAAAACAAACTCACCTATATTTTCTTTTACTTCATTTTCTTTTTTTTTAAAGTTTTTATTTAAATTTCAGTTAACGTACAGTGTAATACTAGTTTCAGGTGTGCAATACAGTGATTCAGCAGTTACACACCCAGTGCTCATCACAAGTGCCCTCCTTAATCTGCATCCCCTATTTCACCCATCCCCCACCCCTCCCCTCTGGTAACCGGCAGTGTGTTCTCTATAGTTTCTTGCTTCTGTTTCTTGATTTGCTTCTCTCTCTCTCTTTCTGTCCCCTTTGCTCATTTGTTTTGTTTCTTAAGTTCCACAAATGAGTGAAATCATATGGTATTTGTCTTTCTCGGACTTATTTCACTTAGCATAATACTGTCAAGCTCCACCCATGTCATTGCAAATGGCACGATTTCATTCTTTTTGATAGCTGATATTCTTCTGTATATATATAAATATACCACATCTTCATCCATTCATCCTTCTATGGACACTTGGGCTGTTTCCATAGTTTAGCGATTGTGGATAATGCTGTTACAAACACTGGGGTGCCTGTCTCCCTTCAAATTAATATTTTTGTATTCTTTGGGTAAATACCTAGTAGTCTGATTGCTGGATCATAGGGTAGCTCTATTTTTAACTTCTTGAGGAAACTCCATACTGTTTTCCAGAGTGTTTGCCCCAGTTTGCATTCCCACCAATAGTGCAAGAGGGTTCCCCTTTCTCCGCATCCTCGCCAACACCTGTTGTTTCTCATGTTCTAGGTTTTAGCCATTCTGACAGGTATGAGGTGACATCTCATTGTGGTTTTGATTTGCATTTTCTGATGATCAGTGATGTTGAGCATCTTTTCATCTGTCTCTTGGCCATTGTCTGTCTGCTTTGGAAAAATGTCTATTCATGTCTTCTGCTCACTTTTTAATTGAATTTTTCATTTTTTTTAGGTGTTGAGTTTTGTAAGTTCTTTATATATTTTGGAAACTAACCCTTTATCAGATAGGTCATCTCCTCCCATTCCATAGATTGCCTTTTGGTTTTGATTGTTCTTTTACTTCATTTTCTAACATATAACTTCATTTTTTTAATGTGTAAACTCTTTGGTTTTTTAAAAATTTATTTTGTTGTATCACTATATAGGGTCTGATTTCACAATTTTTCCTGAATTGTTAACCAATTGACCTAGCAGCATTTATTTGATTGAGCCTTTCTCCCCCCCGACTTGTGATGTAACTTTCAGCATACATTAAATTATTACCCATCCTAGGGTTTGTTTCTGAACTATTTCTTCTTTTCACTGCTTTATCTATTCTGGTGCTAGTATCATATTGCTTTATAACTTATAGAATATATTGTGATATTTGAAAGTATATGTGCCCCTTCACTGCTCTTCTTTTCTAAATTTGTCTGCTTAAGAGTCTCCAAGATTCTCCAATCTGCCAAGATGTCTCCATCTTTTTGCGGCTTTGATGATTTTGATTGAAACTGGCAAAATTCCATATATTTATTTGGAAAGAATATTTCTAATGTATAACAATGTTATTTCTCCCCATTTATTCAAGTGATCTTTAAATACTTCAGTAAGGTTTTATAGTATTCTTCACATACTCTGCATAATACTTATAAAGTTTATGCCTAAATTATTATATGTACACACACACACACATTTGCTACTGTCACTGGAGATGAGATCTGAAAACCAAATGATAAAAATACTTGCAATACATATTACAGGTAAAGCTGTAACTTAAAGAGTCTTATAAAGGAAAAAATAAATGTCATTTTCAGTGGATAAAGGGATGAAGGATAAGAGCACATAATTCACAAGAGACAAATGGATGGCCAAAACCTCTGGAAAATTTTTTTCAACCCGAATTATAATTACAGGAATGCAGACAAGTTAAAAGACAATTTTAGTATGAAACTGAAATCGTTTTAATCTAATAAAAAAAAAGCAGCTATGTCTTTTGAGACCTATAACTCATGATCTCCTCTTCCCAGCAAACTTACACAAATAACTTTGGAATTCATCGCTTTCACTGGAACTTTCGCTCAGGCCACTGAGGGCTCCTGGTGACCACATCCACAGGCTGTTATTCAACCCATCTCACTTAGCCTTTCTCTTCCGGTTGATGCTGCAAACCCTGCACCCTCTTCTAGAACTTTCTCTCCTCCTTTGGCTTCGCTGTCTCCAGATTTCCCCAACACTTGTCTAAACATTGCTAAGATCTGTCTTAAGCTCCGTTTCCTTCTCACTCTAGTCCCTCTGCCTAGGTATTTTGGACCATCGCTAAGGTGATTGTGATAATACCTTGTGTATGCTAAGGAAACCCTGATTTGCCTCAAAGCTTCGGTCTCCCACAGCTAGCATCTTCTAAGCATCTCCAGCTGAGGCTCATAAAGACCTAAATGCCAATATGTCCCACATCTAAAGCATTATACTACGCCCACTCACCTCCCTCCGTGTGATGTGTGTGCCTGTTTGGTTGGTGACAGCTTCATCCATCTGAATTAGAAAACCGGGAGGGTCCTTGACCTTCTTCTCTTCCTCAACCCCCACACTCAGTGGTTCGCACTCAGTGTCTATTCTCACCACACTGCTCTGGCCTGTGCACCTGTCGTCTCCCAGCTGGGCTGTTATCCTCCTGCCTGCAGTCCCGCCGCCCCATGCCATCCTGACACTGCAGCCAGCATGATCTTTCTCTGTCACAGAGAGGAGTTAACTCCCTTCCATTGAAGGTCATCACACAGGATAAAGCCCAGGCTCCTTGGCATACCAAGCTCTGTAGGAGTGGGTAACTCCCTGACTCCAGCCAGCTGGCGCTCTAACGGTGATTAGTATTTGGGCTCAGAAAACGTGTTTTGTGCCTCCTTTCTTTGGCTCATGACACCACGGTGATGTTGAGGGCGGACCCAGTTTTCATTCGTCTTTGAGATACCTACCATCTAGCACAGTCTATGCACATGGGAGGTTCTCAATAAGATGCCTGCTGAACCAAATAAAGGTTTTTCCAGATGGAAGTGAGGTGAGATGTATGATTCCAGGAAGAAGAAACCGAGCCAAGCCAGGGTGTGTAAATGCTCACACAGCTGTACGAGAGAGGATCCCATCATCAGTGGTGGGAAAGAGGGGTGCTGGGGCATCACAGGAGCAGGCCCCATGGTGTTAAATAAGATACTACGTGGAATGGACAATGGGGAATCCTGCAGGTATTACCCAAAAAAATCGAAGTGGAAGAATAGAACAAGATAACTCCAGCAACCATTTAGAGAATGAAGGGGGAGATACTAGGGAAAAGAACGCATAGGAGAATGAGGCTGTACAGCGAGAGGCAAGAAAAGGGCAAGTTAGAAATAGCATTTATTAAGCACCTACTATGTGCAGGTATTTATATATCAAATTTCACTTCAGTCCGCACAGTAAGCCTGTGCAGCAAGTACTATTATCCCTGTTCCTAGAGGAAGCTGAGATTCAGGGCACTGTGGTCACTTGTGAAAGGTCACCCAATCAGAAAGCGGCAGCACCAGCTGGGATCCAAACTCCTGTCTGTCTCCCAAGTCCATGCACTCTCTACCTCACCACACCCCTGCGAGATGGCAGGGCCTGCCACCAGCGGAATGGAGGCGGAAAACTCCCGAGACATCTCAGGGAGAGCCCACCCCGGCTGAGCTGCAGGAACTCAGCAGGAACGGAGCCTGCTGCTGGCAGTACCCAAAATAAAGGATCATTGGGAAGGAAGAGCTCTGAAATTCAACTGGACAAATGCTGAGTCTGCGAGGCTAGTGGAACTTGTCAATGGTGGCTTCCAGCAGATAATGAGAAAAGTGGGAGCTGTGGGCTGGGGGCAGCTGCCCAAGGAGACAGCACAGAGCAGGAGCACAGGGCTGGGTCTCAGGACAATGGAGCAGGGCAGGTGTCCATGACGTTGCAGGTGAGCGAGGACGGCGATTGCTGATAGAACATCCCTTCTCATCTCTGGCTTACCTGCTTCTGGGCAACAGAGTTCTTCAAATGTTTCGTCTGTATCATCTTCATACTCCTTCACACATTTATATTTCGTAAGCCTCATGCCATCCTCAAAGGTCAAAGTTTCATTTTGCACACCCATTGCCTAAAGCAATGCCACAGTGTTTCATGACAAGCCGTATTTTGAGGGAAAAAAAATATGTCAAAAAAATTTTTGGTGTTCCCAGTCATAACATGTACCAAGGCATAAGGTAAGTATTCAGTATATGTATATTAAACAAATTAATTAAAGCACTTTAAAACTGGAACTATGTTGGAACAAGATGGAAACAGGAGTGTGTTTATTTCTTCTCCTTGTCAATAGCAACAAGCACTGATCATACGGCAACTTGCTTTTATCCAGACTTGCTGCCTACAATATTATTCTCCCGAGGTTCCAGTCTACAGAACTCTCAAGGTTAGCTTGTCCATGCCCTGCTTTAATGACACAATGTTCCCAATTTGGTCCCTAAAACTTCTCCTAACGCCCCATGATCGATACTAAAATGATCACTCTGTTTCAAGCACTTCAAAGCATCGAGTATCAAAGGATGAACAGCCCGGCAGATAAAACTTTTTTGATTCCATTCCTTTATATAGCAGGCCAACATCGGCACCTGGCTTCACAGGAGTGCTGTGGATGTGGCCCTGCAGCCCAGAAACGGGCCCCCTCTGATCCTCTGAGGTTTGGGACACTAAGATACCTAATGCTTAAAGAGGGGAGAGTTACCAGTCACCACTCTAAGAAGTCTCTGTGTGACCAAATGGTAGGAAAAATCTCAAAGGTAAGTAGAGCAGAGAGGATTTTTAGGGCAGTGGAACAATTCTGTGTGGTACCATAATGATGGATACGGGTCGTTGCATCAAAACCCATAGAACGTCCACCACCAAGAGTGAACCCTAACATGAACTGCGGACTTGGTTGATATGATGTGTCTGTCTGAGTTTATCAGTTGTAAGAAACGTTCCACCCCAGTGGGGGGAGGCCGTGCATGCGAGGGGACCAGGAATAGATAGGAAATCTCTGTACCTTCTGCTCATTTTTGCTATGAACCCAAAACTGCTCTAAAACATGAAGTCTATTCAAAACAAAAAAATCTGAAAGAAACGATAACATTAAAATTTTTTCAGCTAATGAAGAATATGAAAGAAAGAAACTGAGTATCAGATGTGATACAGAACGTATATGGCCACACACATAACTTTGGTCATTTAAAAGGCAGAGTCGGAGAAGGTGAAAGGCAAACACAAATGGGTTCATTTTGGTATTTGTTAGCAGGTCTGGTAAAAAGTGGGACTTAAAAAGATGTTGAATACAAGTAATAAAATGAGGTTTGAGCTTACTGTATTTGTGCATTTATCACTGTGTCAATGAGAACCCAAGTACATAACTGAGATTCACCCAAAGACCAGCACAAAGTTATCGATAACTAATTAAGGCCTAAAATAAATGTGCACGGTTTCAGGGTATCCGCTCAATTTTTTAGGTAAGTATATTAGTTGTTGACTATAATTAAGTCTTCTACTTTACTTTGACAATGACAAGAAAGTTAATATTTTGAGGAAAATAATTCCTTTATAAGAGATAAGTAAATTAAATTGGGATAAGTCATCTAAGGGAATAATCTTAATGAAAAAAGAATGAGAGGATAAAAAGCATTTTGGAACTCGTTTGAACACCAGAGATCCTCCTAGGAATATTTAAGAAAATTCTCGCTATGGCCTATAGAAAAATTTCATTAAATGTGCCATTAAGACACTCATTTTTATTTTACCTGTTTATGGAAATAAATACTTAATGGCATACCTCTTCCTCTTGGAGGGTGTTTTCATCAGAAATACATTGGTTTAAACTAATTTCAAACTTCACTCCTCTCTAGAAGAAAGCAAGGAAAATGATGTTAGTTTAGCAATCCAATAAAAATATTAAAATCTCAACTCCTATTTGACATTACAGATACTTAAGACCATTAGTCAAACATCACAAAATAAGGCAATTCCATAAAATAGTAGGGAGGAAAATCCTATAGGCAACCCAGATTGCAAGGTGGGGACCCCCTCCCCCAGTGAGCCTTTTAATATGACACCGCAAGACAAAATGTTTATTACCTTAGCTTTACAGTTTTGTTCTAGAATTTTACTTTCCTTCATGTTCTGAACTCTGATTTGTTTCAAGTCTCTTTCAATGTCCTGCAAGTTTAGAGAAAAATTAATATCTAGCATTTAATATTGATCAATTATAGTTTCATAATCCTTGAATTCATGGCATGGTCTATTTATATTATTTGACTTCTGGATTGAATCCAATGATTAATTTGAGAATAAAAACGTGCCTCTGTAAAGGAAAGTTAATAATAATTCACTAAAAACTTGGACACAGTGTCCATTAACCTGAAATATTAATACATTTAACAGTGTCATTGCAATGGGGAAAATTCCATAAAGTGACAGTGCTTATCACTCTGGTCCAGTACAACCTGATCTAATTCAAGAACGTTTTGAAGATTTTATTTATTTATTTATTTATTTGAAAGAGAGAGAGAGAGCATTCATGCAAAGGGGGGAGGGGCAGAGGGAGAAGCAGAGTCCCTGCTGAGCAGGGAGCCCGACATGGGGCTCGATCCCAGGACTCTGGGATCATGACCTGAGTCAAAGGCAGATGCTTAACCAACTGAGCCACCCAGGCATCCCTTTTTTTTTTAAAGATATTATTTATTTAAGAATGTAATTTTGGCTACAGGATCCCTCCCTTAAGAGGCTTACGATTGTAATGCGGAAAGCAAGAAAAGTCCACCGCTCATGAAAGTAAAAGGAAAGTAGAGGGCTCTAAAAATTGACGGGCAATTTCAAAGAAGAGAAGATTGTGAAAGCAGATGAGTGGAATGTCAAAGGAACCGTAAGCTCTGAGCTTTCTCGGGGTCTGGTCCTGGGCCCTGGGCCCCTTTCTTCCTCAGTGCACGGTCTCCGCGCTTCCTGTGGGTATCAGCACCACCTCTGTGCAAGGACTCTCAATGTATGTCTCCAGCTTTGCTCTCTCCCCCCGCTGAGCTGCAGGCTCACATACTCAGCGGCCTACTTAACACCATCTTTACTTGGCCATTCATTCCACAAATTCATACTGAGCACCCACCGCGGGCCAGACACCGGCCTACATGATGGGTAACTGCAGCGAATGTGACCAAAGGTCCCTGCAGACATGGAATTTACATTTCACCGGAATAAAATAGGTAATTCATGAGTTAAATTAACAACATAACTTCAGAAAGTACTAAGTGCTGAAAGGAAATAAAATATGGTAACAGCATAGAAAATGAGGAGGGGATGAGAGTGACGCAGGAAAACCTATCTCGGCATTTGCCGTAAAGCCTGGAATGATGTTGCACCTTACGTATGTGAAGGTCTGGGGGACGCATGTTCCGTGCAGGGGGAGCAGGGAAGCGGGCACCCTGAAGTCGGCATGGAAGCCCTCAGATTTTCTCTCACTCGACTGACGTCCGAAGTGGTACTCTTGACTGCCCCCCACCACAAGCTTGCTCCCCACTCTTCCCAGTCTTTAGTAGATGGTACTACCCCTTTCCAGCCGGAAGCAGAGGAGTCTCCATGGTGTGTGTGTTTCTGTGTGTGCACGCGTGTGTATTTTAATGCTTTCTTCTCTCCACCGTTTCACACGAGGTCTCTATCATCTCTCCCTTAGAATTCACTGCTGCCTCGTCTGTAGGTTTGTGTTGGTTTGACTCACTACTAACTATTTGCCCTGCAAGCCTGGGAAGGGTGTTTTTCTGCCTTGCAATATCATGAACTCTGAAACAGGACTGTGACTTCTTTTTTTTTCTTTAAGATTTTATTTATTTTTTTGAGAGAAAGAGAGATCGTGAGAGAGAGCACGAGCAGGGGGCAGAGAGGGAAACAGGTGCCCTGCTGAGCAAGAAGCCCAACTCGGGGCTCAATCCCAGGACCCTAGGATCATGACCTGAGCCAAAGGTAGATGCTTAACTGACTGAGCCACCCAGGTGCCCCAGGACTGTGATTTTTGTATCTTACTTTCTTTGTGAAGTTGGCTGTCTGATTTGATTGTGTAGTCTGGTTGTCTCAATTATAGAAGAAGTGTCTTATTGCTTTATTTTCCTTAAAATACAACCATCTGAGACTCCTGAGCCCCATCCCCCCAACTCAGTCCACTTTAGAGCTCCCCAGCATCACGTCATGGAAGGTCCTAGGGTCTTTCACAAGGCAAAACACTTGCGGGGCCTTTCAGTCTTCACCTGGCATGGGTCCCCCTCACCTGCCCTTAACCAAGCCCTCGTGGCACCTTGAAGATAAAGGTGAAAAACTTCCCAGAAGGGGAAAAAAAAAAGTTTCTTGAGAGCCATTTGATACTTCATCTCTGCCTCGTTCCCTCCTCCCACCAAAAATGCAAGGTTGAGGTGGAAAGACGTTAACCATCAGATTTCTGACCCAAGTGTCTGAGACACTGACTTGAACACCATCCAGAACGCGGAACTGTCATACATGCTTGAAGGCAGGTCTCAAAATCGGCTGCACCCCGACTCGCCCAGCCAGCTGCTGCAAACACGATGCCTGGGCCCCACCCCAGAGCATTTAGGGTAGATCCTAGGCATCTGAGTTTTTTTTTTTTTTAAAGATTTTATTTATTTATTTGACAGAGATAGAGACAGCCAGCGAGAGAGGGAACACAAGCCAGGGGGAGTGGGAGAGGAAGAAGCAGGCTCACAGCAGAGGAGCCTGACGTGGGGCTCGATCCTGGAACGCCGGGATCACGCCCTGAGCTGAAGGCAGACGCTTAACCACTCTGCCACCCAGGCGCCCCTAGGCATCTGAGTTTTTAAGAACTTCCATCCACAGCTCCCCTGCATGGTGAGGGCTAAGAACCTCCCAGCTAGAACCAACCCGCTGGGAAACGCGTTATCATCTGCTAATAACCATCACCTGCACAGGACCTTCTTCCTCGGGCGCCTCCTGGTGGATGGGCAGGTTGCTTTTCTTCACTAAATAGGTTTTGTGACTTATTTTTGAGTACTCCTGAAAGTACAAAGTATATGAAGTCAATCAGATTGGTTCTGAATGGGTTCTGAAGTCCACAGTGTGGACCATGGCCAGTTTTGAGTGGGATCTAGTGAGGAAACGCTCTCCTCCTGCTGCCAAGGAGCCATCCATGGAAGTGGCTGGAACAGCGCCCTCCTTCTGGCTCCCTTCCCTGTGGCTGCCTCGGCATGCCCCATGTACATCTTTCATGGTCTCTCTAGAAAAGTCTGCTATCCATCCTTCCTGGACCCAGGCTTCCCATCACAGAAGTGCCTTAAGAACAAGGTGGTTGATGTCTTGAGGCTCCCCACCATTAACCAAGCCTCTGCTCTGGAGAGAACCCTCTCCAACCTTCCCCGCTCCAGTGCCTCCAGTCCTGTGTGAACCTCTGTGGTTCCTGCAGAATGCCCTTGCCCTCCGCTTGGCCTCTCCAAACTCTGCTCATCTTCTCAGACCAGACTAGACCATGAAAACGCCCACGTGGTTCATCTTACCCTGTGCACTTACAGAGCTTAACTATATTCAGTCTTACCCAAACATGTGTGTCGTGTCTTTCCAACCCTTTGTGAGTAGAAGGGCATGTGTTAGAAAGGGTAGAGGTTTCAGAATCAGAGGTTTAGTCCGCGTCGTAATATCAAAGTGACTTTGGATGAGTTATTTAACTTCCCGATCGTGGGGAGTAAAAGGAGACGAAGCATGTGAAGACTCTTGATCAGAGCCCGGTACGTACAACTGAATTGTACCATGTGCTCTCTTCACCCATATTAATTCATCTGTGTGCCCTCGGGGGTGGGAGAGAAGGAGCAAGAAATCAAGTCCAGCGGTGTGGGCAATTCCACTCCATGCACGTGAGCTGGGGGCCAGCCGTGCCCCCGGCCAGCCTCAGAACCACTGGCCTCTTACAGGAGGGGCATTCCAGGGCATGAGGGTGGTTCTGTGGTTAGACCTTTGTGTGTTTTTCATGCAACATGGTCTACAGACATAGGCCAGCGCTCTCATCTGGAGCTCTACTGAAAAAGCAGTCATCTGAAAGATCGAAGAATGAGTTTCCAATGTGAAGCCTTTAAGGGATTTTCAAGAATCACCTTTTCAAGTCAACTGCACTCAAATGTGGCCCTATCCAGGCTTTCGAACCTTACCCCTGCATATGAGCTCTTCCAGTATAGTTGAATTCAGTAAAGGCTCATCCTTTTCCCTCCCTTCCGGGCATGGACTTACTTTCCGCATCTAATCTAGTTCGGCTGTACAGTAGCTGCTCCGTCAGTAAGTACTGACTGATTCATGAGGAAGACAATGAATATTTTTAATAATAGCCACTCCTAAAGGAGAGTCTCAGATGTCCTCACCAGTGTGGGTAGTCTCAAGTAAACCATAATAAGAGCTTCAATTAAACGTTAGCTTTCCTATTAAAAGTTGGCATGATAACATTTTATCTTTTCTATGAGGAGATCCTTACTTTTGAAACCTGCTCAATTTTGTTAGATCTAAATCAGTAGAACCATGTTTCCTTTAGGAGAAAAATATATTCACCTCCAGTTCACTCCCCATCTTCTTTCTAATTTCCTTCATATCGTTGTGGTACTGTTGGCGTATTTCCTCTAACTGCTTCCGATATTCCTGGAAGACAATCCCAATGCAAAAATTTTAAATGCTGGTGAACAACTGAACAGAGTAATCTCTACACAGCCTATGAATTCAAAGAATGTGTGATCAACAGGAAGAATTAGAAAACCCAGTGTTCCCAAAGATGATAACCTGCCTTACATTTCAGCTGGGCTACTTCCCTCCCTGTGAGTGAGAGGGGGCCTTTGGGTGATCTCACTTTTATATATAATCCAAAATGTGTCAGTGACATACAATTACTTTATATATCCCATTTCTATGGGTTGAATTTTGTCCCCCTCTTTAAAAAGATATGTTGGAATCCTAACCCCCAGTACCTCAGAACATGACCTTATTTGAGATAGTGTCATTGCAAATGTGGCTAGATGACCTAATATGTGGTCATACTGGAGTATAACAGAGCCCTAATCCACACAACAGGTGTCCATGTAAGAAGCCAGCCACGTGAAGGCAGAGACACGCAGAGAGAATGCCACGTGATGATGGAGAGCGGAGTCACACAGCCACAAGCCAAAGAATGTCAAAGACTGGCAAGAGGCAAATGATTCCCCTCCGGGTTTCAGAGCGAACATGGCTCTGCTGACCCCTTGATCTTGAGCTTCTGGCCCCCAGAACTGGGAGACAATACATTTCTGGTGTTTTAAACCACCCAGCTTGTTATACTTTGTTAAGGTGGCCCCAGGCCACGAATACAAATTTCAAAAATGTTAATGGCGGACAATTACTTTATCAATCTGAGGTAAAAAGCTTATGAGATTTGCTCTGCTGCATTATCTGGGGAGGTGAAATCCGTATCTCTGTATCCCCTGAAACTCCCAGCATGGAGCCTCACATGAGTGTGTCCAAGGATTGTGCAAGAGGCCTCTCTCCCAGGCGTTCTGCTAATAACCTACACAGCACAGAAGACAAGGATGCAGGGACACTGGTAGCCCTGGCATCAGACGGTTTCTAACCTGTTCCTTCATTTCATTTCTCCTGATCGGCAGCTCCTGGAATCGAGGCTCTTCTCTGTTGCTTCTCAGCTCTTGTCTCTGGTTGTGATTTGGCTCAGCAGAAGATGGACGAAGCCCCTATCAATTGAATGAAATGATTTATAAAGCGTACTTGGGTTTTAGAACTGTCTTCTCATTTGACCTTGGATCTTTTTCTTTAAACAAGAATTACATAGTGAATCAAATTCACCGCTTGGGAGCAGATAGAATTTTCTTAATTTAAGTATGACACATTTTAAAAGCAAAGAAATTAAGAAAACCATTTGTGTTGCTTATCCTAAACAATCAATATTTTACGCTACCATGTGAGACACCTAGATCCATTTTCTGAACTGCTAAACTATAATAGTGAAATTAAAGTTCTATAAAAGTTGAGCCACCCTGGGGCAACAGGTTAAGCAGGGGAATAAACTAGAGCTTTTGAGCAGTCCAAAATCACAGTAACAGAAATAGGATTCACATCCAGCCCTCTTCAGCCCCAGGACTCTGACACTACACTTAAAGTTAAAGGTTAATTTTCATTTCAAATAAAATACAATAGTCACCTTTAAAAAATGTATAGAATTCTAATAAAATAGAATCTAGGAACTGTAGCACTGAAGGGGACCTTGAATCTCATCTACTCCCAGTCATTTATAAAAAGGAAACTGAGGCTCAGAGATGTCGTATGACCTGACTAAGGTCACACAGCAAGTGATAGAGCCAGGAAAGAAACGAGGCTTCTCAGACCCTGATTCAAGCACATTTTCATTATTCCTCTTTAGCTGTTAAAACCTGGAGAAGGTACAGGGTAGTCTTGGCCCTCTATAAGGAATGCCCTTTGACTTGAGGACCCATGAATATTTGCGAGCAGGAAATTCCTGATTGCCCCTAGTCACTGGAATTTTACTTACCAACTGCTTTTCCACTTTCAACTTATATTGTTGAGCTTCATATTTCCTCTGAAGGTATTCAGCAGGCCTTAGAAAAGAAAAATGTTCAGCCTGAGTAGGAATTTTTACTAGTCTTAGGCACTAATTTTGAGAAGTGGATTTTATTTATTTATGAGATTTGTTAATGAGATTCAGAGTTCACCTGTGGTTTGAAAGTTCCAAATTCAAGAGGCAGTTCAAAGTTACAGAATGCATACTTGGGGATCAGGAAGAAAGGAAGCAAAGGGAACTGTACCAATTGGGGGTACAGAAGAGGATCAAACAGAAAAATTTTCTGATGCAGTGATTTTTTTCTTCAGGACAGGATCAGTCCACCCATGGTCTACAATGTGTTGGAGAGAAAAAGAAAAACCCATACCAGTTTCTTCCCACGCTTTGGGCAGGTGTCTGATCAATACCTCGCCACCCCTGTTGCTTGTCCGGTTCCCGCACTAGGCTCTGAGCTCCTTGAGAGCAAGATGGTGTCCCATTCCTTTACCCCTGTTCCTCACACTGGCACACAAATGAAAGATCCCAAGAAAATAAATGCTGAATGAAAGGTATTTCACTTTTCAATATGTCTCAAATGATTACGATTCAATGATTATGGATTAATATTAATAATTTCTTTAATAATTATTAATAATTATTAATAATAATTTCTCAAAACATATAACTATTTTCATTGTCCCAGATGGTGGACTTTACTAGAAGGAAAAAAAAACAGGAAAAAGTGAGGAGTATGAATTTCTGCTCATGGTTCAATGGCTCCATGAATACGAAGATAAGGTACATCAGATTTGAGATGAAACAGTGTCAAGGGAACTGTGAAGTAAGTATTCAAGATGAAGAGTTTGGAAGCTCCTCTTGGATTATTTGTTTTAGGAGAATTGGGAGGGCTTCAGAATAAATATTGATATATCAAGATATTTTCAGAGGACCAAAGTTTAAGTTAGACTCTAATGTTACCATTGACTTGGTGATGGACCATGGCTTTCTTCCTGATTATAATTCTCCTCAATTCCAGAATCTTTTTGAGGAACACAGTGGTAACGTGGTTTGTGTGCTCTCTTTCTCAACATGTCAAGTTGGGCATAATAATAGTCATAATGTCCACGCATTGCAGCAAGTTTGGGTCTCTCTACCATTTTTATCTGAAGGATCAAAAAGAAAAGGAAAGATTTGGAAGAAACATAATTAAAATCCATAATAACTGACAGTTTGATAGTGACCACAGATAAAACAAGGCACTGAAAGTATATTTTTGTTGTTTTTGCTCTAGACTCTCTTTCAGAGCAAAATGATCTTAGAATCCCCAAATCCTAGAACTGGAAAATATTTTAGAAGTCTAAGTACTACTGTGGCACAGTAGTTTATAATTTTACTAAGGTGTGAAGAGGAATCCTGCATACTTCGTGGCTGGTCTACCAAAAATGCTTAGCTAGGGAGCGTGCCTACCCAACCCAAGCTCTGAAACTAAACTCAGTATTATTATTTTCTATTTTTATAAGCTTCTTTACATCTTGCTGTACTTTATGGGAGAATATATGTTATTGCACAAGTCACAAATTTGGGGATTTGTAACATTTTTAGGTGCTGATGAATTGACTAAATACAAAATGGCATCATGACTTGAAGGAGAGAAGATGCTGAACCATTCAGTCATTCTTCCCAAGTCAACAAAAGGAAAGTCATGTAACAGCTGTGATGGGAGTATTATCTATTGCCCCAAGCTATACCTCCTCGCACTTCTCAACCAGAACAGAATGACAGGAGGAGAACCAGAAACAGATGTTTGTCTCAGAGTTAAGTAAAGGCCACCGGGCTATGAGACAAGAATCTGACCAACTTAACAGATGAAAACCAGTCAAGACCTTTTTCCTAAATAGCAAACTAGGGCCAATTCAACATTAATCAGGACAAGTGCCTACTTAACAGATGATGACAAAAGAGAAAAAGAAGTTCAAGCCACTGGAAAGGCCTAGAACTGGTAGCTGGAAATATAAATAACCAAACAAATGGTTTAAACCGAAGTTTCCTCACTGTGAAGAAGTAACACACTACACTCTGTTCTTTTTAATGCCATGTGGTTCCTATATACGATAGTTGAACCATATCGAATTATAGATATTGGAACATTTTAATTTAAAAAATGGCACCTTCAGGGGCACCTGGGTGGCTCGGTCAGTTAAGCATCTGACTCTTGATTGCAGCTCAAGTTATGATCTCAGGGTCTTGAGATCAAGCCTCGCATTGGGCTCTGTGCTCAGCAGAGAATCTGCCGGAGAGCCTCTCTCCCTCTCCCTTCTCCCCTCCCCTTGCTCATGCTCACTCTCTAAAAAATAAATAAAATCTTTTTTAAAAAATGGCAACTTCATATAGTTTTATTTAAATATTAAAGTCAATGTATAAAATTTGGTGTGTTAGTCTAAACATAAATTATATATTTATTTAAAAAATATGTTAAAGTGTGATGTATATTTCTTAGTTTTGCGATTTTACCTGTATACAACCCCAAAGTACTATTTATTACTTGTTGAAAACTGGCTAGAAATAGAGAAAAGTATTGGAAGGAAATTAACAGCTTCTTTAGGATTTTCCCTAAAATCCCAAATGGTAATGAGAACATCAGAGGTGGTTCCTGTGGAGGCCCATTTATTCCATTGCATAAAACCTCAACTTGTTCTCCTAACTCAATCCATCCTTGAATCTTTTAGGTGTTTTTTTCTCCCCTACTAGTGTGCTACAAAGTATCCTAATTCACAACATAGCTTCAATTGTTTTTAAAGTTTATTTACTTATTTATTTTTGTAGTAATCTCTACATCCAACCTGCGGCTCAAACTCACGACCCCAAGATCAAGACTCCCATGCTCTTCCCACTGAGCCAGCCAGGTGCCCTGACTTTTACATTTCTTTAATGTAAGTTACACCACATTCTATCAAACGAAGGGCAATAATTTAACTAATAGTTTCAAAATCTATCTATACACCACCACCTTTTCTAAAATGTCTATATAGCAAGTAAACACTTAGTAAACATACCTCCAAAAAGTCCTCTAATTATACAAGCATAGACTTCTTTGAAAATACAATTCTTCAATTAAAAACACAATAGCCATTTTATCATTACATACCAGAAGCATTCCTCTAGCATGAAGTAAGAGCTTCAACGCTCTGCTGACGTGGATTCAGATAACCAATCCTAAAGAATCTCTAGGAAAAAATCATTGACGATATAATAAAAGATTCTCAATTACACATACCATGTTAGAATTAAGGGAATGAAAGGCATCATGTTTTCTGCTGCTATATGACTCACTTATTCTATATAGAAAAAAACCTTATTTCTTTAAAGAAATCAAAAGGTTTTGAGTTGTAAAAGGAAAACTGAAACTAGTACATGGAATACTTATAAGGAAATACAACTAGAAGTTGTCCAATGAAGTACCAATTTAATGCTCATTACAGAACGATTTTGCTCAAAAGCACAAAACTAGCGTTCTCCATAGTAACAAGCTCGTACCCTAGGAACACGTGCAAGTCGGTCTGTAGGACATGCTATCCGCTAACAAACCAGAGGAAGGGTTTGGTCCACTTACAGGCTTCTGAGCTCCAGCAGGTGGTCTCCATTCATTTCTATTTATCATCTCCTTCCTTTTAGTTGGCTCCAACATCCTTGATCTCGGTAGGCACTTTCCCTGGAATCTCACTTTCTGTATCGTAGAATCTTATTCAACCAAAAAAAACAACTTCAATTTCTTTAAAACACCCACACATAACATCGATGCTTGTGAGAGTGCAAACCTAAGGGACCTTTCATGACACAGGAAGTTCTCTAAATTTAGCCCACGATGTTTAGACCCAGTGAGAGAAGTGCCCGTGGAAAACTAGTCTGCGTTGTCTTTTAATGGAGAAAACCATTTTATCCAGGGTTCCTTCACATATTTCTAGTATATATAACATTACTTTTTAAAAAATTAGGGATTAACACTAACAGGACCAGGATCCATCGGATAATGGGATAAGAAATTACATGCCGCCATCATCGCTTGCGTTACACTGTTGTGTGGAATGTGTGAGCAGGCCTTTTTTTTTTTTTTCCCAAGAGAAAGAGAGCAGAAAGGAAGAGACAGAAGGAGAAGGAGAGAGAGAAAACCTTAAGCTCCCTGCTGAGTGCGGAGCCCCACCCAGGCCTTGATCTCAGATCTCAGGATCCAGGGTTGGACGCTTCACCACGTGCGCCAGCCAGGCGTCCCCATGAAGCGCATGAGCAGGCTTCTAACAGGCCTGTGTTTGCCACCATAAGGCTTTGTTCCTGTTTTCCTTTCCTTCCTCTGTTAGAAATGTGGACACTGCACCTTCTCTCACCCTCTACTTACCTCCTTTTGAAACTTCTCAATCTAGACCGATATATAACAACACCAAACCAAATGACACATGGCAGCGGGACTCTTCCACTCTTCTTCCCTTGTCAGCTTGCCTCAAGTCTAGTGTCTCTATCACAGTGGATAGATTTCCCTGCTGCCGGCTCCTTGGAGAGATGTTCTACTCCTCCTCGTCCTTCCAGGTCAAACATTTGGTTATGACTAAGTCCACGCTGCTCTTATTTCACAGTATCAATGGAATTAGTAATTTTGTCTTCTGTAATGTCTGTCTCCCTCATGCTCACACATGCATGGACCACTTCACCCGCTGATCCTGAAACCACCACTAAAACTGTTTCTCTATTGATCGTTACCGAAAAGTATCACCTGCTTTCCTCAGGGTCCTATAATAATGATCAGAGTCACCAGTTAGCTCCGATTTACTAACTCCAGCTCCAAGCAGCCCTTGCAAGAGAATTCTGAATCGCCAGTCTGTCCTCTCCGCAAAAAAATTACCTTCATCTCATCACCCCAGGTCTGTCGGTGAACCCTCTCTTACTCTCCCTATAAAAAGTTAAGTTAGGATTCTACCTGGTCAAGTGTCTCTTTATTAGTAAATTCACTGCTTCCTGAAGTTTCCTGACTAATGAGAAGAGAGGATATGAGTCACCCAGAGCAGGCATGAGCTAGATACACAGGCATACTCACCAGTCACCGTGTGACAAGATGATTTTTTTCCTGCTTACGCTGCTCATATAAATATATTTTTTAATGTAGGCTCCACATCCAACGTGAAGCCCAAGCGGGGCTTGAATCATGACCGGGATCAAGACCTGAGCTGAGATCATGAGTTGGATGCTTAACCGATTGAGCCACCCAGGCGCCCCAACCCTTCTCGTATTTTTTTAAACGTCCACGTTCGGTGTATTTGGTGGAATTTCTGTGCTAAAGTTGTCAGCCATGTATTAGAACTCACTGTGTGAGACACATGTAAGAAATGTTTTTTGATCACATGGTCAAATAGTTCTTACCTTGGACCCCCTTCCCTATAGGTTGAGAGGCCAGCGATCTTGCTTTATGTGTGAGGCTGTGACTGAAGTCCTCCTGAATGACCTAAGATGGAACACATGTGTCAAGGACCCGCTAACCTAAATCATTGTCAAAATCCCCATGGAAGCACCTCAAAGCTCACCTCAGGAGTCAAGTATTTGGCAATAAGATTCTCTAAAAAGGGCCTTTTCAAAATGGAATTAATAGATGGCCTATCTCGGGGAGATACTTCAAAGAGCTGAGATATCAAGGCCTGCAGGTCACGGGAGAACCTCGGGGATATCGGGGCAAAATGCGCTTGACAAATCTTCAGAACCAGCTGGTGTAAGTTGTTCCCCTCAAACTGAAAGGACAAGGAATAATGATACTAAATTAGAGAAAAAGTGAATACTAAGCTTATAAAGTAATATATTAAGAAACAAAACAATGTTTCCAGCAGATGTTCACCACAAGGGCCCCCACACAGGCAGACCTGCTGTAGAAATATACTCTCGCACTTGGGGGCAGGGGCCCTCTGCCTGTCACCCTCAGATTCCTGCACCCCAGGACCGAGGGTGGGGGCTGGTACTGACCACCCTTCCCTCGTCCAGCTGAAGAACGCTTGTGGAAGCAGCTCTTTTGCTTTTGCTCAAGCTGGACTTTTTAAAATAAAAAAGTGGAATTTGAATCTCAAAATAAAGCGAAACCAAAAAACAATGTTTTAAGCTTCAGTTAGAAGTACTATGGTCCACCCTAAGTTGTTTTCTTCAACTAATATTTCACGAGTAGATATTATAGGCAGTTACACAATGTGATGTCATGTTATATAAAACAAGGGTTTTTTTAGGTTTAATTTTTTCTTATCAAAATAATATTTATTCATTATAAAAAACTGGAAGGTAGAGGAAGCTACAAACAGGGCAGATACATATAATTTTGTCAGCCAGGGGTATATTTCTTTCTAGCCTTTTAAAATAATGTTTACTGGGGCGCCTGGCTGGCTCAGAGGTAGAACATGCGAAGCTTGATCTTGGGGTCGTGAGTTCAAGCCCCACATTGGGCATAGAGCTCACAACTTTAAAAAAGTAAAATAATGTTTACTCTACAGAGTTGAGGTCATAAAAATACGAAACTTTACAACTTGCTTTCTAAATTAACATAGCATAAACATTTCCTCAAAAATTTTTCATAAACCAGAAAATCTTCCATTATGTGAGGCCATCGGTTTACACACAAGCATAACGCTCACCGACACAGTGTGGCAGTGAAGATCAGGTTTGGTCAGGCATTTCCTAGCTTTCTGACCTTTGACAGTAATAATAACAACAGTAGTAATAAATAACAATAATAACAGCTGTGTAGAAAAGAGTTCACACAGCAAGTTTAAGACTGCTCTCCTTAGATATGCCTTCTTTCCATATTGGCGGTTGGCTGGCATCTGGGAACTCACATTTCTGGGGAGTTCCACCACTCCCTAAATGTTCAGAGTGGATCTCTTTGCCCACACTGATAGTGCAAACAATATGGTCGAAGCTGAACACCGGCTTTCTTCCTGGGGGTCTGGAAGCTTGGTACCTGCCAGGCACAGGGTGTCTACATGACCAGTCCCACATCAAAACCCTGAGCACTGGGTCTCTAAGGAGCTTCCCTGGTTGATAACATTTCACACATGCTGTCACTACTGGTTGCTGGAGAAATTAGCGTGACTCCTACATGACTTCATTGGGAGAGGGTCACAGAAGCTTGTGCCTGGTTTCCTGCAGACTTCACCCCATGCACCTTTTTCCTTTGCTGATTACATATTCACGCACAATTTATTTTTAATGAAAATATGCTACATATACTATTCTGTAACTTGGGTTTTTTACAAGTTGCGCATCTTTCCATGTCAATATATATGGATCGGTTGTTCATCTTAATAGCTTGTCCATGTAATTTTTAACAATCTAATAACTCCAAACATTAACCTTTTTCCTCTCAAAAGTTAATTTCACTTTTATAGTTTCAATAATTCAAGATTAACATACTTACAGGATGCTTGAGTGTGCAAAGCTCATATAAGACACAGCCAAGAGACCAAATATCCCTGGGGAAGATAAAAGTTCACATGCCAAGACATAGCCATAATTCTCAGTTAAAGCCTTTACCCTTACAGTGCCTTATTATTTGTGTATCTTTACAATTTTATAGGTTGACCAGTTTTTTACAAATGCTTTCAGGTACATTTTCAATTCTTAGTCCTACCGAATAAGAGGTCAAATCGAAACAATGCATAGTTTGTCAGAATCCTAGCAGAGAAAAGGTATACCAATCTTGCTACCATCTGAGGGCTCAGTTTTACCTCAGCTTCGTGTGCTCAGAGGAAATGTGTGAATGTATGGAATTTCAAGCAGTTTGGAGGAAGCTGGCAGGACTCAAATACGGATTTGTTTTGATTCAAAGGGTAAAATTTGGTTAATTTAGGAAGGTATTTTCTACTCAAGGCTACTGACAGAACCAACGTTCTACTAAGTGATGACACAGTTGGTATCTGGTACTCAATAAACTTGGAAATTGTGCTTGCAGTATGTGACTAGAGGCTTGCTCTTTAGTACTTAGTATTTATATGTGATTGGCTTAATAAGAAGTTAACTTATAGAAAAAGCATCATTAAATCTAAAAAAACAAGAAAAGATAATGAGAAGTGAAGAGTCAAAACAAGGATGCAGTAAAGTGAGGAAAATGGTGCCACTGTTTAGCAACACTTCTCTGAGTGTGTGCTGGGGGAGCAGAGAGAGACATACTGAAGGCTTGAGGAAATGAAGAGATCACAGAATAGGAAGGAAACAACTTCCAACTGCTTTCTAGTGTTTCTCTAAGAGTTTCTAGAAACTCACGGACCACTTGCCACTACCACACAAAATTTTATCTTCGCCGGGTCTTCCCTAGGCCCACTCCACCCGCCCCAGCCCCATCCCGTCCCGGAGCGCCCTCTGTAGCCAGCCAGGGTGGTCCAGCAGGGAACGCGGCCACCCCGGGCTGGGCGGAAACTTGTGCAAGTCCCCTCCCACCCTGCGCGTGGTGAGGGGAACAATGAACCAGGGACGGGTTTCCTGGTCTACAGGGGGCAGCCGCTACCCAGCTGATTATTGCTAAGATCTTCCAATTTATCAAAAGCACCAAATCAGCATATTTAAATGTTGACTCAAATTTTTTACAAAGCAGTACGAAACAACGCTGCTGACCCAGGGTGCTTCTCCGGACAGTCTGCCCTTCCCCCCAGGCTACACTAGCTATATTCCTGCCCAACCGGAGGCCAAACCCCTTCTTGGCATTATGGGCAATTCAAAAAAAGAAAAAAAAAAGCCTGTTTTTCTATTATGCAGAGAAATATTTACTATTCATTTTGGAAATCTCTACCATCTGGGCTCTGCCCTTCACTTATCTCTTGCAAAGTCAAACAGCCAAACATTCCTTGAGTATTTTCCAAAACAAATGGAAAATTAACTCCCAGAAGGAACCCAGTCTTCCTGCTAAACCAACTAGTTCATCTGGCAGCCAGCTCTGAAAAGTGATTTTTTTCCTGCTTCTCCTTTTATATTATTCCGGAGTGGTAGGCTCTGGTATCACATACATAAAACTAGTTGGGTTTTAAAGCTGGAAGATACCTTAACAATTGCCTACCCAACACTCTTTGTTACAGCTACGGAAACTGAGGCCCACAGAAGTCAACCAACTTGGTTGAGATGGTGACAGGGAGACTAGGGCTCCTAGCTCCTAATCCAGCACTCTCGCGGCCTTCTCTCTGACCCATCCACAACACTTTCCTGTGTTAGGCTACACAGTGTTCAGAAGGTACAGAAATCAGACACACATCACAGTGACTGCAATTTTCAATATTAGTCTTTTTATCACTGATATCTTCAAATGAAATGTCTTTCTTCTAAATACGTTCAAAAGCTTCAGGGGACACTGAAGTGGTTGGAGACAGTCACAGCAGTCCCCATTTCACATGTGAAGAAAATGAAATTATGAAAGTATCATGAGAAAGAGAGAATCCACCCACTTTACTAGACTTTCAAACCAATTGTCGGCAACTCACGTTTTATTGTTGTAGGGTTTATTCTGACAGATCTCTGGGGACAGGTAGTATGGTGTTCCAACACAAGTTCTAGCAAGTTCCATGGAACTAGCAAGTTATATTAGATAATAAAATAATATGGTTTGTTATTGGAGTAAGAAAAGGCTTAAGAAAACGGACATGCAAGAAAAAAGTACAAAAATGGATAACACAAAATTTGATGAACGTACATATTAAAATAAAGCCAATATAGTGCATATTAATAACAGAGTAACAAAATAAGTTGATTTTTAAACTTATAATTCACCTCCCCAAAATCTACACATAAAAAATATTTATGGCTAACGGCTTCACAAAGAAGTACAATTGTTACATTATAAAACTCTTAGATGTGGAAAGAGTTCCCCCTTTCCAAATACCAAAGTAATGCAGTCTCATGACTTAAAATTTGGAAAATATGAAAGTGAGTAAAGAAGAAAAATTACCCAGAATCTTATTACCCCAAAACAGCTATTATTAAAATTTGGATATATTTCCTTCTTGTCTTTTTTCCATGCATATTTTTCATCTAGGTGTGATCACAGAGTATTTAAAATTCAGAATTCCATTTTTGTCTTAATATAACAAAGTTTGTTCTCACATTATCAAGAAGTCTTCAAAATCATAAATGTGAGTGGCTATATAATATTCAGGTACCTGCTTGTGCCAAGCTTTATAAAATTTACCCATTTCCCAATTATTAGGCATTTAAATTACTCCAAATATCAAACTATTCCTTTAGAACAAATAGAACATTAAAAAAAATCTCTTGCTATTTATTACCACCAAACTGTCTTCCAAAAGAGTTGCATCAATATACTCCCCCAGAGCATGTTTCACTCATTTCTCACTGGCTTTATATGTATTCAGTCACATCTCATTTGATAAGCTTACATCGCACTATACAGCACTGCCACCATCTTTCTATTACACCAAGATTTATCTTGGAAATTTTAATCTTAGACAAAATATCATCTGAATGAATGATTTAATGCATTTATATAAATAGTTCTCTAAAATTATCTGGAAATCAAACTTTTAATATCTTCTTAATTCATGATACCTAAAAATACATATTTTGGCTGTTACGAACAAAAAGAAAAATGATTTTTAGAAGTACTTACTTGTTCAGAACTCTGGCTATACCAAAGTCCCCGAGCTTTGCAACCATTCCATTCTTGCTGAGGAAAATGTTCTATCAATGGAGAAAATGCTATGTGGTTGGAGATATTTCAAGAAAACAAAAGTTCAGTTCTGTCTTGATCTTCTCTCTGAGCTCTTACCTGTGCTTTTACGTCTCTGTGTAAGATCTTCCTGTCATGAATATATTTTAGTCCCAGAGAAATCTGTACAAACCAACTCAGAATCTATTGAGGGAACATAAAACAAAACCAGTCAGTAGTCTGGTGCTCATTGAAATGTCTTTGTGAAAATATGCAAGAAGAGGGAAATAACATATTTATGTGCATGTATCTATATGAATGAAACTACTAGATATACCATCTTATCACATGATTCTCTTTTATAGCTAAAAATTGAAGGTGCAGAAAGGCAGTCTAAATGTGCTGGTATCAAAGGGAACGCCACATACAGAAAAAGATAAAAGCAGGGGAGAGAGGGAGGCAGTTCATGATTTTTTTTTTTAACACTGGTTTGCTAACTACATCAGAATAGCAGATAAGCAGCATTTCCTGATAACCCTGGTGCCATTGGTGTTTCCTTTTCCATGGAAGGAGGGTGCGAAGGCGGAGAGGGAAAGAGGAAGAAGCAGAGAATCTGTGAGGTTATTAAAATTTTCAATGAAACACCATGTGTATATGATATAAAAACAGATATTTTATTTTTAAACTTTTTGGAACTTAATTTCATCTCTTAGTCATGATTTTATTTTATCTTCGCTGGCCACGAGCCTCTTTTTAAAAATGTGCTCTATGCCTATAAAGACTTCCTTAAATTATTCTAACATGTCATTGGTTCTTTGTCCGCCGGATTCCACAGAAAAAGGAAAACAAAAGCAAAAATAGCCATACTCCAGATGCTAAGATTCGATTGTAATTTTGATTCTTTTCCAACAAAGGGAAATGTAATTCAAAATTTTGTGGAGAAAAGAGTTTTCATTAAATGCGGCAAAATAACCCCTAGACAGGAAGAAAGGAGGGTTTCTACAAATACTGAATTTAATATATACTGTAAATGAGCATAGGAAGGATGGTTGATTAAATTTACAAAGTTTAGAGATACTGATTCTTGAATCATTTGTACATTCAAACTATTCCATTTTAGCTCAAGGAGGAAATGATAGAGGCGTGAGGTCCTTAAATAGTAAAACTGGACACAGAAACAAATGGCCAAAAGAAAGATGGTGGGCCATTCCCATGCACTGCTCGAGGCAGTGGCCTGCCCCCCCATCACATAGGCCCGATTCAGATTCCCTTCCACACACACATTCCTGCTGTCAGATCACAGCTCCCAAGAGGGTTCCAGAGGAAGCTCAGAGGATGAAAGAAAAATGTGTTTGTCTGAAGACAGAATGGGAATCGAGGTCATTACTCTTGGCCTTTCTCTCTTCTTCCTTCATAATCAATGAAACTAAATAGCCATTGCCATGAAGGGCCTCCATGCTCCTGAGCAAAGTGGGATAGCTATTTTAAAACAGCATACTAAGTGGTAAAAGGAAGAAGAGTGAAACTATAAATATGTCACATTTAAAATGGCTGAGGAGCACCCACATTCACATTTTTTTAGCCATGAAGAATGATCTCAAGGGCATCCTCCATGAGATTGTCCAAAAATACAACACTGTCTTTTCTCAAAGTTCTGTCTCAAAAAGAGATTCAATCTCAGTTCAATTGCCAACATGTTCTAGACTATATCTATCAACAATATTGATCTGCTATTTTATGGTTTGAATTTCTCTACCAGAAATCATATGTACCCCAATGTTCATAGCAGCATTGTCCACAATAGCTAAATCGTGGAAGGAGCCAAGATGCCCTTTAACAGATGACTGGATTAAGATGTGGTCCATATATACAATGGAATATTACTCAGCCATCAGAAAGAACAATTACCCAACATTTGCAGCAACATGGACGGCACTGGAGGAGATTATGCTAAGTGAAATAAGTCAAGCAGAGAAAGACAATTATCATATGGTTTCACTCATTTATGGGACATAAGAAATAGCAGGGAGATTGGTAGGAGAAGGAAGGGAAGAATGAGGCGGGGGTAAACAGAAGGGGGAATAAACCACGAGAGACTATGGACTCTGGGAAACAAACTGAGGGCTTCAGAGGGGAGGGGGTGGGGGACTGGGATAGGCCGGTGATGGGTACTAAGGAGGGCACGTATTGCATGGTGCACTGGGTGTTATATGCAAATAATGAATCATGGAACATTACATCAAAAACTAAGGATATACTGTATGGTGACTAACATAACATAATAAAAAATTATTAAAAAAAAGAAATCATGCTGTATATAAACATGGCCTAGTACTTATGGCATTATAAATTTAATTCCCCGATATACATTAAAAGGCAAATTGGAGGTGTTTTTACCTGATCTTCACTAAATAACACTCCCCGTTGTCTATGGATCCTTCTCATGAGATCCCCTCCGTCACAATACTCCATCACAATAAACAGCCTGTTGTTCTCTAGAAGAAAAGGCATCATTACCTTTTGTGTTCTCAAAGGTGGAGAATATACAGAAAAATGCGGTATACAATAGTTAAAAATGCTGGCTGTAGAATCATGACGGACTGGATTCCAGCCCACTTCACCACTTAACATTCTTAGCTCTGTGACTCTGGCAAGCTATTTAAATTTTTCTGCTCCTCATTATCTCATCTGTAAGGTGGAGATAATAATATAGAAACTCCTCTGAGGATTGTCGCAAAGGTTAAATGAGTTAATCCGTGTCAGATGCTCAGAACAATGCCTGCATGTAATGAGAGTTTCATAAATGTTAACAATTATTATTAACACAATTCTGCCAGAGATGAGAAATCTGCTGTGAAATAGCAGCCATGACTCTTAACTGAAAACCCCAGGAGGAATTAATAGACCTTTGAACCTGGGTGTAACCTTTATTTATATGGCACTTACTCAGCTATGTTGTTCAGCACAATAGACACTCTTCTGAACTAACCTCTGACCTACTTTCTAGAGTCATTACCATTACTGCTGCCCACTCAG
Organism: Ailuropoda melanoleuca; assembly: GCF_002007445.2. Classification (NCBI taxonomy): domain Eukaryota; kingdom Metazoa; phylum Chordata; class Mammalia; order Carnivora; family Ursidae; genus Ailuropoda; species Ailuropoda melanoleuca. The sequence continues at coordinate 80,329,448 of NC_048224.1, read as the reverse complement.
GGTTACACCACTGGTGGCTACCAGACTCTCTAGCATGCTCTGTTCCCACGAATTCTCACCGAGATCATTATGTTCATCCCCAAATCGGTTTAGGCCAATTAGACTTGTTACTGTCATTATTGCATGAACTGATGAAAAATGTATGGAAAAAAAAGATATGTGATTATTTCTACAAAACCTATGTCGACTACAGTGGAGAACTCAGTAAAAGGGAGTAGCTTTTAAAAAAAGGCGGGGGGGGGTGGTCTTCAACCTAAATGTTGGATAAGAGAAGTGGAAAATATCGGAGAAAGCGTTAAAATGACTGTGCACTCAGATCATCTGTAAGTTCTGACCCCACTCTAAAGAAAAGAAATTGGAAACCAGAGCTGAGGGGTGTAGCCTGCATAAGCAGGAATATTCAGACCTCTATTCAATGTGTTCATCATCAAAGATGAGGCCTTAGTCTTATATCAAAAGTTTGACAAATGATTGTGCATTTATAGATGAAAATAAATAGGTGTGTATGACTTCCTGCTTCCCCAGCTTTTTCCCGGAACCGGCCAACTGCCAGCTGGGCTCCTGCTAGAAAGGGCTCCTACTCAGGTGTTCGTTTCTCCCACTCCTTTGTGGGTTCCCTGCAGATAGAGTCCACACTTTGTTCTTTTGTCTTCCCTGCGCCTGGCACGGTAGCTGGCATGTGGAAGGGGCTTCATAAAGGGTGGTTAAGTGGTTTCATAAAAACATCTAAGGAACACACAAAAAATGGCATAAAGTCAGGTTTAAAAGCAAGTATTAATCTTCCTTGTGCCTCGTGTTGCTGAGTATCCACTAAATTTCAGAATCTCTTGCCAAGTAGCTATCACCGGCTCCCTCTCTCTTTCGAGGAGCTTAAACCAACTCTAGACTGGCTGTGAGCATCCTGACAGCATCTGTCCTCGGTTGCCTCTAACTCAAAACTCAGTGCTCCTCTCCCAGAACACTTCGATTCCCACCTCCTTAAAGGGGACAGATCCATTCATTCATCGGAAGACCATTACTGAGGACGTGCCAAGGTTGAGGTGCTGGGAATATAAAGCACATAAGCCATCCTTCCCGCATGGGGAGGCGACCGTAGAGTTGGGGGGTCAGTCAGCATACATGAGAAGAGTGACCGTGGAAGTCTGTGCCCTGGAGGGCAACGAGGACAAGAGACAGTGAAGGACAGACTTGGAGCATCCAGGAAGGTTTTAAGAAGGTGTTTCTGGACACGCCCTAATTATCCAGGGGGTCAATTATCTTCAGGAATGTCTGACTTTTAGGAGAACTGCTATTTCTCATAGCTCAGTCCTTGCTAGGGCCACTTCAGCAATGAAGGAACGGCCATCGCAAAACCACAGGACAGTTGAAATCAGGAAAACTAAGGAAAAAAGGTTCCATTTTATCTCCTTTCCACCCACCTCCAACTCACTCGGCCTTACACCGGCTTTCCATGAAAGAAGTTAATTGGCTGGTTCAGGATTAATCATGGCTGAGCCATCTTGAAGAAACTATCTGGGTCAATGAGCATCATTTGGCTCTAAACATGCACCCCCCCCACTAGCCACTGTTAATTTCATATTTAATGAGGTTAGAACTGTCTGGAAAGATCATTTATGTTCTCAAATCTTCCATCTGTTTAAAAAAAAGTAAGCACTGGGGCGCCTGGGTGGTTCAGATGGTTAAGTGTCTGCCTTCAGCTCAGGTCATGATCTCCAGGTCCTGAGATCAAGCCCCCAGCTCAGTGGGGAGTCTGCTTCACCCTCTCCCTCTGCCTCACCCTTGCTCATGCTCTCTCTCTCTGTATCTCTCTGTCTCAAATGAATAAATAAAATCTTTAAAAAAAAAAAAGTAAGCACTATAGGGGAGGGGGGAGAGGTATAAGAAACAAACTGTCATCATGGCCTCCAATCTCAGTGATGGAAATAAAGAATTTACACTAGCATTACAATACAGCGTATTACGTGCCACAGGAGTAAGTTTGGAGGTTCTCAGAGCAGAGGCGAGAAAAGTCCCTTTCCATTAAAAGACAGATCTGTGTTTAGTCTTAAAGCATGTATAAAATATTTGAAAATGCAGAAAGGAGGAAAAGGACGCTCTAAAAAGGAAATGTAAGACGCATGGTAGGGCAGCAACTTCCGGAACTATAAAGCTTACGGGTCATTGACCTTTCCAAACTATTGAGGGGCAGTAACATTAAGCAAGCTTTCTAGTGTCGAATTCCAGCATGTAAAAAACAGTTACTGTAATTAACTCACTCTTAACTGCACTTCTTACAAGTCAGGATGGCATCCTCCAATCCTGCTGTGGGCCCAGCAGTCTTGATGTTATCTGCCTGCATAATTTTTAGAACCCCTCCACCAATTTAATCTGCTTCTAGTTTCCTTTTTAGTATGCACAAGAGTAATAGAAAGTAAATAAGTCTTACAAAGCCTTTGTAATATGTAGAGAAGAGCACTGTGTTACAGTCAAATTGGCGGTATTGTTCCTTGGAATTAGCACCTAATGGTGCATCTCATAACCAACGGTCCCTAGATTTGATGAACCATCACCCACTACCACCATCATTCCATAAAATAAAAGCATTAGTACCCCAAATCACGGAGGGACACAGAATCAGCATCAAGAATGAAAGCATCTCCTTTCTTCTCCCTTGCCCACTGCACTGTTCTCACACGGACGTCCCACAGGGCTCTGTGCCAGGTGTGAGATTCCACCCTTCTTACGAGCCTCTGACTATTTCACGGATGCTGGGACATGCAACTCCGAGGCCAGCGGCAAAGGACTTTATTACTCTTGGCAAAAGCAGGTATCCGAGCTTCACGTTAGCACTCGTTCCACGGAGGTAAAACACATGAGCCTAGATGGAGACGTGCACCTGCCGTGGGCGACGTGACAGGAGAGGAACAGCGCGCTTGAGGAAGCTGCTGCTTTCTAGGGAGCAGTAAACAGGCCGGCTCTGCCTTGGGGGAGACGCCTCATCCTTCAGTGTCGCTCACCACAAGCGCAATCTGGGTAGACAGTGGTCAGGGCTTTGCACTCCTGGCACATTGGGCAGAAATGTGCAGAGACGCTCAGGGCGCATAGCCGACTGTCTTTCCCAAAAGCCTCCTGGCCAGTCCTTTAACCCACCAGGCCCACTCTTGTCCTCATGCCTTTGCAGTGGCTGCTCCCCCGGCCTAGAAAGTTCTTCCGCAGAGTTGAGCATGGCTCTTCAAGTCTTTGCTCAAATGACCGCCCTTTTATGTTGCCACGGCATTTACCACCTCCTAACATACTACACGATGTGCTTATTAGTTATGTCTACATTTATTGTCTGTTTCTCCCCACCCTTTCCCCTTAGCCTGCAGACTCCCCAGTCTATAGCAGGCAGCCTTCCAAGATGGCCCCAGTGCACACATGGCATGGGCTCCCTCCCCCGGAGTGCAGGTGGAACCTGTAAGCATGACGGGCTGTCACTCCCTCGATGATGTCAAGACACACGGCAGAGGGGATTTTGCTGAAATCACTGAAGTCAGTTGACTTTGAGTTAATAGAAAAGGAGATTTTACCTGGGGGCTTCACCTTATCACAGGAGCCATACAGATCTAGGTCTAGAGGTCAGAGACAGAGGAAGTGAGATTCCAAGTGGGAGAAGGCTTACTGAAGGGGCCACACAGCAGGGAAGGGGAGCTGGCCTCCAGAAGCCCATAACCACCCCCAGTGAACAGCCAGCAAGAAACCAGACACCTCAGTCCTATGATCCTAGTAGATGAATTCTGCCCACAACATGAATAAACATGGCAGAGAACTCTGAGCCTCCGAGGAGAGAGCCGAGCCAGCTGTGGGACCTGAGCAGAGAATCCAGCTAAGCCACACCCAGACTGGGATCTAGAGGGGCTGGGAAAAGATAACTGGGTGTTGGTTCAAGACACTGAATCTGTGGTCGTTTGTTACCTAGCAAGAGAAAACAACAGTGCAGGGAGAGATTCTGGCCTACTGTGCGCACTGATGAAATCCAGAACACACCCAGCATGTAAGGTACTTGATAAGTATTTATTGAAGGAATTTAAGTGGAATTAATTTAGCTGTGGGAAAATCTCATTACACTCCCTTGTTTTTCATACAATTGCTTCGAACTTATAAAAAGTTCATGCTTTCTATAGACAAACATTTACTGAACTAGAGCCACGGCTCTTCTGTTCAGAGACAAGCTGTCGAGGGTAAACAAAGGCTTTATCTTAATAAGCTCCAGGTTTCAAGTCCCAGGCAAACTGGGAGGCATCCCCATAGCTCTAGCTTTCCTAAACACAGGGGCACTCTATTTCAAAAACAAAAAATAAAGCTGTTCTAAGAAAGTGTAAGCTTACAATATAAACAGACGCCGTGGAGGTCATTTATATTGTCCAAATGACCTCTAATTTTATAACAGCACCAATGTCAAAGGTCCTCAAATGTCTACTTTGCATAAAGACATATTCTACTCTTTGAAAGCAGTCCAGTCCATGTACTCCTCAGCCAAGGTGTATTAAGCACCTACTATGTGCTGGGTGCTGAGGAGCAAGTGGAGACAAAAGAATTCATTAGGTTTGCTATCTTAAAGGGACTACGGTAAACCAGTTCAGACTTGCTTATGTAAACAGGCACATGCACACAAGGGCAGGGGTGCTCTGCAAGGTCCGGAACGGGCGCCATGTTGGAACCGTGATCTCGGAGAAGGCCTGAGCACGAGTAGGTGCTAGCCAGACACAGGGAGTCACAGTAATAGCCCAAAGAATGAGGAAAAGAAAGATCGTCTTCTGGCTTTGTTGGGAATCAAAGAATAGGAACGGAGGGCACTTTCTTCAGTGGCTGCCCTTTAGAAGTTGTTCAGAACAACTCAACTCCCTGCTCACACGTACTGCTCCAGTCCCAGGAAGATCACACAGCAGCCCTGAGAACTCTCTTAAATACCCAGCCGTTGAGGAGGGCCATACAGAGAACTGCTTTGAAAGCAGTCATTTTAGTTTGTAAGAAATCCAGTGCCCTGAACAGCATAGAAGCTCAAAAAATAGTGGCTCTGTATATGTATTTACTGATTTGTACACCGCCGAGGGTGCTTAAAGACATCCAGGTAACATTCCTGCTCCATGAACTACTTACCACTGTGAATTCAAGCCCTCAGCCCAGTGCTGGGAGCTGGGATGGGGATGCTGCACGGTGAGCTGTGGGCAGATAGAGCCTGTCACAGCCTGATACGCACCTGACATACAGTGGATGTGTTTATTGTCTGTCTCTTCCCCCTAGAACGTAAGCTCCATGAGGACAGGGACTTTTGCCTGTTTTGTTCACCGTTCTATTCCTGGAGGCCTAGAATAACGCCTGGCATACAGTGAGCACCTAATAACAATTTGTTAAGTGAATGAATGGTCTCTGACCAATGCTCCTTCTATGTCTTGTTTTGCATTTTTACCTTCGGAGCCAAGTGGTAGATGAAGGCAGAAGAGATGTTATACTCAGGCATCCACGGGAAGGGAATATCTTCCTTAAAGTTTTTCCCCTCTAGTGTGGCCGTTTGCTTGACCATGGTGCATGGCTGTTGGCTGCTTCTCTGTAAGAGGACCGCACGGCCCACCTGTTGTCCCAGCACGTGCATGAACTCTCAGAGGCAGCGTATACCCTCCCCGTCACCACCTTATTGGGGTTGGCTGTGTGGCTGCTTTGCCAACAGGAACAGGGGCTCAGAAGGAAAGTGAGGAACAGGCCACATCCTAGCAGGGCTCTGAGAGCGATCGTGTGGCAGGCTCTGTGTCTCGCCCCTTCTCTCGCTCAGGAGTACAGCATGCTCCCTATCTGGGCTGCTCCATCACCCGGACCCCAGACTTAAGACCCCACCCACTCACAGCCAACGTGTAATGTGAGAAACAGATGTAAAATACTGGAGGCCACAATTTAGGAGTTCTTATTGTAGCAAGACTAATATACCAGCCATTAAGTAGTGATGCAGCAAGAATTAAGAAGAGGAGGGAAAACTTAAGCAAACTTAAGAAAGTTGTCTACAAAAACTCACTAGAGAGGAAGTAAAGTCAGTGTCTCAAATTATGATTTAAGTAAATGGGAAAAGGAGTCCATTTACAAAAACGAATTTATGCACAGGTCTCAGGAATGTATCTTTTACAGAAGTCTACGTGCCTATACTTTATTATTAAAGCACTTGAAGGATATTAGAATGTCAAACCTTGAAACGAACTGAAGAAGGTTACAATGTTGGGATGCTTCATCTTTGCCAGAAGAATTACTTCTTTCTTTGAAGCTTCCTTTTCTTGGATGGGCATCTAAATTACATTAAGAGATAGAGTAGTCTGTTAAGATAACTTATTTTACTCAGATATCAGAAAGAACGAATTCTCAACATTTGCTGCAACATGGACGGCACTGGAGGAGATAATGTTAAGTGAAATAAGTCAAGCAGAGAAAGACAATTATCACATGATTTCTCTCATCTATGGAACATAAGAACTAGGATGATCGGTAGGGGAAGAAAGGGATAAAGAAAGGGGGGGTAATCAGAAGGGGAAATGAAACATGAGAGACTATGGACTCTGAGAAACAAACTGAGGGCTTCAGAGGGGAGGGGGGTGGGGGAATGGGATAGACCGGTGATGGGTAGTAAGGAGGGCACGTATTGCATGGTGTACTGGGTGTCATACGCAACTAATGATCATTGAACTTTACATCAGAAACCAGGGATGTACTGTATGGTGACTAACATAATATAAAAAAAATTTTTAAAAAGATAACTTATTTTCAAGAACATGCTTTTTGCTCACTATCATCTAAAGTTCTCCACGATTTCACTGGCTTCTAATGACACTTCCGAAACTGGTCTTTCAATGGCAGGAAATGACAGTCTTAGAATTAGCAGCGTGGTCTATATCAAATCAATGGTTTTTCAGTGACAATCGTAAACAAGAAAATAAATATTTCTGGTGAAGGTCTGCTGTATTAAAGGTTCAGTTGCATTGGTGGCACTGTATTAATTACTTAGGCATCTGGAGGAAACTTATTTTAATATTTATCTCGCAGAGCAAAGAAATTCTTTATAACAATGCAACGGTCCAGCAGCAATCACTGCTGAGAAGAAACAGATGAAATTAAAAAAAAAAAAGTCATATATCATATCAATCAGACCAGTAAAATTCTGTAGTAAGATTCCTACATTTTTCACTTTCAAATAAAAATGGTCTCTTGTGACTTCATTTTAGATTTGATGCATTTTTCTTATTATTCGGTATATCATCTATTGACAGTATTTTTCAATCGTTTTGGTGCCGGTGGCCACACTTTGCTTCCACCTCTTCTTCCTCGTTCTTGACACTTTGCCTTGCTTGACTGGTCATCTCCACCCTGACCTCTGGCCTGGCTGCCCCACCTTCTGGCCTCTGTACGAAGGTCACCACTCCTCTCCACTGCTCCCTCTACAATGTTCTTCAACACTGGCCCACATCCCAAATTTCTCATCCTCACTGAGAATTGAGCATTTTTTTAAACATTAACGTTCTCGATCCCAGCTTTACTGCCTCCTACCTATGTAAAATCCCGTAAATCATTTAAACCTCAGCTTCTGTCTCTTCCACCCCAATTTAAATTTACAGCTGCTACATGTGAGTTTCAGAACACAAGTAACCGAATTACTCCTACGAGACTGACAGACTTGGCTACTCAACTACTTTAATTTTAACTACTGTTTTTCAAAAGAATGTTATACACAAAATCAAAAAGCAAACGTAGGTGGGCAACTGTATTTTTATAGTTAGGTAAAATTACCGGCAATCGATGTGACAGATATTTCTGTATTTATAATACATAAGGAGTTCTGGCAAATTAACAAGAAAAAAAAAGGCAAACCTGCCAACAGAAGTATGCAAAATACACGAATGGGCAGCTCACAAGAAAGAAAAGAAACAAAAATGACTGTGTAAACAGAAAAAAAATCCAACCTCACTCAATAATCTAAAGAACAGACGAAAACAAAATTTGCTGTGATGTTTCATCTATGACACAGGCAGAGCCGAGAAGAATGTTAGTACCTAGGGTTATCCAAAAGCAGCAGACTGGCACTCATATACTTCTGGTGTAGGTAGATAAATTTTGGGGGGAAGGCAATTTTACAACATGTACTGAGAAACTTTAAAAATACTCCTGTTTTTGGCTTATTATTTCTTCTAGAAATTTATCCAAAGAAAATAATCAGAAATGTGCCCAAGCATTCTCATACAAAAACCTTCCTTACTGTGTGTTATTACTAGTTTTTTAATTACTGTCATAATACACACTTGTGATCTTAAAAAAAATATTTGAAGCCAGACAGAAGTGAACAAGATGCCCTCCTCACCCATTCCATGAATTCCTATTCCTTAGGAGTAATTGCTGTTAACTGCTAAATGTTTTTATTTAAAGCACACATAGGTAAACATATGTACATAGTTTGTTTAATAAAAATGACTTAGGGACGCCTGGATGTCTCAGTCAGTTAAGCGTCAGACTCTTGGTTTCGGTGCAGGTCGTGATCTCCTGGTTGTGGAATCAAGCCCTGGATCAGGCTCTGCACTTGGTGGGGAGTCTGCTTCAGATTCTCTCTCCCTCTCACTTCTGCTCACACCCTCTCTCTCTCTCTCAAATAAATAAATAAAATCTTTTAAAAAATGACTTACATTCTAAATATTACATGGTATTTAATCATACCTAAAAAACTAAACATAAATGTCTGAAAATAGAAAAAGAGTTAAATCATGGTGTTTTTAACTTGATGTCATATTATGCAGTCATCCAAAATCAAGGGAGGCAATGTGTCATAGCAGAAGGAGCAGACGAAGAGTGAGGAAAGATCTGTTGGCTACAGGGCATCGTTGAGCAAATCACTTAACATCTTGGAGCCTCAGCTCTTTCACCCATACAATGAAGCTGTGACATCTATCTCCAGGGCTGTTGCAAGGATTCAATAAGTTGATATATTAAAGCACACAGGGTGACAGCAGGTATAAAAGGCACCTGGTCAATGGTAAGCATCACCCTTATTACTGGGAACGTTTAATAGTATTATATGAGAACACTTTTTTTAAGTTTACTTATTTTTTTTGTAATCTCTACACCCAACGTGGGGCTTGAACTCATGACCCCAAGATCAAGAGTCACATGAGCTTCTGACTGAGCCAGCCAGGTGCCCTGAAGAACATTTTATTATATGAAAACATTGAATGACTTAAGAAAATATCCACAAAATATTGCTAAGTACAAAAAGCTGTTATAGAAGAGTATATCTACCATGGCACTGATCATTCCAGTAACTCATAAAGTATTTACGCATTAAAAATAGCCTGGAGAAAAATTTATCATAATGTTTAAAGAGAGAGGTTATCAGTGATTTTTATTTCCCTCGAAATGGTCTTATTTTCCCCTTCAGTTCTTTTCAAAAATTTTTATAATGAACACTTTTATTTTATAATCAAGAAAATATACAACACATTTTTGGAAGCAAGAATCAAAAGAATAGGGGCGGCTGGCTGGCATCGCTAGAGCACTCAACTCTTGATCTTGGGGTCATGAGTTCAAGCCCCACGCTGGGTATAGAGCTTACTTAAAAAAAAAAAAAGAAGAAGAAGAATGAAAAGAATATCCTTGATAATAGTAGGATGATGAGAAAGAAAATATCAGCCTTTTGGTACCTGTGAGAAAATAAGCCATTCAAGTTCTGGCATTTATAGAGTTTACAGCATGGAGAGGTATTGGAGATGTGAGGAAATGTAGATTTCTCTAGATAAGAAGTAATGAAAAACTACTTTAGGGTAGAAAGGAAGAAAGAAGCAATACATATTAATACTGGGACACAGGCGTTGCTAGGCAAATTTAATAGCATAAAGAGATATGGGAAAGCGAGAAGAACAAGGCCTAACATGACATTCTCCTTAGTGATGGCCCGGAGGCCAGGGCGGTTCACGAGAAAAAGGATGAAAAAAATCAGTGCTGTATTAGAAAAATATGGTCAACTTTTTATTATCTACACTAAGAATGGGAGAGATGCTATGAAATGAATCAGTATCTATTGTTACAGAGGATTCACTCCCAAATAGTTTCTTCTTTCCTTAGAATTAAAATGGTGTTATAATTCCTCAGTATGTACCAGCTGAACAAAAGAACTAGAAGGCCTGAAAGTATCTAGCCTTTGAATTATTTATCCAGTAAAAATGTACTGAATACCTACCGGTGCAAAGCAGTATTAGGTGCTGTGTGGAACACCAAGACGAATAAGGCATGCGTTCTGTCCACGTAGAACGCACAGTTTAATAAGGGGGAGAAGGCACATGCACAAAAAAAAACAGTCAAAGCACATCAGAGTAGAAGGCAGTCAGTGTCATAGCAGCAGGACGGATAAAAAGCTATCAAGTTTACAGAGAGAGCGATTACTTCAAGTGGGAAGGTCCTGGGCAGGCAAAGACCTTCTTGAAAGAAAGAGCCCCGTGGGCAAGCACAGAGGCTGCGGGCTGCAAAGGACGTGTAGATGGAGGGGAAGGTGGAAATGGAATTTGGGAAAACAAACCAGAGAGCAGGTGAAAACTAACCCGAAGAGTGAAACAGTATAAAAGCACAGGGCAAAAATTACTCACAATCCCACATTCTACCTACATAATAACAATCTAGTACATCTGCCTTGTACGTCTGTGAATCTATGCACGGGTGTGTATATATACACCTGCAGGGACAGAATACATATTTTCACAAAGAGCGCCTCGTTCTACACATACTGTTTCTCAATTAGCAGAAGCCGTGACATTTCTCACGTCAATACTTCATCTGCAACATGATTTCTAAGATCCGCTTTGTTTTCATAAATTAAGTAACCAATCCCCTACTGTTGGACATTTAAGTTGCTTTCTGACCGTACATCTCTGGGTATTTCCTTGGAATAAACTCCCAAAAGTAGATCCAGGGATGTGTGCTTTTTTCCTTATCTTTTTCAAAATGAAGATAACTTTCTCTGCCTATACAAAAAACACAATTCAGGGGCGCCTGGGTGGCTCAGTCGGCTAAGTGTCTGCCTTCCGCTCAGGTCACGATCTCAGGGTCTTGGGATGGAGCCCCACATCGGGCTCCCTGCTCAGCAGGGAGTCTGCGTCTCTCTCTCCTTCTGTGATCTCTCTCACTCTCAGTCTCTCTCAAATAAATAAATAAATAAATAAAAATGTAAAAAGACAAATAATATAATTCATAATTTTAAAAACAGAATATATGCTCCATATTAAAAATTCTGAAAATGCAGAGGAATGGTGGAGGTGAAATCCTATCACTCAACAATAATCACTGTCAGTGTGTGAGTGTGTGTACTGTTAATGTTACACACACACACACATATACACACATACACACATAACTTTTGGTGGCCTGATTTTTTTTTCATCTTTACAACATGCTGTGGACCTATAATACAGACTGGGCATGGGTCCTTCCAAGTTTCTGATACATACTAATGAATTCCCTTTAGAGTGATACCAATTGACCTTCCCATCAGCAGAGCTTGAAGAGCGTGCCCACTTCCTCCACTTGTATATTCTTTCTAATCCTTGCCAGGTGTATAAGCAAACATGGATTTTTATTGATTCGTATTTCTTAGTTTACTAATGAGTTTGAAGTTTCTGTATGATGAGTTCTTCAGTTACAGGTTTTTTTCTTTTTATACATTTATAAAAGGCCAGCACCTTTCGTGAACACTTGCAAATATTTTTGGCATTCTGTCAACTTCCTTTTGATTTATTCATGGTGTTTTTTGTCATTCAGAAGTTTTAGGTTTTTCTGTAGTCAAAGATGACAATGCATCTAGTCATCTTTTCCTTGACGACTTCTGTCCCGGTGAAGGTCTGGGGACACGAATGGAGCATTATCACAATTTTGCTACACGAAAGTCAGAGCCTTGGCAAAACTACTGAAGCAGCCCAGGGCATTGACAAAATGAAGAAAACAAACTCAAAGGAGAGAATGAGTCAACAGTATGTAGCAAGTCATTGGATGTGAAGGAAGAGAAAAAACTCAGAGATGACCTCATGGACACCAATGTCATGGACACAGTGTGGCACAGAGCAGATAAAATGCAGAACGGGGGGCCGGAAGAGAAGTGGGCTGGAGAGAGAATTGGAAGAGTGGTCTGCTCACCGGCAAAGACAGGAGTAAGGCGACTGCCCAGAGAAGGAGAAGCGAGTCGGCAAGGAACAGATGGTGGGGGACACAGACAGGGTGAGAAGGCAGACAGGCCTGAGAAAGAGCAGCCAGATAAACAAAGGAGAGCGAGCAGAATAATGCAGAAGGAAGCTCTGACAGGCCGCTAGAATAAAGGACACTTGTAGAAGTCATGGAGCCATGAAGAGCAACCAATACTGCTAAATAAATCATTCTCCCTGAAGCTGACCATCTACACCTGAGTTGTAATGTAAGTTTGGGATGTCCTTTTGTTTTCCTTTGCAACTTTAAAAAATTGTGGTAAAATATGTAGAACATAAAAGATATGCCATTTTAACCATTTTCAAATGTACAATTTGGGGGCATTAAGTACACTCACACCGTGCAACTTGTCAAGTCCATTTTGCACATAATTTGGGGTGTTTTTGTTTTTTTTAACTAAAGTGATTTTTTTTTTAAGATTTTGTTTTTAAGTAATCTCTACACCCAATGTGGGACTCAAACTTCTAACCCTGAGATCAAGAGTCACATGCTCTACCAACTGAGCAACTGAGCCGGCCAGGTGCCCTATTTTGCACACATTTTGTATGGAACATTTTCTGCTACTCTCATTTATAAATCCTCCAGGAGACACCCAACAAGACTTAAAATTAATTCCAGCATGCAATGGGCATTGTTGCCCCAATATAATTTGAAATGAACACATCACTAGAGGGGGTGACACAAACACTTGCCCAAGAGGAATTCAGCAGAAATGATTCCTTTTCAATGAACTATATTTAATCGCTCTCCAAAATCATGGGACTAGCAGAAGGCCATTGTTCTCCTCCATTCGTTTGATGCATCCAGTAAGTGTCCGGAGCATATATCATGTGCCAGGCACTGCCCTGCGTGCTAGAGAAGACAGACAATAAGCACATGAAGAAAATGCGAGCAGCGTAATTCCAGACCATTATAAATGCTATTCAGAAAAGAAACCAAGGCGGTGTAATGAGTGATCGAGGGTGGCACGGGGATGATTTGAGGAAGGCCTCTCTGTGGAGGGGAACCAATGAGGGCGATACAGTCAGAGGAAGAGCACCAGCCCGTGGCAAGATAGAAAAGTCAAGCAATGGGGGAGGGGAACTCTCACAGGCCTTGCAGGCCCCCCTCAGCCTGCCACAGGAACCGGTGATATAATCTTATTTTTCTATTCTTCTTTCTTTTTTTCCTGTCCCTTCCTTTTCTTTTTTCTAATAAAATATTGGTTGCTCTTTGGACAACAGACTTAGGAATATGAGCAACCCAGAGTCAACTGGGGCTTTTTTTTTTTTAAGATTTTATTTATTTGAGAGAGAGAGAGAGAGTGAATGAGAAAGAGAGAGAGAGAGAGCACAGACAGGGGGAGGGGCAGAGGGAGAGGGAGAAGCAGACTCCCTCCCAGCTGAGCAAGGAGCCCGACTCGGGGCTCAGTCCACCCTGGGATCATGACCTGAGCCGAAGGCAGATGCTTAACTGACTGAGCCACCCAGGCGTCCCTAGTCAACTGAGGCTTAAAGTTCATGCTATAAAAACAAACAAGCAAAAAAAAAAAAAAAGTTTCTTTTTCATCCTAAATTAAAAGCCAGCTGAATATATTACTGAAAATGAACAAGAATGTGAACTTCTTCACTTTACCTTTGCAAAATCGATCTCTTTTATAACACAGTGCTTGCTATCAGATTTCCATTTAGCCAAGAATGCTTTCCCGAAGGCACCTTCCCCAATGGCCTTAATCACATCATATTTATCCATGCTGGTTCCTGAAATCAGAGCAGCAATTTTATCACACACTCCTCGTAAGCATTAACGAAGTCACAAAACTGATCACTACAATGTAAAGAATTCCTTCTGCTAAAACTTTCCTACCGACCTCAGCAAGACAGAGTCAAATAACTTTCCCTGTGGCCACAGGTAACCACCAAAGTGAAATGTTGCTTCTTGGTGGAATCTGGGCTCAGACTCAACTTTGATACACTGTACTTTTGTGATCCTGGGGAAGTCACTCAATCCCTCAAGACCTCACTTTCCTAATTTCTAAAATGGAAATAACAACACCTGGTTTTGCAAGACTGTTCCGAGAATTTAAGGTATAACACCCCGGGTCTCGGCTCCTCTGTAAAGCAGGAATGTCCTTAACGCTGGTGCAGGCTTACAGTTCAATCCTTCTCAACGGGGACGTGCTGCCCCCTAGGGGACATTTTGGGAATTTGTGGAGGTTTTTCTGGTCCCTGCAGAGGTGGAGAAGCACTATGGCGTTTAGAAGTGCTTGCGGCCTGGGATACTAATGTCGGGCGATGCGAGGGACGGTCCTGAAAATAAAGGACTATCCCGCGGCCCTAGAACCTTAGCAAGTCCCCACACACATTCATGTGCATGGAAAAATCCATTTATAACTATCTTCAGCTAGAACCAAAGTCCATTTTACATGTAAATACAGAATATTTTTTTGCACGGTTTTACTGAATTTTCGAGGAATGCAACTGCATGTAAATCAAGGCTTGATTGTACTTTGTTGTGTTGGGAACATTACCAAGAAATGTGCACCGGTTTGGAAAATCACGGCCTCACGGCCCCACGGCTGAGCTGCTCAGGTAGCCGAGACCTAACAGGGGGCGGCCGTCAGGGTCAGGTGCCTCCCCGCCCAGGCACCAACGCTTGGCTACTTCGCTACTTCTTCGACTATGGTCGTACCAGTTTGCAGACTGAAACGCAAACTTCGTTATAAACCGTTTCCTTGCATTTCCTCTTTATACCACAATTAGGGCATCATGCCCACTTTTAAAACTTGCGTGAGCAGGCAGGTCGTGTTTTCGATAACTAGTGTCAGGGCAGGAAAGGGGACAACTGAATGGCATGGGGCTGGGAACCAGATCCGCTGCCGGAGGAGGCCGGGGACACCCGAGGACCGGGTTTTGAAGGAGGCGGCTACGGGAATGGAACTCGAGGACTCCAGCCCGGGAACTGAGCGACGGCGACCCTCCCGCCCCGGCGGCACCAGGGGTGGGAGCCCCCAGCTCTCGGGACAAGCCTTGTCCCTCAGGGGCACTCCGGGAGGCGGCCGCGGGCTGGGCTGCGGAGCTGGCGCGCGGGCCTGAACTCAGCGCGTCGCGCGTTGCCACGGAGACCGACGCGGCCCGGGACCTCGGGCAGCTCCCCTGCAGCCCCTGTCTACCCGCCGGGGGCTCCGTCCCTTTCCCCGCGGCTCCCGGAGCCCTGGGGGCAGCTCGGGGTCAGGATCCCAGGCGGCCCGGCCGCAGCGTTACCTGTGGAGCCGGCTCTGCGGGGCGGGAAGCGTCCGGAGCAATCTGGGTTCCCCGGGCAGCCGCGCTTCCGGGCGGCCGGGGCGGAGCCGGGAGGGGGACCGCGGGCGGGGCGCTAGCAGCCAGAGGACGGGTCTCCATAGTCCACCCCGAAGAGCGGTCCGAGGCTAGGGAATTTGAAGAGCCGGCCGCGCCACCTGCTGCTGTCTTAGGTCGGGACTGCTGTGCCCACCGCTCCTCGTTCCCGCACGCGGCGTACCAGACGCTTTGCATACACCATCTCTGTTCTTTGCAACAACCCAGCAAGGTAGTGGTCACCCAGTTTTGCAAATGAGCTAAATTGAGACAGGGAGAGTTTTTCGCGCAAGGTCTCAAATACCATCAAGAGATGGACAGACACCGTTTGGTCTACACTTGGCGGCCTTACAAAACTGGCCGCCGCCCACGGCCTGCAAACAGGCTCCCCTCCCCTCCTTCCCATTCCCCATTCGGGACTGCACATCAAGCTGCTGTCTAAAACCTTTCATTATATGTCTAAGTCGTTGGAAAGGGTGTAATTTCCAGCAATTATAAATATTGACACAAGTAAAACATAGCCAAAGGCATCTAAAAACCACAGCAATTTGAAACCAACCATCGTTCTCTTTTTAAGTAAGCTCTTCTTTTAAGAATCACAAAGTTTAGGGGCACCTGGGTGGCACAGCGGTTAAGCGTGTGCCTTTGGCTCAGGGCATGATCCCGGCGTTATGGGATCAAGCCCCACATCAGGCTCCTCTGCTATGAGCCTGCTTCTTCCTCTCCCACTCCCCCTGCTTGTGTTCCCTCTCTCACTGGCTGTCTCTATCTCTGTCGAATAAATAAATAAAATCTTTAAAAAAAAAAAAAGAATCACAAAGTTTACATCATTCCTTTCTCTCCTTGAACTCCTATCCCTATAGGTAATGTTTTTCTGCTTCAAAGTTTTATTGATCACCCTATCATATAAATGGAAATTTCTATTTCTTGATCATAGGCTTTTATTCTTAATTGAATACTAGTACATTACTGGTAAAAATAAAATGAATCACACTGATAATCATTAAACAAAAAAAGTGAAATTGTATTGGAAATTCATCACTTAAAGATGTCAATGGGCTTTTCTCCCCCCTCCCAATTAGCATCCACTAGATGAATGCTCACTTTTTCCTGGAATACACAAGGTTCAACAATGATTCTCTTGCCTTTCTTTTTCTTTTCTTTTTCTCTCTCTCTTTCTCTAATTCTTTCTCTCACTTTCCCTCTCTCTCTTTTTTTTTTCCAAACTGTAAGTACTGGGAAACCTCATTCAGTTAAATAAATAGGAATTGGAAGTTTTGTTAAAAGTGTCCCTCAATTCTTGCCTAGTTGTAAGTCAAGAATCATAATAATCTATCACTAAAACTGGCTCCTGGTCATCCATTAAATATCCTGAAATATTATTAAAAGCAAAACTCTGCAAGCCAACTGACTTGTGAAAGGATCTGTCATCCAATCAAGACTCATTCAGTCTCTCAATGACTATACATAATTCTGCGTTCCCTTTGTTTGGTGGTTTGGAAATATTTACCCCCTGATGCAATGCTAAAATTTGAGATGACTAAGAGGTACAGAATACAGTATTTATGGAAGCTGGGTATCTGGAACTATCCTTAAAGCTATCCCTGCTTACCTTAACTCCGGAAAAGTCCTCAAGAGACTTGTAAAAAAAAAAGAGAGAGAAAAAAAAGTGGGGGGACCTAAGTCACTCTGGGAAATGGTGATTTGATTGGAATTGTAAGGCCAGAGGCCCTAGGAACAGAACATGAACTCTGTGCTCCAGCTGGGAAATCTGTTCCTCATGGGAGTATGGGTTGGTAATCTGTATCCTGGTGTTGAGCAATTAAGTGGATAGTAGATGGCTGAAGCCAGGTTTCTCACTGTCAGAAAGAGAAGCTACAGAAAAGCCGGGGCGCAGGGGCGGCTAGAATGAACCCTGTGGTGCTAGATCAGAGTCCAGGACATCAGTATGAACTCATTCTCGGCCTAATACACATACAGACGGAGAGACACAGAAATGACTACAGCTGTGCGGACGTGCACATGAGAGCAAACATATGTGGATCTCCTCGCTCTGTCTGCTAAGAGGGCCTAGAAGCAGTGACAGCCCAGTAACAACAAGCACACCCAGCTCCCAGATCCTGGCGTCTAAACCAATGAAAGGAACCAGGGCTCCTTGGAGAAATGGCTGATTCTGGAGCTGTAACAGAGAAGGCTGAAGATACGTCTGGACCATCTTCTTGTAGTATCGGGAAGTAAGGAGGTTTTCAAAACACAAAAGAATGAGGGCATGTCAAAGGAACACAGAGGCAACCTGAAAAACTCCCAATGGCCAAAGCGAGACCAACTGAAGGAACAAAACCAAGGACTTTGCATTGGATTACAGCCCCCTTCAGGAGGTAGGGCTGAGGATGAGCTGGACCCAGGGACTCGCTTACAGGCACTAACAACAGGACACAAACTCTGCACTCTAGTTGGGAAAGTTGTTTCCCAGGGCCCAAAAATGGAAAATTGGTCATTTTACAGAAGAGAACCTGGCAAACACTGCCTTAACCAAGTGACCGAGGTTAACAACAGCAGTAATAAATCTTGTGGAAATCGCATACTCCCTGATGAGATGTGATGGGAAGGGCACCTTACCTCCATGGTATTCTTCCCCACACCCTAGAGCTTAGTCTCATCGTGAGAAAAATACCAGACCAAAAACTGAGGGACATGCTACAAAATGCCTAACTGGTATTCCTCAAAAATGTCAAGGTCCTGAAAAAGGACAGATGGAGAGACTGTGAGAGAGCAGAGGAGACGAAGGATGACGAGGTGTCTAAAGGTAGATAAAGTGGGTGGGACCACTTTATCTACAGCTTTCGTACCTGAAGATTAAAAAAAACCGATTTAGGGGTGCCTGGGTGGTGCAGTCGTTAAGCGTCTGCCTTCGGCTCAGGGCGTGATCCCGGCGTTTCGGGATTGAGTCCCCACATCAGGCTCCTCTGCTATGAGCCTGCTTCTTCCTCTCCCACTCCCCTGCTTGTGTTCCCTCTCTCGCTGGCTGTCTCTCTGTCACATAAATAAATAAAATCTTTAAAACAAAAACAGAAACAACGGTTTAAACCTACAAGATGTATGTATTCCATGCTTCAGGAGACCCTTACTAACCATCCTGCTGGAGATTGAGCTACTTCCCCTGCTTCCTGAGCACCACTGCTCACACCGGCTCAGGCCTCTGCTGTGTGCACCCTCGCCNGCTCCCCCTGCTTGTGTTCCCTCTCTCGCTGGCTGTCTCTCTGTCACATAAATAAATAAAATCTTTAAAACAAAAACAAAAACAACGGTTTAAACCTACAAGATGTATGTATTCCATGCTTCAGGAGACCCTTACTAACCATCCTGCTGGAGATTGAGCTACTTCCCCTGCTTCCTGAGCACCACTGCTCACACCGGCTCAGGCCTCTGCTGTGTGCACCCTCGCCTCCGTGAGATCTCCAGGGAGGAGCCTCTTTCTTTGGAGTACAGTATCTCGCCTCCTGACAGCATCCCAGCGGGAATGATAGGACCCGGCACATGCATGTCAGGGTGACCCACCCAAATTGGCATCCTTAGTTCCACAGCCCTCTCTAGTTTCCAATACTTTCCACCTTTGGCCTATTTCTTTCTCCTGCACAAGACTGTCAACTTCTGACAAGATCTGTAGTGCCCCCGCCCGTACGCCCGCCACCCCTTCCCACGGCTGATCCTCTGACCTGGGTGCTTCTGTGCGTACTGTGAGGGGCTGTATTTAAGGATGGCAGGTCATTGGTGAAGATCGTTGAAGATCATGGATCACTACCCAGAAATGGGTCTTACTGGAAAACCGCACAACGTTATTTTGTTCCAATTAAATTTATTTAGATCCTCAAACCTTTCAGAAATGTAAAAAGAGTTATACAGCAATTAAGCACCAATCATGACAGTGCAGAAACGACATAATGGGCTGCTGCCTTTGGTCTTTGGTCAGCATCCCTATGAGGAAGGCCTGACTACCCTCGTTTTAGGGTCGTGGAAATTGGAGTTCAAAGAGCTTAAATAATTTCCCACAATCGCACAAACTGTGTAAGCAGTAGCATCCGATTTCTGTTCTGATTGCAAAGCCATTCTTCTACCCCTCCTCCTTTCAGTTCAAAAACTCATGAGCTACAGATTTTTTAAATCTTGTGGTACTAATCAGGAACAATTTTAGATATTCAGTTTCCCCCTCTTCATTCTGTGTCCAAAGAAAACTATAAATCCCGTGCACTGATACTATCCGGACATTAATTCCTCACTTTAAACATCTACTCGATGTGACCGTGGAGCACTTGCTGGGGCGCTATGCATCCGACACTCCCTGCCAGCCGGCTCGCTGCTTCAGCTCTGACACCCAGTCAGGGCTGTCTTCATCCTCCTCGAAATCCCTGTGAGGAAACAATTTTGATATTAAGCCTCCACAGTAAGGGCACGGTAAGTATTTTTTGATGGCTCAAAGCAGAACGCTATCATCACAATATTTAGATTTTTGAAAAATGAGTTCCATAAGGCAAATGACCAGAGGAAAAACATTGTTAGCTCTTCCAAGGGAGCACTTCTTTCATGTTTCTATAACATTTGCCAATAAAATCCAATATATTAAAAAATAATAAGTCCTAGCTGAATGATTAGACTCAGGAATTCTATAATAATACCGTAACACATTGCTCATCCCAGACAAAAGATCCAAGACATGAATATTCACTTGTGATGTTGAGTAGTATACCCAGCTCCTGCTACACCTGAAATTAAGGCATGATTTTCACACACAACGACCAGTGCCATGTAGGTATATCCCAACGTACGTGTCCTCTGCATCCAGTCTAGGTTCCAGTCTCTCTGGGTCCAAAATGACAGAATCGTGACCTCCATCCACACTGTCTGACGTTTCTGTTTCTTCAGACAGGGGTCCCTTCAAGAATCCTTCTGAACCTTCAGAGGAAAATTATGCCAATTTTAACAGTAGTTGCTTAATTAGTGAATGTTGGACTAAAATCCTCCAAATTTTAGCTGGGTCACTGAGGACAATGCTCTATTCCTTTTGTAGTGCCTCCCCCATTCCACAGCACGATTTCTGGCATCAAACAGGCCCATGAAGCATCAGTATGGGTATTAAATTTAAAAACAGTGCTTTCTTCAAAAGAAAAATTTAGAAAATTATAATTAAAACCTTCAAATACAAGCACGTATATTAAAGATGTCTTCGGATCATCGTCTTCCAGTGGTTTTTCCTTTGAACTTTTCCCCACGATGGGGAATAAAATTAAGGAATGGAGACCACATGCGTGCTTTCAAAAATTTCCTAGATGGCAACTGCTTTCAGATTTTTGCTCACACGACAATAACCTAACACAAAAATGTGGGCTAAGTCTTTATAAAACCCTTTCATAATAGAGCTATGACATAGGTTTTGAAGAGTGAACAGGGACCAGAAACAAAATCCAGGGCCTACGATTGCTACAACAAAATTCACAAGTGTTAGCCTTAACACCGTCCTCTATGCACCCGCCTTTGCTCGGGGCTCTTACGACCTCTAAAAATTCATCTACACTCCTCTAAAGCCCTCTCCTTGAGTGCTGCTCTCCCACCACACTCCTCCAGGGAAGGAACTGTGTTTTATTCTTTTTTTTTGAAATCTTAACCTAGCACATTTGGCGTTCAACAAATAACAAATAAAGTCAACTAAATTACAAAAAATTATTCTATATAATAAATACACTATATATATATATGTATATGTATAATAAAACACTAAATGACAACAAATACGGTCAAGACTTGCCACAGCATCACAGGCTCCACTTGGCATAATTTATCTTAGAGCTTCACTGAGCAAGATGGCTTAATAATTGAATCATCAAAATTATACACAGATGTACACACCCTTAATGCAGTCCTTTGGCCTCGGTTCCTAAAGACAGTATTATAAAAGGTAATTTCATGCAATTTTACTGACAAGTCTGCAGAAATGATAAAAAAATCAAATCCTAATTATTCCTTTTTCTTGAGCTCTATTCAATACAGCAGGATTCAAGCATAGAGCAAAAGAAATCTTGAAATTCCTCAAAGTCTACACTATGATGGAGTCTGAAGTGTAAAGTCAGGAAAACCGGGGTGTATTTGTGTGGTAAAAATGGGCCACTCTTCAAAGTAGTCCCACGATTATTAAAATAAGCAAATAAACGAGCGGTTAAAAGTAATGAAGCTCCATGGGAAATTTTAATGAGAGCTCCAGACCAGCTAAAAAAGATTCAAGGAAACCTAAAAAGTACAATGTTACGAATCATTTTATAACTTTAAAATCAAAGTTACAACTTTAAAATCAAAGTCTCTGGGAGGGGCGAAGAGGGAATTTTTAAAAAATGGGTACGTAGTTTCAGATTTGGAAATGGGAAAAGTTCTGGAGACGGATGATGGTGATGGCTGCACAATGTAAATATATTTAATGCCCCTGAACTGCACACCTAAAAATGGTTTAAATGGTAAATTTTAGGGGCACCTGGGTGGCTCAGTCATTAAGCATCTGCCTTCGGCTCAGGGCGTGATCCCTGAGTCCTGGGATCGAGCCCCACATCAGGCTCCTCTGCTGGGAGCCTGCTTCTTCCTCTCCCACTCCCCCTGCCTGTGTTCCCTCTCTTGCAGGCTGTCTCTCTCTCTCTGTCAAATAAATAAATAAAAATCTTTAAAAAAATAATAATAAAATTAAATAAATAAATGGTTAATTTTAGTTTATGCATATCTTACCACACTTTTTTAAAAAAATCAAAGGGAGGGGGGCACCTGGGTGGCTCAGTCCGTTAAGCATCTGCCTTCGACTCAGGTCATGAAATCGGGGTCCTGGGATTGAGCCCCGCATCAGGCTCCCTGCTCAGCTGGAAGCCTGCTTCTCTCTCTCTGTCTACCCCTCCCCCCTGCTCGTGAACACTCTCTCTCTCTCAAATAAATAATTAATTAAAAATTAAAAATTAAAGAGTTTCCACAGGTACGTAATAGACTTGAGTCACCTGGTCTGTATATTGTGTATGTTTGAAACGCCAAGCTGAGATCCGCATTCTTAAGGATGTTCATCAAAGTTTCTGGAGTCTCTTTGAGCCACTGCTTACGGGTGTTATTTTCATTGTACTTTATTACAGAACCACCTAGTTGTGAAAAGGTAACAGTTAGAGCCACGTAAAAAAGATTTGCAGCATATATCTTCCATACCGTATTTTAAACTAAGTTAGTTATATTTTACTCTCTACTAAAATCTATTTCACTCACCTACATGGGCACTGCTCTGATACGTGACACCAAGTATCTTCTACAGAGTGACATTAAAAACAAGAACAGTCTACAGCCCATTAAACAACCATTAGAAAATGCCCCATAGTGGGCACCTGAGTGGCTCAGGAAGTTAAGCGTCTGACTCTCGATTTCGGCTCAGGTCATGATCTCAGTGTTGTGGGATCAATCCCCACATCGGGCTCTGCACTGGGAGTAGAACCTGCTTAAGATTCTCTCTCTCTTCTGCTCCCTCTGCCCCCCCCCAATACTTGCTCTCTTAAAAAAAAAAAAAAATCACCTAAAGAAAAAGAAAGAAAATGATCTATAGTAACAGCATTCAATCTGACTACTAACCTCTCTCATCCCCGGCTGCTAAACTGGAGGAGAGTATGGCTGCATTTTCCAAAGCCGTGAGAGCAGTGTTGGGGACATTTTTCTCCCACTGTCGCCTGAGAGGACTTGGTGAACTGGGTTTCCTCAGATGGACTGATTTATTATCTGATTTTAAAATGTAAAAAAGTATTGCTAAGCATATTATTTATCATTTATATGCACACATATACTCAGACAACTACATAGAAAGAAATCTTTCTTTTCTCTTTCAAACTCACATCCACTCACAATGTTTTTCAAGTCTAACAGTAAAGGGAATAAAAAAAGAAATCTCCAAATGCAAAGGTAATGCTAATCATTAAAGTGAATTTTTAAAACTACGTATATATTTATATATTATAGAATGTACAAGAATGAAGCCCAAAGAGGTTGTATATTTCTGTGCATGGTTTCTATGGTACATAGTGCAACGAATACTATTTTTTTCTAAAGGCTCTTATTGATAAACACTATCCTCTTTTTTTATGAGTAATAAAGTATTCCTGTACCATTAAATAAATCCACTGGATAAGCAAACAAAAATCTGCTTGTCCATTTGTTTATGACACCTACGACTTAGTAAGATGAAAATTAATATTCCTTCCATATTCCTCAATTCCCACTTATACAACAATTAGAATTTGAATAACTTACCTTTCCCTTTGTTTACTGTCCCCAGGGCACTTTCCACTGAATTTTTATTAATGTTTTCTAAATCAGTGTGGCTGTACTTTCTACCTTGTTCTTCCCCTGGCTTTAAAAGGGATTAAAGATACAGATTAAAAATGCTTGAAATGCTACAAACAAGGTAAAGGATGCAAGTCAGCTATCTTAATTTTAAATAAAGATTAATGAATTAAAAAGATTAATAACCATAGGACCCTATACATAACTGTGTATGTTGTACGTATTTATATGTCAGTTAAAAACCATATACATATGTACATATGTATATTAAAGTCATATGTATTTCTAATCGTTATATTTTTTTAAAGAGAGAGTGAGAGCGAGGGGCAGAGGGAGAGGGAGAGAGAGAATCCCAAGCAGACTCCATGCTGAGCACGGAGCATGAGGCGAGGCTCAATCTCACAGCCCAGAGATCATGACCTGAGCTGAAATAAAAATCAGATGCTTAACCAACTGAGCCACCCAGGTGCCCCTATATTACTAATCATTAATATCAATCATTGCAAATATGAAGAGGATTTATAAAATAACAGGTATTTGAGAGG
Source organism: Ailuropoda melanoleuca (assembly GCF_002007445.2). Taxonomy (NCBI): domain Eukaryota; kingdom Metazoa; phylum Chordata; class Mammalia; order Carnivora; family Ursidae; genus Ailuropoda; species Ailuropoda melanoleuca. The sequence goes on along the minus strand of NC_048224.1, from coordinate 80,305,024 downwards.
TCTTTATAGAAGCAATGAGTAATGAAAAATTTCAATATGGGTTGCTGTATTGGGCTTTTCATGCTGGAATATCAAAATGAAATATTTTATGAAGTTGCTCTATATGGTCAAAATGTTCCCACTTCACCTGAGTAGTTCAGTAGTTTGAACATCTTGATCTCTTGATTTCGGCTCAGGGCATGATCTCAAGGTCGTGAGATCAAGCCCTGTTTAGGGCTCCACAATTGGCAGGGAGTCTGCTTGAGATTTTCCCTCTCTCCCTCTCCCTCTTTTTCTCTCTCCTTCTCTCTCCCTCTGTCTAAAAATAAATAAATAAAATCTTTAAAATGTTCCCACTTAATTTGGTATTTTTCCAAATTATCTAAGCTCCTGATTTCTTGAAATATCATAACATGCTGTCTAGACACACTAAATCTGCACATATTTTGAGAAGGAATACATATCCTATGCCTAGACAGTTTCCAGCACACAGGTTCTCAATGATTTGTTGAATGAATAAATACAGTAGGCTGTAACTGGAACTTCGCTCGTATTTCTATACAGTGGATCTCAAACTTCTCTCCCCACCCGACGAAGGGCCCCCCATAGACAAAGAAGTCAGAATCTTGGCTGGTAGTGGTGATGAGAAGTTTCTAAAAGCCCTGAGGGGATTCTGGTGTTCCATCCCCGCCGACAGTCACTGCTCTATAGGCAAAAGTCACTGCTCAAACAGCGCTCCTGGCTCGGCCCTCACGCCCTCACGCCTTGCCGGCTTGCCCAGGACCTTCTTCCTACCTCAGCTCTTCCCTTACCTGACTGACTTTCTGCTCTCTTTTCGTTCTGCTTACATTTCGCCCTCTTTTCATTTTGCGAGAACCCATGGGTGTGTCCACTTAGGTGGTATTACAACGACAGAGGTGGCCGCCTGGGACAGGAGTCAGGATTGCCTGCAAAGGGCCCTGAGGAAACGTTCTTGGGGGCTGGGATTTCTAGATCTTGATTGTGGTAATGGTTATATGACACTATAAAATTTCCAAAATTCGTCAAACTCTACACTAATGGGTAAATTTTACCGCATATAAATTATGCCTCAATAAAGCTGGGGAAAAAATACAGATATTCTCACAGGAATAAAAAGAAAAAGTACAGGGGCCGGAGCTAGTCCATTTGTAGCAACATAATGGTGGGATGCTGTTATTTATTTACAGCCAAACCTCCATTCCAAAAAATTTGACAAGTTTAATTACTAGTACATTCCATAAATAGAATGATCTGTTGTTAGTGCAACATTTTTTCTTTTTGGAATTAAAAGGTTGATTAAACTGTTGAAGAAAGAAAAACAAATCAGGAGTAGGGCACGATTTGCTGAGCTGGGTATGGCACCACTCAGAAGTCGACCTGCTGCTCCCCTTCACAACTTGACCGCAGCTCCCGTGTCAAAGAGCTCACAGCTGCCCAGGGCACCACTAGATAAACAAGACCATGAATGCCAGGCTGAAAAATGTCAACTTGGTTTGGCAGGTAATGGGGAAGCACTAAAAGTTCCTGAACAGAAAAATGTCAAGAGCAAAATACGGATCTAAATATCCGTTAGCCATAAAAAGGGAAAATATTCTGATACAGGCTATACCATGGATGAACCTAAAAAATACTACACTAAGCAAAATCAAAACCAAACCAAACCAAACCAAACCAACCTATGCTAAGCAAAAAGACACAAAATGACAACTATTGCATGATTCCGCTCCTGTGAACTACCTGGAATAGGCACATCTATAGAGACAGAGGTGGGATGGAGGTCACCAGGAGCGTGGGGGGCAGTGCAGGTCGGGGAGGAATGGGGAGTTATTATATAATGCGCAGCGTTTCTGTAAGGGGTGATGAGAAAGTACTAGAAACAGAGAGCGGTGATGGTTACCCAACACTGTGGATGTGATTAATGCTGCTGAATCGTATGCTTAAAAATGGCTAGAATGGGAAATTCTGTGTTATATATGGTTTACCACAATGACAAACAAACCAAATCCAGGCTGAAACAAGATTCATGACTGCAAGCAGAACAAAGTTCTCTCACATCTATACTGAAACCACCAGTCGTCTATAACTGAAAACGAAAAGACAAGGCACATGAACCAAAGGCTTGGTGATCTCCAGTGGCGCAGCGGACAGTGCAGGATGACGGCCACCAATTACTTCAGTGCCAAAGGACAGGAAACTGCTGGCCGGGAGGGACCCAGCCCCAGTCTCACAAACCTTTCACAGCCCTGGATGGTTCCCAGTAGACAGGTATTTCATAAACGTCATTTTCAAGCTCTTACCATGGCGGTTGCCTCATGTTCCAAAGCTACCCTGATTCCGCCGGCGTCTGCTTAAAAAGAAAAGACAAGGTAGGAAACGAGAGTACGCGGAGGCTCACGTGATTAAGTTCCTCGTGTGATCTGCAGGCAGCCCAAAGACAAACGGAGTTCTTAAAGTCAAAGACCAAAGCCTTAGCCTGAATCGTGGTATCAAGCTTTAATCCCCCGGTAATTTAAACAGAGGCCGTTCTGTTGTTCCCAATGTCAACATCTGAAAGGTAAGACCTCGCGATTCACTTATGCCCCCCCATTTCGGCACTAGAAGGTGAGATACTCCGCATCCCTGGGAGGCCACCATCACCTCCAGCTCAGGCCAGCTATGGTGTCTGTGCTTTTCACGACAGCTATGACAGCCCGTGGAGTAGGGATCCCTCGTAGGAAGGGAGCTGCTTGTCCCCTCACGAGGCACCAGCGGCGGCAGTCAGCGAGAACTTGGGCACCAGCTCCCTTCGGGAAGAGTGGCTGATTTGCCCCGGTTGAGCCCGGCCGTCCGTGTTCCTCACTCATTCAACATTGTAAAGAATTGCTATTGAGCATCTGTGACGACAGGTGCTAAGGCTACAACAGGGAGTGAATGAGACGTATCCCCTGCCCTCACGGAGTGTTCACTGTGCTGATGGCACTGTCTACCGACCGCATGGAAATGCCACCAGACACACCGTCTGCCATGGTGGTCCTTCTCTGCTGGTTTAGTCCTCTTTTTTAGGAGTGGTAAGACTACACTTAGGCAAACTATCTCGAAACTTTTCTTAGACTGGCTTCTATTGTTGTTGCCCAGCATTATAAAACTAATTTTCCACTACCCTGAGATGCGGACAAAAGCTACAAAATAGTACCTAACGTAAAATTAACACTAAAGCAAACTATGGAAACAAAGGTAATTGGCTACCCCTTAAGGAATGGAGAAAAGGCTGAATTATAAGACCAAAGGGCTTGCATTACTAGAAGGATATACATTCCTACAAAAATAACATGTAAAATTGAACTGTCAGAAAACAGTAGAGTTTTTGAGGATTTCTTGTGGAGCATGTAACACTGAGATAATGGGCACCAAACAATGGAGGTCTGCAACATGTCCCTACAGCGAGTGGATGATCTGTTTCTGTTTGTCTTCTCTTATTCTGGTCCTATCTACTATCTTCGGTGGAGCTCTTCAAATGCAGGGTCGGAGTCACTGATGACAAATAAAAAAAGAAAAATAGGGGCACCTGGCTGGCTCAGTCAGTACAGCATACAAGTCTTGCGCTCAGCGTCCTAAGTTTCAGCCCCATGTTGGGCATAGAGTTTACTTAAAAAAAAAAGAAAAGAAAAGAAAAGAAAACAGAAAAAAAAAAAGGAACAAAAGGAGCTTGGAAACAATTAAGAGATGACAACTTCCAAAGAGACAATACATTACATTTGAAATTTGTTCAGGATCGACTAAGTATGAATGGAAATTTTGTACAGCTATTAGGTGGACCGTTCTAACTCTTGAAAAGTCTCTGCTTTGTATTTATTTTTAAAAGAGTTTATTTATTTATTTGTCAGAGAGAGAGAGCACAAGCAGGGGGAGCTACAGGCAGAAGGAGAAGCAGGCTGCCCACTGAGCAAGGAGCCTGATGCAGGACTTGATCCCAGGACCCTGGGATCATGACCTGAGCCAAAGGCAGATGCTTAGCCGCCTAAGCCACCCAGGCATCCCAAGGCTCTGCTTTTTAAACTTTTGTTTACCAGATGTTTCTTTGGACATGTGGGGATAATTTCCTACAAGATTAACATTGTATTTCGTGGTCGGATTCCTAGGCCAGGACACAGAAGCCTTCTACCTGACCAAAGAGAACCTGGTACTAATAATGAAACAGAAAACAATCTTTACATCATTAAAATCGCCAAACTAGGCTTTTTGATCCCTGGGAAACTAAATGTATAAGAGTCAGTACAGAATTACATCTGAAATAGCAAGAAGAAAATTTTAATTTCAGGACATCTCTGAAATGGTTTCTAGTAACTTGAAAATTGTATTTTTCTTTTTTGTTAAACTACATTTTGAAAGGAAATTGAACAAAAGGTAAGCTTTCTAAAATTCTTACCTTTTTTTCTTGGTGTGCTATGCTTAGAATTTTTGGTTTCTTCTAATACCTGCTCGCCATATTCTGTAATGATCTGAAAATTTCAAGTAGAGAATTTAAAGATGTGAGGTACACTTTTCTTTAGACACTGCCATGTCATTTAATTATCAACATTCTTCCCCACAATCGTATTTACAGTTGAAAAGCAAAATGCCCTTTAGTAAATAACTATAATTTAGACACACAATTTAGACGTTTCTACATGTCTAGAAAAATATCAGAAAGGTTACTCAAACTCTCCCTGTGAGTATTCTCGGCAAACGGTATTGTGGAAGGGAGAGGAGGAGGGAAAGGAAGTTTTAATTTTTTCTGTATACTCTTCTGCATTATTTAAATTTTTACAACCATGTACTACATGTTGTGTTTAGAAGATAACGAACCATTTGACCGTACTTGAAAACCACTCACAGTTGATCCATCATACCTCTGGGGGTAAGCACTTGCGGACAAGCCGAGCCAAAGAGCCTCTAGAGAGAAGTGTTGTAGCAGAAGGGCGATGGGAGGGATTCCTTTTAAACATCTGCTTGATCAGATGCTGCAGTTCACAGGAGTACTGAGACGGCAGTGGGTGCAGGGACCCCTGACATATTTTGAGAATAAGACTTTTCCAGCTATTTGCCTGAAACTAAAAAGTAAAACTGAACTGTAACAGCGGAGACAAGGCAAGAGACAAGACAAGGCAAGAGTGGAAGAAATTACCAGCTCAATGGAATTCTTATGAATTCATTTAATTTTATAAAAGCATCTGCTGCCTGGTCATTTTTCTTCCCAGAGGGATCCTTAAGGTACTACTTGAAATCTTATGGTGGGTTCAGAAGGAAGGTAAACATAACATTGCAGAAACAATTGGAGAAACTCTCAGCATTGATGCCAGCTTTAGGTGCTTTATCACTCATAAGCAATGTGTGTGCAGAGACACATTTTTAACATATTTTAAAATCAAGGTAATACATACATATAGCTTTTTTTTTTTTAAGATTTTATTGATTTATTTGAGAGAGAGTGAGTGAGGGAGACACAGCACACCAGCAGGGGCAGAGGAAAAGGCAGAGGGAGAAGCAGGCTCCCCTGCTGAACAAGGAGCCTGACGCGGGGCTCGATCCCAGAACCCTGGAATCATGACCCGAGCCGAAGGCAGATGCTTAACCAACTGAGCCACCCAGGCGCCCCACGTACATGTAGCTTTTTAAGAAGTCAATGGTACTAACAGGCTTACACTAAGTGTAACATCCCTTTGCTTCATTCCTCTCCAGAACCCCCTAGGCCTGCCCCCTTGTGATATGCACTCCAGACTATGCCAGCTTTAAACGTCTACTGCCAAATCCCTTTTACCTTTCAGGTCCTCAAAGTAGCTATTAAACTTTGACAAGCAATAGAATGGGAGTCAAAATGACATGCCAGAGTAACATTTTTATTTTTTTATTTTATTTTATTTTTTAAAGATTTATTTATTTGACAGAGATAGAGACAGTCAGCAAGAGAGGGAACACAAGCAGGGGGAGTGGGAGAGGAAGAAGCAGGCTCATAGCAGAGGAGCCTGATGTGGGGCTCGATCCCATAACGCCAGGATCACGCCCTGAGCCGAAGGCAGACGCTTAACCGCTGTGCCACCCAGGCGCCCCATGAGAGTAACATTTTTTTAAAAATCTTCACTGTAGAATAAACATTGAAATTAATGTTAGATATTAGTCAGCCTTGCTGATACTGATGCAAGAACATGTTCGCATTCTGCCTTGGAAATGCACCCTATTAATAAAATATGCAAGTGAAGATATGAAAAAGGAAAAAAAAATCAACACAGAACAAGGGAAAAATTCAGGTAGTGAAAAATGAGACTGAATCTGCTTTGTCTCTAGATTTTAAAACCATTATACCAGATTTCTACATTTCCTAAAGGTTTAAGAACTACTTTTGCCTCAAAGCAGACGAGAGAACAGATTGTGTGCCAAATATCAGGGCCCCATACTCCTTAATTCTTATTCTTGCTAGAAAAAATAAGAACATGTATATGAAAGTTCACAAAAAAGACAGAATTGGGGGAATAAAGAATATAATCATTAAAAAGATACTGGAATTAAAAAAAAACAATCTTATTTGTATAAAACAGTGATTCTTCACTTGGGCTGTACATTAGAATCACCTGTGTCAAAAATTTATTTATTTATTTCAGAGAGAGAGAGAGAGAGTAAGGAGAGAGCAGGTGAGAGCAGGGGGAGAGGCAGAGGGAGAGAATTTCAAGCAGACTCCGAGCTGAGTTGGGAACCCCACGCGGGGCTCAATCTCATGACCCTGAAATCATGACCTGCGCTGAAACCAAGAGTCGGGCCCTCAACCAACTGAGCCACCCAGATGCCCCTAGAATCACCTGTCCTAAAAAACACTGCTGTCCAGGACACCCTCAGCGGTTTCAATTCAATTAGTTTGGCATGGGCCCAGGCATCGCCACTTTGTAAAGTCTCCCAAGTTTTTCTAATGGTACAGCGGGCATTATAAACCACGTACATTCAAGGAGGACGGCACATGGCTTCAGCATGAGTGCCTTTCACCTAGTGATGGTGAAGGCTTTTTCTCCATCATTCACTCTCATATCTCTCAAGCACATCTGTAAAGATGCTTGCTGGGGGTGGATGGGGATGGGCGAAACAGGTGGAGGGGATTAAGAGGCACAGACTTCCAGGTGTAAAATAAATAAGTCTCGAGGATGAAAAGTACAGCACAGGGAATATAGTCGATAATATCGTAATAACCTCGTTTGGTGACGGACGGTAACTATGGTTACGGTGAGCCTTTTGTAATGTATGTAAGTGTTGAATCACCATATTGTGCACCTGAAACTAACATAATACTCTGTGTCAACCACATTTCAATTAAAATTTTAAAAATGAAAAAAATGCTTGGTTAGAGCTAAGTTTCAATCTGTACCCAAAGGACAGAATTTATTTCTATGCAAATCTAAGACTTAACAGGGACGAGCGCCATGATTGTTAGTTTATTGTGCAATAAATAACTGTTAAATCAGCAGGCCAAGTTATTTAACCTCTTTTTTGTTAAATTATTTCTTAAAATATCTTGAAAAAATAAATATAAAAATGGTTTTCTCCACAACAGCCAAAGGTGAAAATAACCCAAATGTCCAATAACTGATGAATGGATAAACAAAACAAGGTATAAATACACAATGGACTATTATTCGATCGTAGAAAGGAATGAAATTCTGACACATACTACAACATGGATAAACCTTGAAAACATTATGCTACATGTGATAAGCCAGACACAAAGGGAAAAGTACTGTGTAATTCCACTTATATGAAATATCTAGAATACATACATCCTCGGAGACAGAGGATTAGAGGTTACCAGGGGCTGGCGGGGAGGGATGGGGATGGGAAGTTATCGTTTAATGGGTACAGGGTTTCTGTTTGGGACCATGGAAAAGTTTTGCACATAGGTACTAGAGATTGTACAATATTGCAAAGTAATTAATGCCACCCAAAATGGTTAAAATGGCGAATTTTATGTTACATATATATATATATATATTTTTTTTTACCAACATAAAAAAATTGAGAATAGTGGAAAAAATGAAGAAAGTGGGGAGGTAGGGAGGGAGGGAAAGAAGGAAGGCAGGCAGGCAAGCTAAATATAAAACTATAGAAACTAAATAATGAAAGTTCCCTATTAGTATATGCTACCAAAGGGGCTCAAGACAAAGGTGATACCCACGGAAACAGGTATGAATTCATCTGTTAGAAGGTGGAGGAGGATCAGTAATGGATCCTCCAGACCGAGAAATTACTTTAATACTGAAAAACAAAGCAAGCCATTCCATACCGTTTACCCAGAGTTTTATGCAGGGTAATTACAGACAGGGACAAGGGGTAGGGCGCAAGGTGGGCAGGGGAATGCAGGGCACTACACAGCTATTCTTTACCCTATTCTCCACCCTTTCTCTGCAACTCTCCGGACCTTAACCCCCAGCTTCTCTGGAACAAGGGGCATGGGGGTGAGGTCCCAAGGCAGTTACCCAAAATGGTACGACCTGTGCGCCAGAGGGAAGAAGAAGACAGAAGGCCAAAGATGGAGGCAATGCTGTCGGCCCTCCTACAGCATCCTAGGGAAGCACATGGCCAAGTGGAATTATGAAGGACTTAGCCAGATATAACAAGAGGCTGCCTTTCCCATTTTACACACCATACTTACCGGATGCTTAAGGGTACAGAGTTCATACAGAATGCATCCCAAGGACCAGATGTCACTGGAAGCATAAAGAAGCAACGTAATGACAAATGGGTTATGAATGATTATGTGAAATATAAAAGACAAATGAAAAATTACCTTTAATAAGAATAAATATCACAAGTATTTCCTATTAAACTAAAATATATGTAAGTTTGGTCTAATACTTAGATACTTACGAACAGTCATGTTCACGGTGAAATTCTCTGCTCCCGAGCCCCTACCCTCCAAATCAGGGTGGTTCAGGTGTCGTTTCAGTAGCATTTGGTAGAAGAGGGAATATTCGTGGACTTAGATTGGCATAGTTGGAAGAGGGCTTTAGAAGTCACGCAGTGTAGCTTCCACCCAGACCATCTGTGCGCAACCCCAGGCCTTCGGATCACGCCTTCTGATAAACAGCTCTTTACCTCCGGCCCAGCCTGTGCCCCCTCTGGATGGCTCTAGGGATAGTGGTCTTCCTTATCATAAACCAAAATGTGTCTTCTGGGAACCCTCACCACCCACTGTGTTAGCTCTACATTCCCAAACAAAGAGAATAAGACTACTCATTCTTCCACAAAACAGTTCTTCAAAACTCAGAAAAGAGTCCTGGAGTTTACCCCAAACACCCACCCTTCTTCATACTAAGCATTCCCATTTTCTCCGTCATTCTCACCACCTAGTTGTCACGCCCCAGACTTTTTCTACATGATATTCTTTGCATTTTAACTAATGGCTTTAATCAACGGTTTCCCCCAACTTTTGATTCTTTTAAATTTCAAACCTACAGAAAAGTAAATGTCCACATGCTCTTTCTTAGACTCCCCCACTGTTAAATTTGCCACATTTGTAAGCTGTTGCCCTCTTCCACATGTATCTGAACCTCTTGAAAAAAAGATGGCGGACACCAAAGACTTCACCCCCAAACATGTCAGCATGTATCTCCTCAGAGCAAGGATACTCTCCCTCATAAACACAATACCACTGTCACATCCAAGAAATTTAACCTTAATTCAATAATATCATCGAATATTTGTCCAAACTCAAATTTTCCCAACCAGTAAGTTCCTTTATAGCTGCTCTGTCCCCAACGCACTCAGTTTTACTCTTAGAAGAAACTATTCAGTACGGATTATCATATTCTTTCCAGCAATCAACTCGACAGAAGCTAACAAGAGCCTGTAGGTGTTTCTACTTCTAGGAATTCAGGCCAAGAATGTGTTACAAGATAATGACCCATTTATGCACAACAGGTCTATTAATCACAACACTGATAATGATACTGAAAATCTGAAATAGGGGCGCCTGGGTGGCACAGCGGTTAGGCATCTGCCTTCGGCTCGGGGCGTGATCCCGGCGTTATGGGATCGAGCCCCACATCAGGCTCCTCTGCTATGAACCTGCTTCTTCCTCTCCCACTCCCCCTGCTTGTGTTCCCTCTCTCGCTGGCTGTCTCTATCTCTGTCAAATAAATAAATAAAAAATCTTAAAAAAAAATCTGAAATATATCAGTAGGCCAACAACAATATTTGTGAAGAGTTTAAATATGTGGTAATATGAATATGATATGATAAAAAAGGAGGAAGTCAAGTTGTATATAGAATACATAAACCAGGTTTAGAGGGGGTAGTGAATGGATGGAAAAAACAACAAAATGTTATTAACAGCAGTGAAAAAGTAGGTGACTGCCATATCCTTTTTTTTTTTTTTTTAAGATTTTATTAATTTATTTGACAGAGACAGCCAGTGAGAGAGGGAGCACAAGCAGGGGGAGTGGGAGAGGAAGAAGCAGGCTCCCTAGTGGAGAAGCCCAATGTGGGGCTCGATCCCAGAACACTGGGATCATGCCCTGAGCCGAAGGCAGACGCTTAACGACTGTGCCACCCAGGCGCCCCATGCCATATCCTTTCTTGTATATCTCTGTATTTCCAATACTCCCCCTGCTCACCCACTCCATCAATGGGCACGTTATTACTTATATTCAGAAAAATACTATGCTTTAAATCATAAGGTCTGTGATACTATCTTCTTTTAATTAATTAACCTATCAGTCAAGTACTTATCATCCACTCCTGCCAAAATGAACTCATTGACATAATCCAGGGGTTCCCAAATTTTGCTGCACTCCGGAATCATTTGGTGATTCTGGAAAGTGACCGCTGCCTGCTTCCCACCCCCAGACATTCTGATACAACTGGTGGGGCTGCAACCTGCGCTTCGGGACTTTTAAAGGTGAGAGCAGTATAACGTGAGAAGCGGTCATGTCATTCGTACTGTTCCCTAGGAATGACGAGCCTTTCCTTCAGCATTTACATTTAGCTCCTCTCAGCTCCGATGAAAACAGTTGGAGAACTGGGACTTTCATCTAGAAGCCTGGGCATTTAGAGTCTACACTCCTTTCAAACATATTTTTCAAAAACCACACTTCACGTGTCGGCTACAATGCCTGTCACCAAACAGTCATGCTTGGTACTCACTGCACCAAGTAAGAACATTACTTACCTTTTATTGTTGTAAGGCATGTTCTCCCAAATTTCAGGGGGCACGTAATAAGGTGTTCCCACATACGTACAAGCAAACGCCATAGGGCTAAAAACATAAAAAGGCAACGCACAATTACAGAGCATGCCTGAGTCGTGGAATGTTTGATTGCTGTCACTACTACAGAATAGACACACGTACTTGGAGAGAAGACGGGCAGATCCAAAATCTCCCAGTTTTACTTTTCCATTTTGGGTGAGGAAGATGTTCTGCGTTAAAAAAGAAGAGCTGAGATTATGTCTTGCATCATTCACCCGCAAGGCAGAGATCTCCAGGGAAGCTGTCTTTCAAAGCCTGCTGATGATGGAGATGAAGGGTAGAGATGCTGACAGCTAAGTCCCAGAGGGGAACACAAAAGGACAAGATACCCTCTTGATAGCTCCACGTTCCCCCTGCTCGGGAATTCAGGATCACTGCTTAGAAATCAAAGAGAGTTTAAGATTATATCGGCAGACAGCCCTTGGGTGGCGCAGTTGGTTAAGCGTCTGCCTTCAGCTCAGGTCATGATCCCAGGGTCTTGGGATCCAGTCCTGCATGGGCTCCCTGCTCAGTGGGGAGTCTGCTTCTTCCTCTAACCTTCCCCCTGCTCATGTGTGCTCTCTCTCTCTCAAATAAATAAAATCTTCAAAAAACAAAAAAGAAAGAAAAGACTGTATCAGGCAGAGCCTGATGGAGCGCCTGGGAAGGTGTCAGGGGGACTCCATGGGGCAGCTCTGGGTCTCAGAGATTTTCCATCTAAGAATGTACTGTAGTACAGGGGCGCCTGGGTAGCGCAGTGGTTAGGCGTCTGCCTTCGGCTCAGGGCGTGATCCCGGCGTTCCGGGATCAAGTCCCACATCGAGTCCCACATCGAGTCCCACATTGGGCTCCTCCGCTGGGAGCCTGCTTCTTCCTCTCCCACTCCCACTGCTTGTGTTCCCTCTCTCGCTGGCTGTCTCTCTGCCAAATAAATTAAAAAAAAAAAAAAAGAAAGAAACAGAACGTACAGTAGTATGGTCTCGGCCCTCTCTAAGAGAGCTTGGAACACCCTAACTAAACTTGTAAAGAGATTCAATGACCTTCCTCAGGTAGTACCTTACTTGGCTCCTATAAATATTAGGTTAACAAATGTTTCCAGGCTAAATAAAAACGTCCCAAGAGGAAACAGAATAACACAGAAAAAAGGACGGAGCGGAATAGTTTTTGTTTCTCTTTTCACTTTTAGGCCCCAAAAGGTATTCCACTTACCTTGGACTTGATATCTCTGTGTAACACACGTTTCTTGTGAATGTGATTTACTGCAAGGCACATTTGTGTAAACCAATTAAGGATCTGTAAGGAAAAAGTATGCAGGAGCTGCAGGAACGCAGTAACTGGTTCGTGTTAACCCCAAATCCCACAGAATTGTCTCCAGGCCTTAGCTGACCTGGATTTTCCATAATGTAAATACAGAACTCCTAAAAATTGCATAGTTCAACTAAGATTCAATGTTGGCTGGAGGAATTCAGAAAAACTGTGAATCCCATGTTCCATCATCTTGTGTGTGATCTAAATAGCAATTTAGTTCAATAAAACTCCCACCATGGTTTTCTTGAATTCAACCCAATAAAAGTATTTCTTAAATATATACATCAAGGTGGCTCACCACTAAGGAATGAGTATGTTACAACTTTTTGTAATCATTAGTCAGACCTTCACTTGCCTTTTCAGAATGTTCATTTATTAACATTAAAAGACTCGTTATATTGTCAACCATCCTGTGAGTCAGCATTTTCTTCTTATAAATCCCTAGTCAATAGTATTCAGAATTTCTAGGTACCTAGGGGGCCTATAATGAAATGTCAAACTGATTTTTTTTTCTTTTTTGCTATGGAGATCCATTCATTTGAAGCCAAGGTTGACCTCCTTCTCTGGAATCCATATTTTCAACAACACAACTTCTAAATAAAAACATTTATACCAATATGCTTTCATAACATGTTATACCTTAAATCAAACGAAATCCCACTCACGGTGTTTACTTAAATATTTTCTTTCGTCAATTCATTCCAATAACATTCAATACATAATTTTCCTTTAAAAAGACAGGAAGTACTAGACTTAAAAGGAAAGCGCTAAATTGTAAAAGGAAAAAGTGTGAGAATAGGTATTCCCACGACACAGGAATTTGGGCTTCATTCTTCTGGTTCTCTAGTAACGCAAAATAAATCCATGTCTTCCACAGTGACAGTACAACAAAATCCAAAATTTGAAATATATAGGACAAAAGAGGAGTAATAAATTTTGAAACTCTTCTAAACACAGGCGTTTTATTCCTTGCTATTTTATAAACATATCTACTGAACCTGCTGAAAATATCTCAGGCAGCCACCTCCTGCACACGAAGCAGCAGCACTGATAGAAGTGTATCAGGTAATCATACGTACAGTGCTTTTACTGGAACTTATACACATCTGGAGCGGAAAGCTGCTTCTAAACCTTGAGAAACTGTGGAAGCCAGTCTCTTACCGTATCTTCAGGAAACAACTTTCCTTTCTGATGCTTTATCTTTTGCATGAGGTCCCCTCCGTCACAATATTCCATCACAATATACAGGTGTCCCTCAGCTAAAACAAACAGATGACTTGGAGGAAAGCCTGGTGGCCATAAATCAAATTCCACAATAAATTTATTTGGGGGAATTCATATTTACCTTCAAATGATTCTTGAAAGGCAACGATATTGGGGTGTTTCATTTTGGCTAACAGAACAGCCTCCTTCCTAGAATTCTGCGTACCCGAGAGAGACTAGAAGAAGATTTTAAACAGCATTTTAAAATGGATAGCTTTACAACAATACAGTATACAGTTGATCCTTGAACCATGGGGGAGTCGGGGGCAGTGACCACCCCACCCCCGTGCAGTCGAAAATCCACTTGTGACTTTTCACTTCCCAAAAACGTTAACCACTAAAATCTTGGAATAACACAGAGTCATTTAACACATATGTTGTATGTTACATGTATTACATACTGTATTTGCACAATAAAGTGAGCTACAGAAAAGAAAATGGTACTAAGAAAATCACAAGGAGGAGCAAATACATTTACAGTACTGTATTGCATTTATCAAAAAAATCTACACGTTAAGTGGCCCCGTGCAGCTCACACCTATGTTGTTCAAGGGTCAAGTGTGGTTTGTATATGTCAATGCCAGAGGCAGTTTTATAGCACTGCGCCGTGACCCAACTTATGTTTATCAAACTCTACAAGAAAACGTGGTGATTTTTCAATTATGGCTCTATTTTGCATGCTAAAGCTGACCCCTTATATCCTTACAAGTATAGAATATAAACCAGTTTTCACATCAGCCTGACCATAACTGATTTGGAGAGCCAGCACACCATTAACCATAATATATCCTTAAAGAAAAACTAGGGCTCTCATGTCTTACTGTCTGCATCACGTTTCCAGCCCACTGGTCTAGATGAAAAAGAGACTGGTGTGTTAGTGCAGTAAGGATGGAAGAAGATGGATTACAAAGCTAGTGTCCAGAACTGTTTATCCCCTAACTTACTCTCCAAGGACGAAATCCCGAATGGCTTATCTTTCAATGAAGAAACTGCCATGGGGGGGGGGGAGAATTAACAAAAGATATTTTAAATAGGGGCACCTGGGTGGCTCAGTAGGTCAAGCCTCCAACTCCCGATTTCAGCTCAGGTCATGCTCTCAGGGTCATGAGATGGAGTCCCCTGTTGGCCTCCATGCTCAGTGGGGAGGCTGCTTGAGATTCTCTCTCTCTTTCTCTCTCTCGCTTGTTCTCTCTCTCTCCAAAATAAACAAATCTTTTTAAAAAAATGCAAATTCACAGACCCATCTGGACCTACTCAACCAGAAACTCAGGGGTAGGGCCCAGCAATCAGTGTTTTAACCTCCAGATGACTTTGAAGCCCACTCAAGAATCACTAAAAGAGGTCAAGAACACAGTGGGGAAATAAATACTTAGAATTCTGAGAACTTTATTAAAATGTATTTTTAAAACATTGATCAAGACATTATTAAGCAGCCTCCATGGCACAGAGTCTTCTCTGTGACAACTATGATAAACAAGGGTAAGGCAGCGCCTTCCTCACCTTCCAGGGAAATAAAACCCAAAACGGATCCACAAAATAGCTTCCCCGAAACCAAGGGTTACATTTTAGCTTTTTGCCCTTCATTGTATTTTTCATGCTCTAGTTTCATTAATATGGCCCCTGAGCTGCTTCTGGCAAAGCTTACATAGGCAAAATTGGAAGTTATTGCACATTATTCATTGAGATAAAAGAAAGAGCAATTTCCACCTAGACTATTTTTCTCCCTTTTTGTTAATTACAAAAATTACCTAAAAATCCATATAAAATACATCAAGACCTTGTAAAGCTAATGAATAAACCCATTACATCTTTTGCACGAGAAAGCAATTCCATGTTAAATCTCGAGAACTCATTTTCCTGGGCAAATTACATGTACATTTTCAACATGAGCTAATGGCTTCAGCAGTGACCTTGGGAAGCCTTATTTCCTTCATGGCGAACATCTGATTACTGCTTTCTTGCCGAACCAAAAGGGCTCTGCCGAAGGAGCCCTCTCCGATCACTCTCAGGACCACGTAGCCATTCATGCTGGGGCAGCACGCAGCCCGGCTCCACGGACACAGTCACCACGACCTCTCCCAAACTGTAGTCAAACAACAGAAATGTTGAGGATTAAATTTATTTTCAAAAGGCAGAATGAATTCAAAGTAGCTCAAAATCACCATGATAGGACAACAGTTTTACTGACTGGACTGTTGGACCCTGAGCACCCACCCCAGGTTTTATAATCCTGAATGAAAAGTACATTTACGAACTGTACTGCATTTATCGAAATAGCCGCATATAAGGCCCCATGCAGTTCAAACAGTGTGGTCAAGGGTCAAGTGTGATTTGTATACTTTTGGCAGCACATTTTGACCTCTCCTGGTCCCTGCTGTCACGCATGCCCCAAAGCAGATGGGACCGCTGACCTCAACAAAAATAGGGTTTTGAGTCTTACAGAAAGAGCTTTGCTGGCATATAGCATAAATATCCAGAGGAGTCAGGAAAATGATATTTAACTGAAGCCTGAAGGATGAATGGAAGGTGGCTAGGCACGAGGGCACGGGGAGTGATGTAGGCAGAGGGGCTGGCATATTTAAGAGCAAAAGAGATTGTGTTCAGTTCAAGGAATTGAAAGAGGACTGTCACAGGCTGGTGAGGCAGACAGGGCCTTATCTGAAGGCCACTGTAAGCCACATTCAGGTTGCTGGATTTTATCCTTGTGGTAGTTAATGTGCTGTCTCTGAAGGATTTTAACTGAGAGAGCATATTAGAAAAAAATCACTCACTCTGGCTGCAGAGTGAATGGACTGCACATGGGAGGGGGCAGGAGGGCTGGAGTGGGACTCTGACAAGAGAAAAGGCAGGAAAATAATGATGGAGTGGAATGGGGTGGTGGCAATGGGGATGAAGAAAATGAGAAGAAAATATGTAGAAAGAATTGGTGACAGATTTATGGGTGACAAGCTGGGAGAAAGGGACAGGGTAGACCTCCCAGGTTTCCAGTGTAAACTGGGTAAATGATACCATTCCCTGAGAGAAAAGCACCATGGTTGCGTGTGTGTGTGTGTGTGTGTGTGTGTGTGTGTTTCATTTTTCCGGCAGTGGGAGTGTGGCAGGGGTGGGGAATGGCATGGTGAAGGGAGACATGTGCTCCTTTTAGGACATGTTGAGTTGAAGGTGCCTGGGATTAAGAAGAGATAAGCAGAGTCTTTGAACTTCAGTCTCCCTTTCTGTATTTCCCAGATGAAGCAGCTAGCTGAATTGGTTCATAGGTAAAGGAGACTAAAGTTCCTAACACTTTGCCTGGTACAGAGGAGGCCCTGGATAAATGGCAGCCATTATTATTACTAAAACCTTAGCAACATGATGAATTTTTTTACCTTAGCAACATCATACATTAAAAAAAAAAGAAAGAAAGAAACACTGGAATGAATTAACTTAATTTTCAGAAAGCTTACTTGTCGTGTTTTGTTTCTTTTAAATCACACCTCAAAGAATTATGAGGCATGGCAGGTAAAGCAAAAATCACAAACCAAAACATACACTACAGTGACCCGTAAAAATGTTGTTTGTATTCATGTGTGTCATAGAATCACTCAGCAACTTTAGAATTAATTTCTTCCTATTAGCCAAATTAGAGGCATTGTGTTCAAAAACAATTCTTTTCAAGAACAGTCGGGTCTTTCAGTAAATTCAGGGACCTGAAAGAAAAAAGCTAGTTGCCACTATTCTAACTGACCCTTGGTATTACCCAATTTAATGAGGTCAAGGGCCCCTCCGTGGCTCAGTTGGTTAAGCGTCTGCCTTCAGCTCAGGTCATGATCCCAGGGCCCTTTTATGGAGTCCCAAGTTGGGCTTCCTGCTCCGCGGGGAGCGGGCTTCTCCCTCTCCCTCTGCCTGCTGCTCCCCCTCCCCTGCCCGCCCGCCCGCGCTCTTTCTCTCAAATAAATAAAATCTTAAAAAAGAAAAATTACAAGTTTTGCCATATTTCTATTCTTTTATTCTTCAGGGTCTTTATTTTAGGTCATAGTCAGTAACCGCTAAGCAAGAACCACCGACTTTTCTTAGCTGAAAACCAGTACTTATTTGGTCCTTTCTGCCCACATTTGCCCGTTACTCAATATGACACCCACAAGATCAGTAAAAGACCTGTATACACTGAGGGTGACAAAGTCCGTTTGCACGCTTCTCCCAATCAAACCCTAGGGAAATGACTTGGAAATAGCCCGAAGCGGGCTCACGGCTGAGAAACCCTGGCGCGCAAGCTTCGAAGGCACGCACGCGCTGATCGCACCACGCGGAAGGCCAGCGGCGCGCAGATGCTTCCTGCCGGGGAGCCCGCGCCGCCTGCAGTCCTCCCCCAGCGCTGGACCAGCGCCGCAGCGGGTGCCCGGAGGATAGGAGGCTGCGGGGAGGCGAGGGGGGACCTGCGGGCGGGCGGCCCAGGCCCGGGGCGGAGCCGGAGCGGGGATCCAGGAGCGCCCGGAGCGGGTCTCCCACTCGCCCCCACCGCGCAAGGGCGCCGCCCGCTCCCCGGACCCCAGGCCTCCACCGCCAGCCGCGTTCCTTCCTCCAGGGGCCCCTGCCCGGCGGCGTGACCGCTTACCGGCTTCCCCGGCGACCGGAGGCGACCCGGCGTCCCGGACTAGCGCGCTTCCGCCGGGCGGGCCGGCAGGGCGTCTCTAGGGTTGCGGGTGAAGAAAGGTTCTCGGGTTGGGCGGGAGGCGCTATTACCGGAGTAGCCGGGCCTACTAAGGGCGCGTTTTCAAACTGTTGCTCCATAGCGTCCTAGAACAATGCCAGTGCTATTGAGGGAAAGTGTCTTCCAGCAATAGGAGTTTTGCCTCCAGTTTAAGCGATAAGTTTCTCGGGCTCAGCACTGCCCTTACTAGCTGTGGAACCTTGGGCAAGTGTGGAGAGTGGAACAGTGAGTGGCCCCAGCAGAGATGTCCCCATCTTTCTCCCTGGCAATTGTGGATGTTAGGCTCTGTGGCAAAGGGCTGTTAAGACTGCAGGTGGAGTTAAGGTTGCCAACCAGCTAACTCTAAAATACGGAGGCGGTTGCAATCTCCAGGTGCGCCCAGTGTGATCACCAGGGCACCTCCAAGTGGAAGAGAGGGGCAGAGTGGTGGTCAGAGAGAGATTTGAAGATGGAGGACAGGGCCACCAGCCAAGGAACGAGAGGGCCTTAAGAAGCTGGAAAAGGGGGCGCCTGGGTGGCTTGGTTAAGCGTCTGCCTTTGGCTCAGGTCATGATCCTGGGATGCTGGGATGGAGCCCAGCGCCTGAACCCTGCATCCGGCTGCCTGCTCAGCAGGAAGTCTGCTTCTCCCTCTGCTCCTCTCCCCTCCATCCCCCTCTTGCTCTCTCAAATAAATAAAATCTCAAAAAAAAAAAAAAAAAACTGGAAAAGGCCAGGAAACGAATTGTCCCCTTGAACTTCCAGAAGAAACACAATCCTGCTTATACCTTGATTTTAGTCCAGTGAGATCTAATCCAGACTTATGACTTGCAGAAGAGAATACATTTGTGTTGTTTTCAGCCACTGAGTTTGTGATTTGTTACAGCAGTAAATCTAGGAAACTCATACAGCAAGGCATAGTACCTACCTCCTAGGAGCATTGTGAAAATCAAAATGGGTATATTAGCAATATGTTTTAGAACAACTTCTGGTTGTAAGTGTTAAACGAGTCCACCATAACATGGCAGAGCTAATATGTGATTATCCTGTAAGAGTAGTGATAAGAGCAGGGTGCTATTGAGGGAGTATCATCTTCTTTCTGAATGGTCAACATTTGCAACATCTGCTTTGCTTGGTTTCAACTGAAGAAACAAAAACAGAACTACTATACATGCCTATGCCCAGAATGCTGCTACAGGCTCAAGTTTCCATGAACTAACACGATCCTGCGCATTAGCCACAGGCACAGACTCCAACCACTTTATAGTCACACAGCATGGGGCAAAAGTCATAAAAACACCCGGCTCTTCTTTCCCCCCCGCCCAATGTCCAGAGTCATGAAAAGTTCTTTTTATCTTGTTCCATGAGCGTATTAGTTTGCTAGGGCTGCCCTAACAAAGTATCACAAACCCAGTGGCTTGAACAACAGAAGTGTGTCCTCTCACGATTCTAGAGCCTGGAAGTCCAAAATAAGGGTGTCAGCAGGATTCTTGCTGAGACTCAGAGCCGGGCCCCTTCTGGGCCTCTCTCTGGGGCTTGTAGACTGCTGTCTCCTCTCTGTCTCTTCACATCGTCTTCCCAGTCATGTTGGATTAGGAACCAACCCTAGACCAGTCTGACCTCCTCTTAATTAATTGCATCTGCAGTGGCCCTATTTCCAGATAAGGTCACATTCTGAAGTACTGGGGCTTAAGACTCCAACATATCTTTTTTGGGGTGACACAATTCAACCTATTAACTATCAGGAAGCACAGACTACTAAGTATGGAGGAGGAAATAGTGAGAATAGATCTCACTCCTTTTCTCTCCAAGCTATTGCCGAGGTGTGGATCCCAGCAAGGGGAGTTCTGAACTGGGTAGTGATTGGAAATAAAATATTACTATAGATAACATATACAAGGTACTAGGCACTGTTTTAAGTCAGTCAATACATGTGACGTGCTTAAGAGTAGGACTAGATAAGTGTTAGCTATCAACTCATTTTAATCTCCAAAACAACACTAAGGATACAATTATCTCTGAGGCACAAGAGGCTATTTGCCGCAGGTCCCACAGCCGGTAAGTGGTAGAACTGGAATTAGAACCCGGGTGGTATGACTCAGTCTGACTATCTCTATCTATCTATCTATCTATCTATCTATCTATCTATCTATCTATCTATCTAACTATCTATCTATCTATTTATTTATTTTGATGTAAAGTTCGATGATTCATTAGTTGCGTATAACAGCCAGTGCACCATGCAATACGTGCCCTCCTTACTACCCATCACCGGTCTATCCCATTCTTCAGTCTGACTCTTAACCACTATCCTGCAGTGTTAGATGTTGCTTGCAGTGGTAAACAGTGTGAAACAGTGACCGAGTTAAAAAGCTCCCATGTAGTCTTAATGTTACATTGATCTAGGTCAATGAGGAGTTCCTTATTAATAAACTAGAAAAAAGGCAAGTTGAAGAACCATACATGAAGTATGGTGCCATTTATGACCAACAAACCAAAACAAAACCTATAAAAGCCACACATACACACATGTTATTTATATGTGTGTAAGTCTATATATATGTCAAATACACAGAAAAAAATTGGGGGGGTTACTGTACTAATATTAGTAACATTTAAGAAAGGTGGTGTGGTTGGACTAGAAAAATTGTGCTTTACCTGTATTTGGATTTAACAAGAACATATTTGGATACACAAGTGATGAGCTATAGAAAACTCCAGGCAGGAGTCTCTTTGCTTTTGCCTGGGTAGTTACTTCATCAGTTTACTGGTGACCTTTGCTCCCCAACCTTCATATGGTCACCTGGTACCTCATTTTTATGTATTTCAGGTCTAACTACATAGAAAAGACTCAGTTTTGATTCTCAAATACCTATGGGAAGGACTCCGACAGTCCAGATTGGGTCAGGTGCCCATTCTGGCCAATCAACCAGGGGGACAGCCAGAAATTATGACACAAAAATAACAGAGGGGATTATCTCCACTTTACCCCACAGAAAGATGAGGTTCAACTAACTTCTGCATGGTCACATAACTTTTAAGGGAAGGTAGGAGCCGAGATTTTGAATGTAGATCGGCTGGACTTCAAAGCTCATGTACCATATATAATATGCTTGGAGATATTTAGCTTGGAACAAACCTAGGTCAGACACTTGATAACTGTACTTAAGCACCTGAAAAGGAGAGAGACCTGTGTCTGTAAAGGTTAGCGCTAGGATTATTTAAGGAGATAGATTTTCCCACAATTGAGGGAGAAGGGAGGAAAAAAAACACTCTATAAAACTTTTCCAAACAGAATGGTTTATCTCAAATTCCCTCTCGCTGAGGCATTTCAAGCTACTCTATATGGGCAAACGAACCACATGGTATGCTTATTATAAAGCTGAGAGTATAGGCCAGCTTGAAGTTTATCTCAAAATGGCACATTTTACACCATTCATACAAAGTATAAAAAAAAATTAAGGTAAAAATTAAGTTAAATCATTAGATATGTTGATAAATTTTTCAAAAGGAAATATACCATTAAACACATATTTAAGTATTAAAAACCCCAAGTCAAATCCAACTATAATGTATTTCAAAAGCAAGGCTCAAATTTATTCACTGTAGTTAAACTGCATTTCATATTTGTTGAAATAAATGTCACTGAAACATCGCTATACAGATATATTTATTTATAAATATTAGGAACACAGTTTATAAAAGAACAAAACTCCTTTCTAGAGCATAAGAATAGAACAAAGATAGGTGCTATTATACAAATGGAATGAGTGAACA
Organism: Ailuropoda melanoleuca; assembly: GCF_002007445.2. Classification (NCBI taxonomy): domain Eukaryota; kingdom Metazoa; phylum Chordata; class Mammalia; order Carnivora; family Ursidae; genus Ailuropoda; species Ailuropoda melanoleuca. The sequence goes on along the minus strand of NC_048224.1, from coordinate 80,282,790 downwards.
TAAGACTGTGATTTTCAAGCACATTTATATTACACACAGTTTTAAAACTATCGAATCTTTGAAACTGTAGAATTGGTTGAGGATGTATTTAAGTATTAGTTTGGAGACTTATAAAACAATTTTATGGGTGATATTTAATGTGTGGGGAGAAGAAACGGTTTACTGTATATAACAATAATGTTTCAAGGGACATGAGTTAACAGTAAAGACTTTATTATATTTTATATTAGTTATATTAGTTATTTTAGAAATACTACCTAAATTAGAATGACATTATATATTCCTTCTCTAATTCCATTCTAATAGTCTACAACCATATCAAATGAAATGAGGAAAGTTAAAGTTTTAACATTTTAGACAGCCAAGTTACAAAAGGAACTAAAGAAACTCAGATTTAAAGTTTCAAATACCCACTGCGTTCGGCACCTTTTCTTTTTTACTACAAAGTATTTCCTCTTAGAAATGGGGCGTTTAGATATTATCGTTTGTGGTAACCTCAGCTACAATAAAAAAGAAAGAAGCCAACAGAGACCACAGACTCACCAGCACTGATGGAAAGTGATGGTGAAGAGGGAAAGCACAAGAGACCACGGCAGCCTGGGTAACAAGAACTGGGTGGAAAAGCAAGCTAAATCTTCCATGTCTTCACTTCTGAAGGGGGTCGCTCTACATTACAATTACTGACTTTCCTACGGATCCAGAATTAAGGAAAGGCAAAAAAAGTCAGTATTCTGTTTAAAAGCTGGCATGTGTATTATAAATTTTAAGAACATGCAAATATCTAAATCCTATCTAGAACACCTCTTCTGCCACAGCATTACTTATATTTAATGACTAACAATTTAATAAGACTATTAAAAGTGAACAAGTCAACATTATGATCAAACCTGTTTATATTCGGGGAACATAGTAAACTACTTGACAAAATCTACCTCTCTTAGAAACTCCCTCTGCTGAGATTGACAAGGTAGGATTAGTTTTCTGCTGCACAGAAGGCAAGTCCTGCTATAACGTGAACATCAGTGAAAGAGCTTACTGCCGTGAATACTTAGGTACTTGGCCAACACCCAAGAGACATACACAACAAGCAAACAAAAGACCCCAGGAACAACCGAAGCCCTATTCCTCATCATCACTTTATTTCTCTTGTGCTGTTCCAGTCTCTGAGTACATTGGGCATAGTGCTGCATTAGGACGGCATACAAAAGCATCGGTTTCACCTCCCAATTCTGTTAACTGCTCCAGTGAAGACACACATGGATAATGGTCTTTTAACATATCTGGCAATTTAGAAGTCTTCTCTTGAATACGTCGAGAACGCCTGACTGGTGTCAGAAACTTTAGCTCTTTAAATGTAGTATCTGTGTGGTCAAACTGTATCTTCTTTTTTACACTGAAAAGACACAAAATTATTCCCAGAGTTAAAAAACATTAACATTTTTACTTTGTTCTTTTACACCATTTATCATCCTATAGATTGTAAGTTACAACCATGTGACTGCCTGTCTTTTACAAAAAGAGGTACTGAAAGCTCCCTGTGTTAGGAACTTATTCTTTTCTCTATTTGTTGTCACAGTTTGTACACAGTAGATTCTTGAATATCTGTACAATTGGCTAATTGCTCAATTCCAAAACCCATTATCAATAACATACAGACATTAAAGTAAAATGATGTCAAAGTTTTCTTTTACAAAATGGCAATATTTACGGTAAAAACAAAGCTAATACAGTATTTTTTTTAAAGATTTTATTTATTTATTTGAGAGAGAGAGATGGAGCTAGCGTCAGAGGTAGTAAGAGAGAGCACGAGTGGGAAGGAGAGGCAGAAGCAGGCTCCCCACTGAGCAGGGAGCCTGACGCGGGGCTCAATCCCAGGACCCCAGGATCATGACCTGAGCCAAAGGCAGACGCTTAACCGACTGAGCCCCCGAGGCATCCCCAAATACAGTATGTATGTATGTATGTATTTATTTATTTTCAAAGATTTTGTTTATTTATTTGACAGAGACAGCCAGCGAGAGAGGGAACACAAGCAGGGGGCGTGAGAGGAAGAAGCAGGCTCCCAGCCAGCGAGAGGGAACACAAGCAGGGGGCGTGGGAAAAGAAGAAACAGGCTCGCAGCAGAGGAGCCTGATGTGGGGCTTGATCCCATAATGCCAGGATCATGCCCTGAGCCGAAGGCAGATGCTTAACGACTGAGCCACCCAGGCGCCCCCCAAATACAGTATTTAAAAGGTGAAGTGTCCAGGGGTGCCTGGGTGGCTCAGGCAGTCGGTTAAGCGTCCAACTCTTGATTTCGGCTCAGGTCATGATATCAGGGTTGTGAGATCAAGCCCCGCACAGGGCTCCTCCACTGCTTAAGATTCTCTCTCTTCCCCCCCTCTGGCCCTTCCCCCCAACCTGTATGCCCCATCTCTCACAAAAAAAAAAATAAATAAAAAATAAATAAAGGTGAGTGTCCCAATGATATTTATTTGAAACCTTTCTAATTGGAAGCTAAAGATATTTAGATGTCATATTTATTATTCCTAAACATAAAAGCAAATCACAGCACATTACATTTTGAAAGTTTACCTTTGTAGGTATGGTGTAGTAGACACATTATATTTAATTAAGCAACTTCCCCTGGTTTCTGTACTGGGGGTTTTAACATCATTGGTTGGATCTTTTGCTTTGTCATCTTCCTCTTCTTGAAATACCACGTTTCTAGGTTTCTTTTCCATTTCTGGTCTTCCTGACTCGGGATTAACACCTATATCTTCACTGTCGACTTCTTGGATACATTCCTTAGTTGCACAGGCCTCAACATTTTCTCCTATAGAAATACATTTATAGATTAAGCTGTTGGTCAAAGTTAAAGAGCCAGATCAGAAGACATTAAAGTTATTCATAGTTGGTCAGATTTTCAAAATAGAAGAACCAAACTGCCATCTCCTAACCATTACTTTTCCTAAGCCAATGCTGTGGACAACAACTAACAAATATTCACTATCACCTATGGCTTGGGATTATAGATGTAGATGTAAGAATGAAACCATCCCTGTCCTTTAAGTTCACATTCCATGGAAGAGACAAGCTCGAAAATAATTAAAATGAGAAAAATTCTATACAGTTGAGGCAAGAACAAAGGATTATGGGAACCTATAAAATGGAACAACCACCTTTGCTTGAGGGACAGGGAGAGGGCTAAGGAAAGCTTCACAAATGACATCTAGGCTGGGTCTTGAGAAACGAGTACTTGATAAGACCAAGGAAGACAATCTTGGTTATGAAGCTTAAAAGGAAATGACCTCTTAAGATAACATTAATGGGCCAGCATGCTTAGAATATAGAGTGAGGAGCAAGATGGAATGTGGGGAGGAGGCGATGAGTTCAGAAAGATAGAAAAGGCTGGATTATAATGAACTTTACATGCAAGAAGTTGGGTAAAAAAAAAAAAAAAAGAACTGGAGAAACAGAGGTACAATCAGATTTGACCACTATAAAGGATGGTTTAGAATGGCAATGAATGAAAAGGAATGATCTGTGATGATAAGAAGACAAACAAGGCTATGGTTGTCTCTAAGAGAGGTGGTAGAGAGGTAGGCATCAGTGAGACGGAAGGGCCCGATTTATGAGTTATTTCTAAGTTAGGACTTAACAAATGAACGCATGTGCACGTCTGAATGAGTGTGCAGGTTTATTGGGGCCATCTCTTCTAACAGTTCTTGCTTAGGCATCTTCAATGACAGATGAGTTTCTTTTCTTTTTGTTTTTGGGAGGAGGAGATGATGGTATGGGGAAGCAATGAGGGAAGACAATGAGTTCAAAATAAAACATGCTCAATGTGAAATACTTGAGACATCTTGATAAAACCAGGAAGCTGAAAAGACCTCTAGATTTGACTATTGGGCAAATTATTAGAGATTTGTACCAAGAGATGTTTCAGTTATAGGATATATCTGAATCTAGAAAATGTTTACATTTCATAATGTAAATGACAGCTAATGAATCTCTTTCCCCTATCTGCTATCCTTAGCAAAGAGAATTCTTGAGTGAGCTTCTCTAGAGCATAGAACAGATGATAGAATTTAATAGATAAAATTTTAGAGATCATCTAATCAAACTGCCTCATTTTTAACACAGGGAATTAAGGCCTAGAGAGATAAGGTAACTTTCACAAACACTCAATGATAAACTTGGGTTTTGAACCAGACATCCTAATTAAAAATTTTTACGTTACATAAGACCACTGAATCTCAGAGGTATGTCCACAGATGTAAGAGGAGAGAAACATCCTACAAATTAAAAAAGTTTAAAAAGAGAAAAGAAAAATAATTCAAAGAAATTTAATAAAATCACAATTCACTTGCAGAAAATTAAAAACTTACCATATTTAACTTTTTCTTGACTCTTCATTGTTAGAATATCTGCAATTGCATGTCGCATCTCTTCGATAGGCTTAATTTTTTTCAATGAAGAAAATACAAGTTTTATATTCTCAGATATTAACTAGGTTGTTCAAGTCAAAATTATTTAAAACAGTGATTATTCTTCACACTTTAAAACAAGGCAGTGGTTCTTACATCATGTTTTTTTCTCAGAATACTTATTTTGACACTCAAATTTTTGAAAATGACTCTCTTTCCAATTTATAGCATAAAAATGAACAGAAGGGGTAGAATTATCATATTAAAATTTTTCCCCACAATTTTTCTTAAGCCTCTGGTAACTCTTAACTGCTTGTCTGATATAAACAAAATTAATGGATAAGTAGCAAACTAACATTAATATCTATTAAAGAGCTGATAATATAAATGTACAGCGAATTTAATATAAGGTTTACTCCTCCTACATTCAAGTCCATGGTTATGTATTTTTTTCACATGCTATTAAGTGCATCTCTGAATAGCTCAAGGTTTACCAACCTAACGTTTCCCTCATTCAAATTCAACAGTTTACCAAGTGTCCATTATATGCCAGGACATATAAGTACCTACTATGTTTCTTTGTACTGCCATGATTGCTAATGCAACATATTCGAGATAGTATATAAAAGGGAAGTTCTGGCTCATATTCTTAGTTCTAGAACGTAGTCCTGAACTACTCACTCATCTTGCTTTCAATTTTCTTCGCTAATTTTAACTTGTTTTCTACTTTCTGCTCCAGTGTCACAGCTCTCTCTTTACACCCTGCTTTCTATGTGAGTCCTTGTCTCCAGTTATGTATGCTAGCTATTCTGCCCTAAGCTGCCTTAAGTAATGTCCCTTCTGGTTCAATGTAGTAGGAACCTCACACCTCCTTCCAGGTTGGATTCTGTCAAATACAATTACCCTTCAGCAAAGTGTTGTTACACATAATAGCCTTTGAGAGAGTATCTATCTGCTGAATATTTGATTTGTGATTCAAGTGCAAGGTCGAATAGCATCTGTTGGCTTTGCTGTGACTAATGTGAGTAGACCTTTCTTAAAGAAAGGCTAAAGAAAAGAATGTTTTAAAACTCTCTCTGTAAATAATCTTCAAAATGCAGTTTTGAGAAACTTGGTTAAAAGGAAATGCATTTTAGAAACATTTGCCCATAAAAACAAAAAAGCCAGCCAAACTGAAAAACCTAGAGATACAATTTATTCTATACTCAGAGCCTTTTATAGGAAGAGGGGAGAGGTGTGGTATCAAACCACTATGGCACTAATATGTTAGGGAAACTAGTTTACTGCCATTTTCTATGTGCGGGCAGGACCAAACATACGGCATAAAAATGTGAGAACATTTAAGAAATGCTCTTCAAGTGAAAGACTTCTTTCAAAAAGCCACAGGACCTGCTAACATTTTAAAAGTTAATTTAATTCTACTTGTTTTATATTCGTTAAATAAATTTTAATATTAAAAATTCAATTTCCCAGATTTCTTAACTAGGAAATATGCAAAAAGACGTTATGCTAAAATATTTCTCACAGCAAGTTTCGTTAAATGTACATTTCAGTGTATACCCATCTTCTAAGGTCTGATTATCACTAGTTCATGAGCAAGTTTTAGAAGGCTGAGAAACAGCTTTTATAGTATATGATTGTTGTGGCCTTTAAACATTCATTACTACTACATACGTAGCCACAATTTTATCAAGTTATGTTGTGATGTGCTTCAAAATAACTCTGAATCCTTTACGCTGTATTAGTAAAGATCAGTAGGTTTTAATCTTACCTGAGCCCCTGCCAGGATAGCTTTCTCATAGATTGTGATAATATTTTCAATAGGACTTGTGAGTGGTTCAATACGTGCAAGGCATATCCAATATTTAACAAGTTTTTTGGCATCTGGAATATTTTTAATCAGGTCATTCAGTATCACCAATATCTCTTCTTTTGGGCACCCCTAAAATAGCAAGAAGTGAAGTGAGTGATATCCTTTAGCCTCTAAACTATGAACAATTAAGGAAGTGTACTATAATAAAGATCAATGATGAGAGAAAAAGCTGATAGAAAATTATTCATAAAAATATTCAGTGTTCTCTTCCTTACTCCAAACTCACTCTGAATGGCTAGCAAGAAGCCATGGGTACAAAGCATGAAAACAATGAAATACTAGTTGAGAAAAATATTAGTCAAAAATGACTGTCACTTCACTTGGTCTTGATGATTATCCTTTTATATATATTATGCGATTCCATTTAATACTTGATTTAGAATTTTTGCAACTACCAAATGTTTATGAGGGGGAATAGCTTGCAGGTTTTTAAAAACAGTCTTTGTCAGGTCTTGATATTAGGGTTAAAATGAATCTGTAATGGTTGATATAAGTAAGCTAGGGTAGGGCAGAGAACGTCCACAGTATCATTGACAAACCCCAGCTGAGCAGAAGTAAGAATATAATCAGGGAAACTCCGATCCTAATTTTCATTGGTCTTCAAAATCACAGAAAGCTTAAAGACACTCATGAAGACCAGATTAAGGTCTGAAATCATACTCCATATAGTCAGTCTTGCTATGGATCTTAGACAGCATGGGTGATCAAATCAAGATTAAAAAGTAGTCAGGAAATAAAGGAAATAATCTGGAGTTATTATACTCTGTAGGACTTTGGTCCAAATAGTGAAATGCTACAATAAGTTTAAGACCATGATGATGTTTGTTTCAATTAATGGAATTTTGTTTGCAAATATTTTAGTTAACTTGAATTTAATCTGAGGTAATGACTCACTAATATATGTTGTTAGTCTTCAGTAAAATACGTAATGAGTAGAAAAAAATAACGTGTGAATATGCTGAAGGAATGTAAAAAATAGAAGTATCAGAGTGAATATCCACCCCAGCCCATTCTATATACACATCTTAAAGGAATACAATATTTATAAGTAAAAAAAGAAATTCAAGTAAAAAACCTAATTATCCCTTTGACATATTTATATGACCTCAAAGCAAATGCCATCCATTACAGGCTAAAGAGAACCCCACAATTAACATTAAGTCTACATAACACCACTAACACATTACGTGGTCAAAAGAATGACAAGATAATTTAGTAAGAGAATATTTATAAGATAATTTACAAACTATAAAGTACTACACAGATATAAGGACCGTACCTCATTAATCAGGTTTAGGCATTCAGAAAATGTCTTGTTTACTTTTTCAGTAAATAATCTTTGTTCATCTTCCTCTACCATGGTTGTCCAAAAGGACCCGACTGAGTTTTCGTTTTGCCCTCCAGGCTCAGGCTGGGTAACCACTGAGCTGGGAGGCCTTTTCAGCACTTTTCTTTTGCCAGCTTTCCACTCACAAAGACGAGCTCTAGAGTTAGAAGAAGGATATAAGCATTACTGTGATACTGAAGACAGAATTCTGTCCAACAGAGAAGTTAAAAAATAACTCAGGTCTTTAAGTAGTTCCACATCCGTGGCCCACACATACGTTCACAGGTTCGAAGAAAAAGAAATACTGAACATATCAATGTTCATTATCTGCACCAACACCCCAAGATTGTGTTTTTAAATGGAGAGGCTATATAATGTTTCCCGATTGTATTAAGCACTGGGACTCAGATTACATTACAACAACCTAATGAAACATACTTAAGCACAATAACTTAGGTCACACTGTTCCACAACATCAGTTTGGTTCAGTTGGTCTGAATACGACAGACGAGAATCCACACACACACAAATGCTAACACACTCAAGGGGATGCTAAGCCAAATTCACAAGTGATTTTCTACTGAAAATTAAGCCAAAAAAATTACATCTACTTACTTTCTCTCTTCTGCTGTTTCTTTGGGCTGAGCTGATCTATCAATAGTTGTTTTTGCTATAGTGTGTCTGCGAGGATCACTGCTTTTTGATTTCTCTATCAGTTTGGTGTTAGAAGACACAGCAGACCTGGCTACAATTTCAGAGGTCAGGCTTCTCGACAGTGTCTTCTTTCTCACTCCATCCTGAGAACTGGTTTTGGCACTAGAGGAAACCGCGTTTGATTGCAGTAATTCTTTCTCCCTAGGCCCTTTCCGGATTGTAACATTAGCCGTGGTTCTCCCGATGCCTTGTTTCACAGCGCCCTGAGCACTGTCGCAGTGGCTTCTGATAGGAGGCCGTACCAGCTGTCTGTCCTGAGATGCGGTGCCCCCAAGTCTAGTGGTGGTCACCACGTTTGGGGCTCTATCACTTCTCACTGTCGCACTACGGGTGTCTGCGGGCGGAGGCTCTGGGGCTTTAGGGACAGCAGCTGAAGGTTTCTTTGTTGTTGCAGAACGCTCATCTCTGACTGGAAGGGGCTTTCTAAATGAATTAATCTTAGACTGAACAATCTGGCCACGGTAGGAACCAAGCACAAGCTTCTTGGACATGTTAGCATCTTGCTTTGGTTTTTCTGTGGATATTTGTTTCTTTTTATTGTTGTTTTTAAGATGAAACACTTGGCTTAATGTCATGTGTTGACTTGGAGGGTCATCTTTAATTGGTATGGAATGTCCCATTTGATTATTATCCTCAAAATTATGTGTGTCGATTGCTACTGTTGAATTTGTTGATTCATTAGAAGGTCTTAAAGGAATACAATTTTTTCCCATTGTTATATGATTTTTGTTCCCAGGAGGTCTACTGACATTTTCTTTATCAGCCTTAAAGAGTGATTTAAGACAAATCAGTATTTCAGAACTCATTTCTATAAGAGTTTAGGTAGGGGAAAGGGACAGTTTAGGAGGGCTATGTCCGTATCTTACCATTTTTGCTTTAAATTTCAGAACTTTTGTCTCTTCGCAGACCTGGCCCTCAGAATTCATCACTTTCTGGTCTCTACTGCTTTAAAAAATAAAAAATGAAAAAAAAGTTTAACCATGTATCAAAGAAGTTTTCTCTTTGCGGGAAGGAATGGGAGAATATTAACAATCATCTGACTTTGTAATTTTAAATTGAGGCAAGAATGGAGCTGAGAGCTATTTGTCCTTTTTCTTTATTGTAGGGTGACATAAGAGTGTAAACAAGATAGCTGAAGAATTTAGAGATATTTTCTTAAAAATCTTAACACCCTCCCCACATAGAATATGTAAACACTTGCTAATCTCATTCCAAACCATTCTTCCTAGTCACTCAAACAAGTCCTCAAAATATTAAGCAACATTTTTTCGGGTTAGTTTTAAGTACCCAGTAAAGGACTCAGATAAAAAAAAATTAAATACAGCCCCTCTTCAAATAAATGGTTTGGGGAAATCTGGATAACCACAAGCAAAAGAATGAAACTGGACTAATTTCTTACACCATACACAAAAGTAAACTCAAAATGCATTAAAACCTAAATATAAGACCTGAATCCATAAAACTCCTAAAAGGAAACAGAGGCAGTCAACTCCTGGACATCAGCCATTCTTCTTTCTTTCAACACTTTCTTCACTTGCTACTGACCACCAGCTCTTCTCCTTTTCCTCCTACCTTTGTGGTCCACTTCTATTAAGTCTGTCTCTCTTTTTCCTAACCTCTGAGCTAGGGCTCAAAGCTGCATTTCCATTTTAAATTTTGGGGGACACCTGGGTGGCTCAGTTGGTTAAGCATCTGCCTTCAGCTCAGGTCATGATCCCAGGGTCTTAGGATGGAGCCCCCATGTCGGGCTCCCTGCTCAGTGTGGAGTCTGCTTCTCCCTCTGCCCCACCCCCCCCACCCCCCCAGCTTATGCTCTCTCTCTTGCTCACTCTCTCTCAAATAAATAAATAAAATCTCTAAAAATAAATAAATAAATTTTTAATTTTTCTTCTGCCTTTTCATTTTAGTTTTATACTTCTCAGGGTCTCCTCCTTGTCTGTCTGTGCTAACAGAATCCTAGTACTTAGTCTTACAATCACTGACCTTTTTAACTGCTAGCTAAAAAAAATTTCAGGATAAGGAGAATCCACCTTATTCACCTGTCCAGGATGGAGAGTTATATGAAAATAAGTTCTGTTCCATTCTGTCTTGTTATGATAAAACTGCCCTCACAAGGTTCCTAAACATAGGTACCTTAAAATACCCACACTAGAGACTGTAAAATAGAAGGATATAATTTTGAAAAGCTGCAACTCTGATTGTTTATTTAACAATTTCTTGCTCAAGTAACAATATTTAAGTTGACATGTGTTTTCTGAAAGGAATAAATATAGTACTTGTGAGATTTCTTGGTAAAGCCAGAAGAATTTCAGAATTTTCTTTTCTTCCCATTGTGTATAAGAGTATTATAAATCTTCTCAAACTCAGTATGCGAGAAACAAATAAACAAATCATAAAATGGGCAGAAGATATGAACAGACACTTTTCCAATGAAGACATACAAATGGCTAACAGACACATGAAAAAATGTTCAAAATCATTAGCCATCAGGGAAATTCAAATCAAAACCACACTGAGATACCACCTTACGCCAGTTAGAATGGCAAAGATAGACAAGGCAAGAAACAACAATTGTTGGAGAGGATGTGGAGAAAGGGGATCCCTCCTACATTGTTGGTGGGAATGCAAGTTGGTACAGCCACTCTGGAAAACAGTGTGGAGGTCCCTTAAAAAGTTAAAAATTGAACTACCCTATGACCCAGCCATTGCACTACTGGGTGTTTACCCCAAAGATACAGACGTAGTAAAGAGAAGGGCCATATGCACCCCAATGTTCATAGCTGCATTGTCCACAATAGCCAAATCATGGAAGGAGCCGAGATGCCCTTCAACAGATGACTGGATTAAGAAGCTGTGGTCCATATATACAATGGAATATTACTCAGCTATCAGAAAGAACGAATTCTCAACATTTGCTGCAACATGGACGGCACTGGAGGAGATAATGCTAAGTGAAATAAGTCAAGCAGAGAAAGACAATTATCATATGATTTCTCTCATCTATGGAACATAAGAACTAGGATGATCGGTAGGGGAAGAAAGGGATAAAGAAAGGGGGGGTAATCAGAAGGGGGAATGAAACATGAGAGACTATGGACTCTGAGAAACAAACTGAGGGCTTCAGAGGGAAGGGGGTGGGGGAATGGGATAGACTGGTGATGGGTAGTAAGGAAGGAACGTATTGCATGGTACTGGGTGTTATACGCAACTAATGAATCATCGAACTTTACATCAAAAACCAGGGATGTACTGTATGGTGACTAACAGATTATAATAAAAAAACATTAAAATAAAAAAAAAGAGTATTATAAATCCCATGGCCCAACTGAATTCCTTGGTTAAATAAGTAGTTGAGAGTCATTCTCTTTACTCACTCTCTAGTAATCTTATCCCACCTCAAAGTTTTAAATAAATACCATCTACAAACTGATAATTCCCAAGTTTAAATCTCTGGTCCCAATCTCAACCCAGCCCTTTAGACATGTAACTATTTGGCATTTCCACTTGGATGTCCTGTTGGTACCTCAAACTTAGCATGGCCAAATCAAAGCTCCTGATTCTCCCATGCCTCCCTCAGTCTTCCCCATCTCGATATATGGTATCACTATCCTCTCAATTATTCAAATTAAAAATCTGGGATCATCTTTCTGTTTTAAATGAAAAAATGTGGGATTTGTAAAAGAAAATGCAAAACATTTAAAGTAACCTATTAATGTAAAGTTAAAAAGAATTTTTAAAATTTGGAAATAATGCCAAACTTACATAAAGTTGCAAAATTATATAGAGTTCAAAGAATATTCATATACTGTTTACCCAGATCTGCATAGTGTTAACCTTTTATTCCACTTGCATTATCATTTGCATTGTTTCTGAACATGTGTATGTGTGGAGCACGTGCAATTTTTTCTACCTGAATCTCTGAAGTTAAGATATATACACGATTACCTTTAAACCCTAAATGCTTCTGTGTTTATTTCCTACAAATAGTGACTTTCTCTTACATAACCATAGTAGTTATCAAACCTCTAAATTCAACTTGATGTGCCCCTTAATCTACTGTTTATGTTCTAGTTGAAAACCAACCTAATAACGTCTTGTCTAACGTTTCCCCCTCCACTGTAGGATATACATTTCCCCCTCCACGGTCAGGTATTGGATTGAGTGGTAGCTCTTCATCTGGAACATTCAGGGTCATTCTTTCTTTCATGTCCCATCCATACCTAATCCATCACCAAGTCTATCATCTGTACCCCCTAACTATAAGCACCATCTGACCACTTGCAACCACGAGAAGGGTAGGAAGCATTTACAAAGACAAAATACAGCAATAACTGTGTGGAGAAACTACAGAAACCAGGAGTAAGAGTAACTCAAGAACCAGTGCTCTGTGTGTAAAGCCACTGAGAGATCGTGAAATACTAGCTACTGCTTATTGGACTGTCTCTATATACCAGGCATAACACAATGCATTCATTATCTCATCTGATCCCCAAGAAACACACATTATTATCCCATTTTAATATAAGTAAATGGACTCAAAGAAGCCATGTAACTCCCTTGAGGTTACACAGTTGTAGTGGCAGACTTAGAGAGTCCAGCCCTTATCACTGAAAAGCCAATGCTCTTAGAAAGCCAGAAAGAGCCTAAAGGATGTCACTAACAGTTATTTCTAGAGGGGGCATTTGATCTTCTGCCTTATATACTTTCATGGGACTTTGTTTCAGCCAACCATGTACTATTTTTAAAGTTTTAACAGGGGCGCATGGGTGGCTCAGTCATTAAGCATCTGCCTTTGGCTCAGGGCGTGATCCCGGCGTTATGGGATCGAGCCCCACATCAGGCTCCTCCGCTACGAGCCTGCTTCTTCTTCTCCTACTCCCCCTGCTTGTGTTCCCTCTCTCGCTGGCTGTCTCTATCTCTGTCAAATAAATAAATAAAATCTCTAAAAAAATAAAAATAAAAAATAATGTTTTAACAAAATAACACCAAGATATTCCTATGGAGGGTTGAGACTAAAACAAATGATCTCTAAACATTTAGGGACGGCCACCTCCTGAAGAATAACCATCCATGCCTCACCCCCTCTCTCCCTCTCTCTCTCTCTCTCACACACACACAGTAAAAACCTTGCTAAATTAAGACTGACCTTTGTAGCACTGCATAAACCATAAGTCAATATTTTGATATATACAAACTTTGCTTTAAAATTAATTATTTCATCTTAGAGTGTGATTTAATTGACACAGGAAGCAATGCTGAGCTATCCAAGAAGGCATAGTTACTGAGGACTTGAAATGTGGCTAGTCCAAATTGATGTGTGAAAGTGTAAAATACATACCAAGATTTTGAAAACTCAGTACCAAAAAAAGGATGTAAATATCTCAATAACTTTTAAGAATTACATGTTGAAATTATAATATGGGATATATGGATTAAATGTTATTACAATTCATCTTTTAAAAAGACTTTTCAGGGGGCACCTGGGTGGCTCAGTCGGTTAAGCTCAGGTCATTATCTCAGGGTCCTGGGATTGAGCCCCACCACAGGCCCTGAGCTCAGCAGGAAGTCTGCTTGTCCCTCTCCCTCTGCCCATCCCCCTGCTCATGCTCTTTCTCTCAAATAAATAAATAATATATTTAAAAATATATATAAATAATTACATCAAAAACTAATGATGTATTATATGTTCGCTAATTGAACATAATAAAAAATATATGTATATATGTATGTGTGTGTATATATATATATGCATATACATATAAATAAAAAGACTTCTCAAATGTGGCTGCTTGAAATTTTTTTAAAGATTTATTTATTTAAGAGATAGAAAGAGCCAGCTGGGGGAAGGGCACAGGGAGAGGAAGACAAGCAGATGCCCCCTTGAGAGGGGAGCTGGAAGTGGGGATCCATACCAGGATCTTGAGATCCAACCTGAGCCAAAATCAAGAGTGGGTTGCTTAACCCACTGAGCCACCCAGACACCCTGAAAATTTTAAATTACAGTACAATTGTGGCTCCCATTACATTTTTATTAGACAGGTCTGATATAATTCTACAGATCTGAAACGAGAAAATTTGACCTCACCTGGGTATGTGATTTTCCTGCTTGTATGCAAAAAAAGTTTTTCTTTTTAACATATGTTCCTTCAGTTTTTGTCTTCTTTGTTCTAAACAAAAAAGCAACAAGTCAACATTTGTTACAACAATCACAGCAAATAAATATTCACTAAATGAACATCGTACTTAGAAAAATGTTCTACTAGAGATCAGATCTTATATACAACAGAAAATTTCCCAATTCGGTATTGCCTTTGAAAAACAGTCCCATTTTTAAGAGACCATTACCATAAAAGGTCTCCACAATCACTGCACAAGAATTACATTCTCTCTTGTCTGAAAGTGAAAAATCTGGAGAACATCATTTTCAACATACGGTTACTGAAAGCCAAGCTTTAAGAAACTAAATAGCAGAGTCGAGACACTAGACTCCAAGTTCTAATTTACCAGAACTGGGTCGGGTGTGAGTTTCTTCCCTTGCATTTCCATGTCCAGGACAAAGAAATAATATTATTTCTGAAGACCCAGCCAACCCTGGATTTACGTAAAGTCGATTGTGTTAAATTTGAGGCATCAGAGACAACCCCACCTCTCCCAAAAATTCGCTCTCCTCTCAGGAGGCGGGAGCGCCCTGCGCAAGCGCAGTCGGCACTCGACCAGGGCGCGGCCCCGCCCCCCGCAGGTCCCGAGTCCCCCAACACGGCTGGGCGGCCAGGAGTGCCGCGCACCCTCCCTCGCTAAACGGACTCCTCCACCGCAGGCCAGTCTCCGCCACCAGTGAATCACGCCCGGCCAGTAACGACCGCACGTGAGGCACTCAGCCCCGCACACTAACACCACGGACCGGGCACCGCTCTGGTTGTCCATTTCGCTAATGCCGAGGATGTGGCTGAGAGAAGCCGAGCGATCTGCCCAGGGATCTCACCCAACTGGTCAGGGCTGAAGCTGGTGGCGGACTCGAGGCCCAGGTCGATGAGTCCGAACCACGCCTCCCCCGCGGGTCGCGCTGCTCCCGCCCCCGCGGCCCTCACCTCTGAACGCGGGCTGAGCCCTCTGGCTCGGGGGCAGCTGCAGGTCCTGGGGCACGGCTGGGGTGCTCATGGCTGCTACCGGAGGGGGATGCCTCTCGTCTCTGACAGTCAGGAACTGCGCAAGCCAAGGCCGTGGCACACTGAGCTCGCCACCGGCGGGGCTGTGGAAGGCGCGGCGTGAATTGAATGAGCCAATGGGCGCCGAGGGGCGGAGCCTGGGCTGCGGGGAAGGGTTGTGCGTCTGCCAGTTTCAGTTAGCGCGGCTCAGCTGAGTCCCCAGGCTGGCCAAGCTGGTCAGCTGGTTCAACGTTGGGCTTGCGACCTGGGGAGAGTGGGCCTGCCAAGTCCCTGCTGTGTGGCAGATGGGACTAGTCTTTGGACGCTCACAGTGCGTAGAGGAAGGCAGACTAGAAAAGTGCCCTTTGGCTGCGCTTTTTAAACCAGAGCGTGTTCGCTGAGGAGGCTGTAAGCATCGACTGCTGGACCGAGAGCAGGTGTATTTCCCCTCCCCCAACATTACTTCATAGCCATATGACAGCTAGGAAGAGGGACTCTCGGACTGCTGACAACGCTGACTCCTCCTTTGGCGGTCCATCCTGTTTATGCCCACGCAATGACTTCCCTCCGGATTCGTGTTCCAGGCCCCCTGGAAGTTAACGTACGCCCAGACCGGAATGCAGGAAGGTTTGCTCTGATCGTCCTTAAAGTGGCACTCAGAGGGAGCCACTTTAGGTAACTGTTTGAACCGGGTTTTAAGCATGGACACTGATAGAAGGATACAATTTTTATATCTTCTGCACAGGTCTGAGAGCCTCCAGAGCTGGCTCTCAATGGCCAATTCTTCCCGTATTTCTCTGCTTTTTTCCTAAAGGCATCTTATGGTAGCGTCTTGCTAATGAGGAAGTTACTTTGGGATATTCTGTTGTTTTTTTCTTGCTGAAACGTCAGGTGTAACGTTGTGTAACTTTGCCTGCACTCGAGGCCAATTCTGGGAGAACCAAGAGCCAAACAGCACCGATCACCGGTCCTAAGACAACACTGCTGTTTGCATATTACTGTTAATATTGTCAGTGATCTACTACAGTTTCATCGGACAGGCTGGGTAACCAGGGATTCCCATTAAGTGACAGAGAACAGTTTAACAAAATAGAACAGTAAAAAAAAAAAAAAAGTGACTCAAGAACATCCAAATCATTATGCTAAGTGAAAGCCAGCCACAAAAGGTCACACATATGGTATGATTCCATATGAAATATCCATAATAGATAAATCCACAGAGAAATGACACAGATTGGTGGTTGCCAGGGGCTATGGGTAGGGGGAATGGGGAGAGACCAAAGAGCTATTCACTTTAAAAGGATGAATTTTATGTTATGTAAATTTCAGTATATTTTTTTTAAACGGGCATCATTAAAAATAGTGACTCAAAGAAAACCATGGAGAGCTCAATAGGCTGAGATGGTGGATAGAAAATCCCGCAAAACTGCTGGGTTTTCAATCTCAGCCCCCCAATCTCCAGACTCAGCCACTCCAAGAATGGTATCTTTTTAAAGACACTTTTTAAAATATCATCATCCCACAATTATTGGAGGGAAGGCAGACCATTCTCTAAAAGATCTGAGAGAAGACTTCCTTTCAGAACAGATCTTCACCAACACAGCTGACCATTTAACTGCAGCCATCTGGAGTATAGCTGATCAGCTTCTTGTGAAAGGAAGGGAGAGCACCTGTGGGAGAACAGGAAGGGACCATCCAAAGAATAGAAGGAAGACAAAGGCAGGATGAGGACAGAAAGTCTGGGGAGGAAGGAGCCTAAAGAAAGAGGTATTGGTCCAGTGTTGGGCACTGAAGAGGTCTAGTAGGATTGGGACTGAAAGGAACCATTGGATTCAGAAGCTAGGAGGTTCTGGCAAAAACACTCTGAGGACAAGTACAAAATATTGCCGAGAGAAATTAAAGAAACCCTAAATAAATGGAGAGAGATAGGATGCTTAGGGATCAGAAGACCCTATGCTGTTAAGATGTCCATTCTCTCCAAGCTGATCTATTCAATCCCATCCTAATCAAAATCCCAGAAGGCTTTTCTATAGAAATCGACTGATTGTAAAATTTAAATAGAAATGCAAAGGATCTAGAGAGGCAAAACAATCTTGAAAGAGAACAAAGTCAGAGGACTAACACTACCTGATTTCAGGATGTATTATAAAACTACGGTAATCAAGACAGTGTAGCTGGCATTGGTGTAAAGAAAAAGAAATCAATGGAATATAATAGAGATGCCAGAAATATACTCAGGCCTCTATGGTCACTTGATTTTCCACAAAGTTTCCAAGACCACTCAGTGGAGGAGAAGGATAATCTTTCCAACTAATACAAATACAGGGACCACTGGATGTCCACATAGAAAATGTTAACCATGACCCTTAACTCACCCTTTGGACAAACAAAACAAACCTCAAAATGGAATGTAGACCTGAATGTAAGAACCCAAACTATAAAACCTCTAGAAGAAAACATAGAAGAAAAATCTCAGTGACTTTGTGTTAGGCAAAGTTTTCTTAAATAGGAGACAGCACGAACTATAAAAGAAACAATACACTGGATTTCATCAAAATTAAAACCTTTTGCTCTTCAAAAGTCACTTTAGAAAACTAAACTACAAAGCAGGAGAAAATATTTGCAAAGCATATTTAATAAAGGACTTTCACCAGAGTATGTAAGCACTCCTACAACTCAATTTTTTCAATGGCAAAAAAAAAAAAAAATAGTATTTCACCAAAGAAGATACAGGAAACCAAAAATAAGCACAAGGAAAATACCTAATGTCCTTAATCATCAGGAAAATGTGATTAAAATCACAATGAAATACCACTGACTATGTACTCACTAAAATGGCTAGTGCTTAAAAGATAGACAATAGTAAGCTTTGGCAAGGAACTGGAACTCTCATATACCACTGGTTGTATTACAAAATAATGTAGCTATCTAGGAAAGCAGTTTTGCAGTTTCTTATAAAGTTAAATATGGACTTACCATATGACCCAGCAATTACTCTTCTAGGTATTTACCCAAGAAAAATGAAAGCATGTACACAAATGCTTATAGCATCTTGACTCACAATAGCTCCAAGCAGAAAATAACCAAAATCTCCATCAACTGATGAGTAGATAAACAAATTGTGACATATTCATACAATGGACCACTACTCAGCAATAAGGAACAAAATACTGAATAATGCAACATGGATAAAATGAAAAAAAACTCAGTTTTTTCCTTTCTGTGCAGGGAAACACCCAGCTTCCCCTATTGTGTTTCTTTCCAGTGTGTCTTCTTTTCTCTCACACAGAATACTTCACTTCTGACACTTCTGGTCACCAAAGGTGTGGAGGTTTTTTTTCTCCACAACGAGCAATTCTCAGTGACACCAGCTGGGTGTCCCACAGTCGAACTCAGTTTTAACACAACCTGGAGAGAGTGTCAGCCACCACAGGCTAAGGACTCGATCCCTCAATCCCCCAAAAGGCCTTCCCTTCAACTTCAGAGGCCTGTGGAAACCTAGGTTATCACTTATGCTTCTCACTGAACCCCTCCTTGGGTTTGAATAATTTGCTAGAGCAGCTCACAAAACTCAGAGAAGTGTTTACATGTCTTTACCTGTTTTTAAGAGGATAACATAAAAGATACAGATGAACTGCCAGGTGAAGAGATACATACAGCAAGGTCTGGAAGGGTCCGGAGTGTAGGTGCTTCTGTGCCCGTGGAGTTGGGGTGTGCTACTCTCCTTGTGTGGATGAGTTCACCAACCTGGGAGCTCTCCAAAGCCCCAACTGTTGAGAGTGTATGGGGGCTTTCTCATGTAAGCACAATCAATGATTAAGTCTGTTTCCAGGCTCTCTCCCTTCTCTGGAGAAGTGTGGGACCAGATGGAACCTGAAAATTTCAAGCTGCTTATCAGGGCTTTCTGGTGACCAGCCCCCATCCAGAAGACCACCAAGAGTCACCTCAATAAAACGGAAGATTTTCCTAGAGTGCTTATCACTTACGAAATCACAAGGGTTTTAGGAGCTCTATGCCAGGAACCAGGAGCAAAGACCAACAAATATTTTCTATTATCTCACCATTTGTGAGTCTCAAAAACATGGCATTACATTTAAGAAGCCAGAGACAAAGGACTACATACTTCATGAATCCATTTATATGAAATTCTGGAAAAGACATAGATTCCATATGAGTGAAATCATGCGGTATTTTTCTTTCCCTGTCTGACTTATCTCACTTAGCATAATGCCTTCTATGTCCATCCATGTCGTCACAAATGGCAAGATCGCATCCTTATGGCTGAGTAATACCACGCATGTGCGTGCACACGTGTGAGTGTGTGTGTGTATGTGCCACTTTTTCTTTATTCACTCATCTATTGGTGGACACCTTGGTTGCCTCCATACCTTGTCTGTTGTAATTAATGCTGCAATAAACATAGAGGTGCATGTATCTTTTTGAATTAGTGTTTTCATCTTCTTTAGGCGAATACCCAGTAGTAGAATTACTAGATCATATGGTATTTCAATTTTTAGTTTTTTGAGGAACCTCCATCATGTTTTCCACAACGGCTATACCAATTTACATTCCTACCAACAGTGCACAAGCATTCCTTTTTCTCCATATCTTAACATTTGTTTCTTGTCTTTTTGATTCTAGCCTTTCTGACAGGTATGAGGTGATATCTCATTGTGGTTTTGATTTGAATTTCTCTGGTAATTAGAGATGAGCATCATTTCACGGATCTGTTGGCCATCTGTATGTCTTCTTTAGAAAAATGTCTATTTATGTCCTCTGTCCATTTTTTTAATGGGATTGTTTGTTTTTTTTGGTGTAAAGTTATATAAGTGTTTATATAACCCTGTATCAGATAAATCATTTGCAAATATCTTCTTTCATTCAGTAGGTTGTCTTTTTGTGTTGTTGTTGGTTTCCTTTGCCATGCAAAAGCTTTTTATTTGGTGTAGTCCCAATTATTTATTTTTGCTTTTGTTTTCCCTACCTGAAGAGACATATCTAGAAAAATGTTGCTATGCCCAATATCAAAGAAATTACGTCCTACATTTTTTCGTAGGAGTTTTATTGTTTCAGGTCTGACATCTAGGCCTTTAATTCACTTTGATTTTATATTTGTGTATGGCATAAGAAAGTGGTCCGGTTTCATTCTTTTATATGTAGCTGACCAGTTTTTCCCAACACCATTTATTCAAGAGACTGTCTTCCCCATTGTATATTATTCCCTTGTTTGTCACAGAATAAATGACCATATAATCATGTGTTTATTTCTGGACTCCCTATTTGTGCCATTTGTCTATGTGTCTATTTTGTGGCAGTACTATACTGTTTTGATTACAGCTTTGTGGTGTATCTTGAAATCTGGGATTGTGATACATCCAGCTTTGTTTTTCTTTCTCAAGATTGCTTTGACTCTTTGAGGTCTTTCATGGTTCCCTACGAATTTTAGTATTCTAGTTCTGTGAAAAATTCTATTGGTATTTTGATAGAGATTGCATTGAATCTGTGTATTGTTAGTATCTAGTCTTACAACAACAAAATCTTCCCATTACATACTTAAAAAAATCATAGTTTGGAATAAATTTAAGTAGCAATAATAGCAATACATGTACCAGTTGTTTTGAACATTTTACCATTATTACAGAAGAATAACATAATTTAAAAAATTATATTTTAGAAGGGGAACATAATGCCTGCAGAAAAACAAAGCTCACAAATTAAGCTTTTCTTCTATTATCTCTAACTTTCTTCCCATATCTTTGTTCTGGTTTTGGTTCAAAGGTTTATGAGCTATGATATATAAGATACTTAGCTCAAAAGATGTATAATCTATGGTGTGTGGGTGTGTGTGTGTGGCTTTGGTCATGAGACTTGCATTCTAGGGTACTTTCCCACAGGAA
Source organism: Ailuropoda melanoleuca (assembly GCF_002007445.2). Taxonomy (NCBI): domain Eukaryota; kingdom Metazoa; phylum Chordata; class Mammalia; order Carnivora; family Ursidae; genus Ailuropoda; species Ailuropoda melanoleuca. Next base: position 80,261,425 of record NC_048224.1, on the reverse strand, counting down.
ACAAGGGATCCTGTACCATTTTCCCTACGTGTAGTGGAACACTCAGATCACAGAACCCAACCATGTACACCTTTATTATCTCTCTTCTTTTTAGGGAGCTCACTGTGCTGAACAGTTTTAATCTTGATTGTTGCATCCTGAGCCAAAGAGGGTACTTTTCTTGTCCCTGGGGACTTCTCAGATTTCCTTCTCCCTGGCTCTCATCTTTGGACACTTCTCCCAAGTCAAGGATCTAAGGACTGACCCGTGGGAATCCTGACAGCCCTGTCCATTGGTTTTCAACATCTTCCTGTTTCCAGTTAGATGCTGTGATAGTTAATTTTATATGTCAACTTGGCTGGGCCCCAGGGTGCCCAGATATTTGGTCAAATATTATTATTCAGGGTGTTTCTGTGAAGGTGTTTTTGAGTGAGATTGACATTTAAAATGGCAGACTCTGTGTAAAGCAGATTGCTCTTCATAACGTGGGTGGGCCTCATCCAATCAGTTGAAGGTCTGAACAGAACAAAAGGCTGACTCTCCCCACTCCCGGCAAGAAAAACTCTGCAACAGATGACTTTCAGACTCAAATCGGACCATCTTTTCCTCTTAGTTCTCCAGATTGTTGGCCCTGGTGGTCTTTGGACTTGAACTATAACCTTAGCTTTCCTGGGTTTCCAGCCTGCCTGCCAATCCTACAGATTTTGGACTTGCCAGCGTCCATAACAGCACAAACTAATTCTTTATCCCATCTCTTTCTCTGGAGAACTCTGACTAATACAGATGTCCTGTTTTCATTCCTGGATGAATTATCTGGCAGGTACTATGGCCTACTCCATTCTCATTTCTTGACATGTCTGAGAACATGACATTTCTCCTTGCTCCAAACTGGAAAGAGAAAACCCCTGCTTCTATCACAACAGCTGTCATATGTCAGGCTTTCTGTTTGTTTACTGCAAACTGTGTGCCCCTCAAGGGCAGAAAGCATACTTTGTTTTCATGTTCACACTGCCCAACATTTTGATAATTGCAAAGTCCAGGAAAGACCACACAATTCCACATCAGACTAGAACACTTAGTTTACATGATGTACTTTTAATAGGAGAAAAGGTTTTTTTAAAAGTATAAATAATCTAATGCTAAAAAATCAGGAAATGATAGTAAATGATCACATATGATGATGGTATATTACCATAAATAAAATGTCAATGTTTAGTGCTTTGGGATATTTTCATGAAATAAAATGAAAGATACAAAAATACAGAAAAGAAGGGTCAGAAATAGACCAGAATACACACAGGATTTTAGAACATGATAAAGGTGGCAATTTAATTCAGTGGAGAAAAGATGGTTTCTGTTCAGTGGAAAGAGTCTTACCTTTCTTAAGGAACCTGTAATACAGATCAGTGACTTCATGATTAGGGGAAATGCAGAGCCCTGGGAGCAGAGGGAGACTTCCCTCCACCCTTCTGCCACATGGACAAGCATGCAGCTTTGGGACCTGTGAGACTGGGCACGGTGAGGTAAGTAGCCTCACGTGCATGGCCTGGCCTTACTCTCCTTGCCCTAATCCTGGCCTGTTGATCTTGTCTTTATTTAAAATGGTGATTTCATTTATCATGGATTTTTTGAATTAATTTTGATTTTTTAAAAACATACTGCTTTACTATACCAAGATAAAAAGCTTTTGGACAGCAAAGCAAACCATCAACAACACAAAAAGGCAACCTACTGAATGGGAGAAGATATTTGCAAATGATACATCCCATAAGGGGTTAATATCCAAAATATATTAAGAACTTATACAACTCAACCCCTCAAAAACAAACAATCCAATTAAGATGGGCAGAGGACCTAAATAGACACCTTTCCAAAGAAGACATACAGAGATATCACTTTACACCTTTCAGAATGACTAAATTCAAAAAGACTAGAAATAACAGGTGTTTATGAGGATGTGGAGAAAAAGAAACCCTTTTGCACTTTGGTGGGAATGCAAACTCATGCAGCCACTATGGAAAACAGTATGGAGGTTCCTCCAAAAACTAAAAATGGAATTACTATATGATCCAGTATTTCCACTACTGGGTATTCAAAGAAAGTGAAAACACTCATTCAAAAAGATATATGCAGCTCTACATTTATTGCAATATTAATTAATTACAATAGCCAAGGTATGGAGGTGACCCAAGTGTCCGTCGACAGATGAATGGATAAAGAAGATGTGATATATATATATATATATATATATATATATATATATTAGAATATTACTCAATGATTAAAACAAATGAAATCTTAGCATTTTCAATGACATGGGTGGAACTAGAGGGTATTATGCTAAGTGAGATAAGTCAGACAGAGAAAGACAAATGCTATATGATTTCACACATATGTGGAATCTAAAAAACAAAATAAATGAATAAACAAAAAGCAGAAGCAGACCCATGAATCTAGAGAACAAATTGATGGTTCTCAGAGAGGAAGGGGATGGGGGATGGGCAAAATGGGCAAAATGGGTGAAAGGGAGTGGGAGATACAGGCTTCCACCTATGGAATAAATCACAGGAATATAAGGTACAGAATGGGGAATAGGGTCAATTAAGAAAAAAGAACAAAAAAACCCAAACATATTGCTTTAACATATCATTCATATGGATCACTGAATTTTTTGGCACCCCCTTAAGTTTTGCACCTGAGAGGAGTGCCTCCCTCCCCTCGCCTGAGTCCCAATCCTGCCCAGCTTGGGAGGAACAAACAGCTTCTCTTGCCAGCAGCATTGGAAAGGAGTTGAACACCTAGCGGGTATTCAACAAATGTTTTTTGAATACTTGCTGAATGAGTGAGAAGGCTGAGAACCAAGAAGCCTGTCTTGAAGTGACTCAGAAGAGATGTTCTCAACTTACTGACCTACTTGTGTATGGTCCCCTGGGAAAAACCACCTGTCAGACCTTGTCATGTGAGATCTTAATAGGCTGCCTTGCATAGGCACTGTGAGATCTCACATATAAAGTGATTATAAAACACTTACGGAACGTGGCTTAAAGGAGAAGGAACAAGATGAATTAGAATAGGATTCCCCTGTGGAGTGTGAACTTAGGGATGCCGTAGAAGAAAGCTTCTTTACAAATGCCATGAGAACTCTATGTAGATGTAATCAGAAGAGTCACTCAGGTGTTTCTGGAACTAAAAAATAATCTAGAACTTAAAAAAATTCCCAATTTAAAAATTCAACAGAAGAATTAGGAAAGTTCAGCCCTCAAATATATAGAAATGAATATGATGAGGGAAAAGGTCGCAGTCATGGGAGACAGACAGTTATGACAGGTTTAGAATACACAAATAATCAAAAGTTCCAAAGGGTCAAAAAAAGAACACATAGACCAGAAGTGATAATCAAATAAATAATAGAGGAACACCTTTCTGAAGAAGACAGAAACTTGAGCCTTCAAATTGAAAAGCATCATCATCTCACAGGCAGGAAAATGAGGAGGGATACAGACCCAGAATCTTTGACCTGGTGGAATTTCTGAACCTCAAGGTCAATGAGAAAATCTTACAGGTTCCAGGCAGACAGAACAGATCGCTTACAAAGGGTGAAGCAGTCTCATGCTGGGCTTACCCTTCCATTGCCTCTTTCAATCCATGGCATGGCAAAATCACATACCTAATTAAATCCATATCTTTCCTACTCTCTCATTCGGTTTTGCCCCTGAATGGGGCTGGAGTATTGCTTCTCTGGCTTTAATTGCATGCCAGGAAATGTCACTCGGGCTAGGAAACTTCATAGTATCCTTCCCTAGTGCGTTTATACCTCCTCACACTTCTTCCCCTCTTCCAGTCTTGCTCCTCCTCTGAGAAACAGAAGCAGTCCAGAGAATTTTTGCAGATTCCCCCCACAAAAATCTATCCGCCTCCCATACCCTGCTCTCCTCTGATAATAGCAACGTCTCTGACCCTCTCTTGTGCATCCTCTCTCATCTTCTCAAGGACAGGTCTCCCCTCTCTCTCATGGCTATCAGCACTCAAACATACTATTATTTTTTTCCACCTGGAAAACAAATGAACAAATGATCCAAACTCACTCTCGACCTCACTTCCCCTTCCTGTTACCAATCCATTTCTTTGCTCTCCTTTGCAGCAAAGTCCTCAAGGGAGGTGTCTACGTTCCCTACCTACAATTCCTCTCCTCTTTTTCTTTTTAAAAACCGCTCCATTAAGACTTGTTCTTCTACCCACCCCCCATTGCACTCACTCTCGTCAAGGCTGCCCATAACTCCACTGAGCAATTCTCAGTCCCGTGAACTTGACCCATCAGCAGAATTATACACAGGCTCTTTCCTTCTCCCTGATATACTGTCTTTACTTGGCTTCCAGGACCCCACCCTCTCCTGGTTTTCCTATCTCACTAGCGGCTCCTTCACTGTCTCCTTTTCTGTGCCTCTTCTTCTCCTGAAGTGTTGATTTTGTCTAAATAATCCTATCCTTTTAGGTGGAGGCTGTCCAACTTCACTTGGTGTTAGTGATTATTCAGGACAAGATTTTCTTTTGACTGCAACACCTCTGTCACTAGAACATGTGATTCTTTTTTTTTTTTTTAAAGATTTTATTTATTTATTTGACAGAGATAGAGTCAACAAGCGAGAGAGGAAACACAAGCAGGGGGAGTGGGAGAGGAAGAAGCAGGCTCATAGTGGAGGAGCCTGATGTGGGGCTCGATCCCATAATGCCGGGATCACGCCCTGAGCCGAAGGCAGACGCTTAACCGCTGTGCCACCCAGGCGCCGCTAGAACGTATGATTCTTAATCTCAGGGTCGTGAGTTCAAGCCCCAAGTTGGGTATGGAGTCTACTTAAAAAAATGTTTTTCTTTTGATTAAAAGGTATTCGGAAATAACTTTGTCAGTAAACAAATAAAAAAAGAATAAAATCCCTGTCAAGCAGCAAATATAACAAAAATGATAATGTCTAATGTAGACAGAACTATTTGGCCTGGGAAAAAGACCAATTTGCAGGTGGCACTACATCCTTGTTAAATCAGTTCCCAGTATGTAGCAAGCTGTCTAAAATGTGTGCAAACTCTCTAAAGCACTAATTCTGTTTTGGGAAGACACTCTAAGAAAATAATCCTAAAGCGCCAAAAATACATCAGTTGTAGAAGTACATATATAGGTGCTCTATTTATAATGTAAAGATGTAAATAAAATGAAAGGGGCAGCGACAGAAGCACAGCAGGTGCTATCAGCAACCAAGGACTGGTTTGTGGGGACCAACACACAGGTAAATTATGAAAGATCTATATATTAAAATATTGTCTAGAGTAAATACATGAGGTTCTTGTTGACACTGAAAATGTTTAAATGAAAATGATCTTAATGGGGAAGAAAGAGGGGCACAAAATAGTACTTTTCATTCTGTTGGCAGTTGTGTAAAAAAACAGTTCAGGCCATAAATCTTTATTTGAAAAGAAAAGTTACAGTAGAATTATCTACAAGCTTTCATGAACGTGGCAACACGCTGGGCACTGACAAGGAAACGCACAAATATGCAAGAATAACACACAGTGAGGAGGGCCAGCCTGCGTCCTGGCCTTCCTCAAAGTCCCCGGTAAGCTCTGGGTCTGCGCCCGATCTGGACAAAGGATGGGACCGACGTTCCCGCCGGGCCACAGGCGGACCGACCGCCAGGGGGCGCTCCACGCACGACCCCACGGTCCCGGGAGCCCTCCCCGCCCGGCCTCCGCCCCGCCTGCCGCCAGGGGGCGCCGCAGGCTGTCCAGCACTCGGCTGATCGCCCCCGAGCGCCGGCGCGGGCGAGCGGCGGAGGCCGGCCTGTTGGCGGCCATGGACCGCTTCGTGTGGACCAGCGGCCTCCTGGAGATCAACGAGACCCTGGTGATCCAGCAGCGCGGGGTGCGCATCTACGACGGCGAGGAGAAGGTAGGGGCGGCCTCCGGGACGGCGCGCGGTCTGGCCGGCCTGCGGGGCTTCTCCGACCCGGCGTCGGGTCCCCACCCCACGGCGCTCGGGCGGCCGAGCTCAGGGAGCGGCGGGGACGGCGGACGTGTGTCCGGATGCCTGCGCCTCCGGCCCCGGATCGGGCGTGGTGATGGCGCCCGCGCCGGGCCAGTGCCGCGTTTGCCCGGCGTCCTGACCCGGCGTGCCTCGGTGAGCGGGGTGCGGCCGGAGTGCGTGGGGTCTGCGCCGCCGAGCGGGCGGGAGTGCCCTGCAGGGGTTTCTGAGAAGCGTGTCCGGGTCTCCCCGGGACGCCTTTCTCAAGGCTCTCCCCCCTCCCCGCCTTTTTTTTTTCTTTTTCTGGAATGACTTTAGAAAGGAGTCTAGAGCGTTTGTTTTGTTAAGTGACGTGGTAGGCCGTGCCTTGTCATCCAGGCATAAACCTTAGGAGATGCGATTGCATCTGGAGAGAAGTGTTCCCAGTGTGAGCGTTCGGTGCAGACTTCCGTCCCACTGTTCCCGCCGGGGAAGCCGGTTCCACCTCGGCTGGGGCTGCACCCCGCGGGAAGATCCATACTCCGGAGATGAGTGCTGCGGGGAAAGGACAGGCTGCTTAATTCAGGAAGCGGGCGACCTGGGAAGACGGTGGACGAACGTCCCAAGGACCATCCTCCCCGTCCAGGGGAAGCCGGAAGGGCTTAAAGGGAAAGGCGGGGGAAAGGGGAGGGTGCTCCGTGCAGGAGAAGCAGGTTCCCTGGCGGTTAGTCCGAGGTGAACATCTTGCTGGCATCAGCCGCAGCTGTTTTCTAATGCAGTCAGGTTTTATTTTCTGAGAAAGTCTGGTCCACTCCTCAAGGCCAGTAGTCTGCAAGTCTCAAGGGAAGTAGGTAGTTCTGCTGCACACCAAGGGACTTAGGTCAGCCTGCAAGGAGGGTATAAGGTCGAGGCAAGTTAGCCCGTAAGACCGGTTGGAGAGCTGTTGCAAAATTAGTAACCTCCTCTGGATGAAATGTATAAGCTGGAATCAGAAACATGTTAAAAACCCGTTCATTCACCAGCATTTATATTTTCCAGAAGTTTTCACTTGCTGTCACTTCTTTTTTGTGGTTTTGTTAATGAAACAAACTTTGTGGAAGTTAATGAAACTTCCTTATGTACTTTGCGTTTGTTCCTTGACCCCTAGCTTTTCCTGGTCGGTACGTGCAGAAGCTTGAGACTTCCTTCCTCCTCGGTCATGGAGGGCAGGGGTTACCCAGCTATCCAGGGGTTACAGTTGACAAGACATGGGACCCAGGTGTTCTGCCTCCCTGAGGGTATTTTCCATGTACTGTGCTGCCTCCATTATCAAGTCAAGGTCTTTGTCTTCAAATAATTTGCTTGGATTTACTCGATATCCTGCCTCAGCACTTTCATTAACTTGATCTCAAATTGGGTTTGCATCTTTTGGTTGGAGTGACAAGCTGAGTGTTTTTTACACCAAGGTTACAACCTTTGGAACTGTTTTAAATGGGAAGCATAATCAAATTCCCCTCTCTCAGCCGGTTTGGTTATGCCTCCCTCTCAGAACTGAATGCAATCGTAGATTGGTATTAAGAGACTCCACTAAAGACAGTCCCTGCTGTGAAGTCCACCTTTGCAGGGCACCACACTCTGTTGTTCTATGTAATTCCAATATGCAAATTAGGAACATCTTGGCTGGCACATAATACAACTGTGACAATAAAAAGTCAAAACTAGTAGCACCTGTATATGAAAAACCATTGCTAAACCAGTGTATTCTAGTGTTCCCTTTTAAGTTTTTTTCTTCTTTTAGCGGACAAGTAGATATAGTTAGCAGAGGATTAATAAAGAAGTATTGGGAAAAATTTAGTTAAGACCGTAAGATCCACTGAGGAATTCTTAACTGTTCCAAAAGCTGAGGGTAGTGAGGGAGGGATGTAGGTGTCCTGAAATTGAAGCAGAGCTCTAAGACAAGCCTGCTCACCGCTGTGGTCCCTGAGCTGCATCTGATGAGTCACTGGCTAGCTGTCCCCAGGGTGGCTGAGGGCTAGACTGATTCCTGGGGGAAAGTCCCATGTCCTGGCTTCCTGCATGTGCTGGAAGGCTTCCAGACCTCACATAGTCTGAAGACTCTAGGAAGCTCCATATCAGCCTCCAGATCTGGTCCAGTTCCCTTTCAATATCTTCCACTGGCTCCCTTGGGCTAGGGCACACTCCAGGCCGGTCTGCTCAGCCTTCATAGCTTTGCATCCCAACACATTGCTGAGGCAAGCCTACGCGTGGCTGTCAACTCGATCAGGCGGTCGCTCCTGGAGGGCAGAAACTGTGCCTTACTCCTCCTTGTATCTTTTGGCTCATTGTGGGTGTGAAACACATTAAAAAAAAAAAAAAAGACCTGAACAATTAGAGCACCTACTATGTGCCAGGAGCTTTACGTAAATCTCATTTAATCCTCCCAGTGGGCATATGACATGGTGAGTATTTTATGGACGAGAAAATAACTCTTAGAAAGTGACTTGCCCACACAGAGTTAGTTAGCAGGAGAGACAAGAGGTAAATCTACATTGATCAGACTCCCAAAGCCTGCCCTTTGTCCGCTGTGCCACGATGCTTCCCGAATATAGCAGTCACCAGGGCCAGACTCTTTATGTAACGTTTAATAAAGTGGCTACTCCCAAAGATGAAGACCCAGAGGCTCATAGTTGATAGTTGAGGAAACTGTGACCTGTCTGAGGTCACACACTTCGTATTTGGTGGAGCCGCAGTAGACTGCTTTTCCCACCGCCCGAGCACCCGAGCGTCTCTTGTGAATAAATGTGTGCCTGCTTGTTTCTACAGGCTGAGTTTTCATGGGCCCATTATGACTGGGATAGTATGTTGTTATCTTAAGCAGCGAAGACAGGTCATTTGTTTAAATGTCTCAGCTAATTTAAAAATATAATGAAAGCAGGTTAGTAGTGTCTAAAGTGGCAAGTTGGCAGCATATACTGGGAGACTTGGAAAACGTTTATTTTCTTTCAGCTGGGTGTTTCGCTTTGAGGAATTGACCCCTGGGAAATAATCAGAGGTGCATAAAAATATGATGAGCGAGGCTGCTCATCTCAGCATTCGTATATGTATTCTATATTATTCCATATACGGAAAATTGGAAGCAATCTGAATGTCCACCATAGGGTTTTGTTAAATATGACATGCCTTAATCAACACGAGGAATTGCTAATGATAGGCTGCCAACTGAAAAAAGCAAGTTATAAAACTATAAATATAATGGCTTCATTTTATTTAAAGATTATTCACACATACACACACGTATACATATATACATATGTGCATGGTGTGTGTATACACACGCACACACTCTGGTTGGTATGATTATGAGTGATTTCATTTTCTTTTTTAGACTTAAACTATTTTTCCAGATTTTCAACAGTGTATTACTTTTATAACAGAAAAATGTTAAATAATAAAACAGGGTAAGAGTTTATCCAGCAAATGCCTAAGTTAGATCAACCTTTAAGTAGTTAAAATTATTCTAGCTCTGAGTGGCAGGAGCAAACCAGCCTGAACTCGTCTATCAGGTTTAGCTCATAATCCCTTGGAATCCCTGAAGGGAAGTATTACACAATTTCTTCACTTAGAGCAGCAGCATTTTACGTTTGCACATTGTTAATTAACATAGCAATGGAATATACTCTTGTCTTCAGCTTTAAATTAACATCCTTATGCTTGAATTTCATAAGAGAAAATGCATTTTCTTAATCAGAACTGTTATGCTGTAATGCAGCATTGTGTACTCTCAAGTTGATAAAATAGTTGTTTTTGGAAGAGGGAAATCTTACTCATTGACAAAAAAGAGGTTTTTAAAATCTCTTAAACTCAATTATTTGGTTTTGCATAAACAGTTGAAGCCAGGTTGAGTTAAGTGCCAGGAGTATGTGTGTTCTAGTTCTGATTCAGTAGAAAACATGGAACTCATCAAGTCTTTTCTCTGAGGGTCTGAAGTACTTTTGTGGAATGATCTCTCACAGAGTGTATTTAAACTAGACGGCTCAGTAGGCCTCTTACCATTAAAGCTTGTTAACCGTATTGATAATGACTAACATATTACTAATATAGTCATACCTTACTCTTAGAAAATAATTTTTAAAAATTCATATTAAGGGGATTGGTTGTTTATTATACAGGGAGTTTTTTGACAGAAAAAGTGTTTGTTTATTATACAGGGAGTTTTTTGACAGAAAAAGCGTTTCTGTGTATGTTTGATTTAACAAAAAATAATTTATACACATTTCAGACTACACGAAGTTATATATGTCTGTAACACATTTTTTATTTTTTTTCATTAGACAAATAATAAAGTTGTTAAATATGGGTAAGCCAAAAGAAGAAACCTGAAATAATCAGTAATCCTACTACCCATAAACAATTACTTTTGGCACATTCTCTGTTTGTGGCTGTGTGTGTGTGTGTGTGTGTGTGTGTGTGTAATCACGCTATGTGTACTACTTTGAAACCTACTTTTTCTTTGTTAATATAAATATCTTGTAATATATTAAATGTCGATTTGCATGAATAATTAAATTCATAATTATTTTTACTGAATGCTATGTAACAATGTTCTAATTGGTTATTCACTTGACAGACATTTTTAACCACATTATTTTAAACTCAAAAGGATTATTGAGTAATAAACTGGACCCTAATGAAATGCTTTCCTTTGAGTTTTTTTTTAATTAAACAATTTTTTTAATTTGAATATAGTTGACTCACAATGTTCTGTTAGTTTGGGGTGTACAACATACATAGCAATTTGACAAGTTTGTACATTATGCTGTTTTCATCACAAGTGTAGCCACCATCTGTCCCAATGCAGTATCAGTGATTATATTCCTTTTATTCCTATGACTTTCATACCATAACCGGAAGCCTCTATCTCCCACTCCTCTTCCCCCATTTTGCCCACACCGCCCCCTTCCCCGTCTGAGTTTGTCTTTTAAGGCGGCCTTAAAATGGGACCAGTCTTATAACTTTTGAAATAACTAATTACTCCTCAAAAGGATACAAGCAAGTCCTACCTTATAACAAATTCTACTTCCTAGTAATTAGAGTTAATAGAAGCTTCCAATATATTTCTTGATTTTAAAAGAAATGAAGGGATTTGATATATTATCTCTTGGGTTCCAACTCTCAAATTTGCTTATTTTATAATTTTCAATGCATAAAATAACAAAGGATGAGGATTAAGAGTTTGGTCCTAAAGATATAGCTGGTATGTGTGTGTGTGATTGTATTATAGTTTTTAAAAACATTTTTTACGTTTATATTTTGAGTAGGTGATGCAATCCCATGACAAAAATCCCAAAATCACAAAAAGTATAAAGTTAAAAGTCACCCTTTCACCTTTGTCTCTTTGTCACCCAGTTCCCCCTCAGAGGCCACCAGTGTATCATTCTAGAGAGCTGTGCATTGGTATCATGCATAGGTATTTGTATAAAATAAATTGTGTTTCCTTTTTTAAAATGTAAATTTGTAATATACTATGCATACAAAGTTCCAAATCTTGCTCTTTTTTTTTTTCATTTAATCTATGTGGAGAATTTACCATATTTCATCAGTTCTAAATGCCCATCTCCCCCTCCCCGCACACATTTTAACAACTGGAATCAGGATGCACTTGATCACGGCATCTTAGATTTTATTGAATGCAATATGTAGATAGAATCTCCTCATTCTTTTTAACAACTGAGCAGCAGTTCATTCATTGTGTGGATGTACATTTCTCATTGGACATTTAACTTGTTTACTATATTTTGCTTTTCGCAAAGAGCAATGAATACCTTAGTAGTATATCATTGTGCACATGTGCGAATTCATCTGTAGGATAAATTCCTAAAAGTGAAATCACTGGAGCAAAGGATATGTGTGTTTGTGTTTTTGATAGATATTAATACATCGCCGTCCACGGAGATGGTCCCTCCAGCAATGTGTGCGAATGTTTATTTCCCCAACACTTCAGTGGCTGCCAATCTCCTGGATGAAGGGGTGTCCTGATGTTCTCTTAATTTGCTTTTTTCTTGTTATCTGTGAGGTTGGCTGTGTATTGATGTGTTTAAGAGTCATTTGTAGTTCCTTTTATGTGAACTTTCTGTTATAGTCTTTGCCCATTTCTCTAATGGATTACAGGTTATTTTTAAAAACTGATTTGTAAGAGTACTTTATATATTAAGGAAATTAACCCTTTGTCTCTGATGTGAGTTACAGTTATTTTTCCCAGTCTGCCATCTTTTCCTCGGTGGTTTTTTCCATGAGGAATTTGTGTGCATGTGTGTGGAGTTCAATTTATAAATCTTTGCCTCTAATGGTAAAGGGCTTAGTGTTTTCCTTGAAAGACCTTCTCTATTCTTAGAGTATTTAGAAAACTCTCTTGTGATTTTTTTCTATACTTTTATAATATTTTGACTCTAATATTTGATCTAGACTTTATTTTGGTGTAGTATATTAGGTATAAGTCCAACATTATTACTATTATTATTATTATTATTATTCTCCTCTACTGGGCAACCGAGTTGTCCTAGTGCCATTGATTGACTCGCTAGCCACACTTGTTTTTGTATGTGTTTGTGTCTATTTTCTTATTATTTAAAAATTATTTTAAAAAATTATATGAGTTATACACAAATTCAATCTCATGGTAAAAAATGCAATCAATAGTGAAGTGGATGTCTTTTCCTACTGCTTATGTGTGTATATATATATATATACACATGTATATATCTCACAATGTAGTTTGGGGGATATGGAGATCATCTCTATCTGATTACATTATATGTGATATGATATAAATTGCTTTCTCTTCTCCCCACTAACTCTGTCAGAATTCTGTGATAGTCCATGCAGCTCTGCCTCATTCTTTTTAACCTCTGCATGGATTCCACGGTATGAATGTATCATGCTTGATTTAACTACTACCCTGTTGTTACACACCTAGATTGTTTGCAATTTTTTCCTAATTTATTAAGGCTGTGTGTGGAGAGAGAGAGAGCGAGAGAGAGAGCACATGCATACAAGCTTATGAAATGTGCAGCATTGCTTTTCTTTAATTTGTGGTAAGCCTAATTCTCAAATGTTTATTTATATGATTAACTTATTATTGTATAATTCATAAGGAAGAAAATCTGGACCACATTAAGTGATACATCATTAATGTTTTGTGACAATCTTGTCTTTCTAGATAAAATTTGATGCTGGGACCCTCCTTCTTAGTACACACCGACTAATTTGGAGAGATCAGAAAAATCATGTAAGATAAAGGGTTTTTAAAAACCCTGTTCTAGGTTTTAAATCACTGAAGCCCTTTCATTCTTTCTTTCTTTCTTTTTTTTTTTTAAAGATTTTATTTATTTATTTGACAGAGAGACACACAGCCAGCGAGAGAGGGAACACAAGCAGGGGGAATGGGAGAGGAAGAAGTAGGCTCCCTGCGCTGGGAGCCTGATGGGGGCCTCGATCCTAGGATCCTGGGATCACGCCCTGGGCCAAAGGCAGATGCTTAACGACTGAGCCACCCAGGAGCCCAGCTTGCTTGCTTTCTTTCTTTCTTTCTTTCTTTCTTTCTTTCTTTCTTTCTTTCTTTCTTCTTTCTGTTAAAACTAAGAAATGCAATAAATTTCCATTTTCAAAATGTTAAAATAGTGTGTCTCATGTGATCTCTCTGAATGGAGTGCATATAGAGGAGTTAGGGGTTGTCCCTCATTCAGCTCCAGAAAAGTCTATAGTTGCTGAATAGAGAGAGAGAATCATGGTCACTCCTGCTTTTAAACATCAATCAGAACCTACCCCATACCTGAATGTTCTGTGTGTAATGGGAATATTTCTCCCAATTGTTGTCAGGGGTCCTCAGAACAACCTATTTCTGAGACTCTGGAAGGATAGGTCTGCTGGGAAGTACATGCTTTTACCTAGATATTGAGAGGACTGGCCTCTTAAGTCACTCCGCAAGAGGAGAAACCTCCCTGTTTTTCCGTTTCCAGGAAGAGAGAACAAGTTATATGTATAAAGCTATTTTAATTCCAAAGAGCTTTAACTTGAAACGTATATGTGTATAAATTTTGGTGTTGCCAGTAAAATAAGCAATCTATGTTATTTTCATAATTGCTGCCCCCTCCACCATGAAATTGTAATTTTATAGGCAAACTATATACTGTACTGAGGCTCTTTGAAAGGCCACTAACTATTGCAAAATCTGACTCTTTTTGGCCCCCAAGAATCAGTCTTTGCTCCGTTAGTGGTGATATTGCCCTGTTGGTAACATATACTTTACAACTGTTGATGGTGTCTAATTCTTTTAAAAGAAGTATATATTTAGGAAAAAGTCTTTTTTGGAAGGATAAGTGTCCTTAAAACATATGCTTATAAATTAAATCTTAGTATCATATTTTGATTATCATATAAAGAGGCTAATTTAGAAACCCTTAGAGCTAGTAAATGCCAGTCATTTACAATAGTTTAAAATTAAATATGCTAATAAAGGGAACTTATGTCAGTATTTTCTGTTAAAAATAGTGAGTGTAGAAAATTAAAAAGAAAAAAAATCACCTACATAGCACACTCCTTAAAGTTGTTTTGATTTACCTGTTCTGTTTTTTTTTCCATATAAGGATATCTTACATATAAAAAGTTTTCATATAAATATTACTTTAAAAAATATGTATCTACTGTGAAAACAAAGGTAGTTACAGTGGCTTTTAAACCTCTTCTGTTCTTCCGTGTGGCAAAATGCTACCACAGTACTATTTTCATTCCATTTTTCTTTCAGTTTATTTAAGGAATGAAATCATTTTACAATTTTTTAAATTGTTTTTATTATTAAATAAAGGTGCATGACATTCTATTAAATACTATAAAACAAGGATTTCTGACATGGAGTCTCATGAGTCATGTTTTGTGTTGATTTCCTTCTAGGAGTGCTGCATGGCCATTCCTCTTTCCCAGATTGTGTTCATTGAAGAACAGGCAGCTGGAATTGGGAAAAGGTGAGGTGTCTCTAGTGCAGTCTTTTTTCACAAAAATGTTCCAGTCAAGCTGTTATTATCAACTTAGTAGATTTATTGTTGTGTCATGACTTCCTATGTGGGAAGGAATCTAATGATTGTGTTTTGGGGCTTTATAAAGAATAGTCGTTGGTCAGGAGCTCCCCTAAGATGTTTCCTACATTAAACTCATGGATAAATGGAAGTCATTCCTAAAGCACAAATCAAGCACTAAGGTTTACTATAATATCCTTGAGTCAAAATAAATGTCGGCCAGCTGTCATTGCATGCATTTCCATAAACATTCGCTTTGACATGTCTGTATCTCGTACTTAAAATCAGAAGTGACTCATCTGAGAAAAATGACTGATTTTACTCGTATGTCTAGTTGATCATTAAGTTTCTCTACTTTGACTTTTTCATATATCAGTGTTAAATAGAGTTTCATAATATTTATTGTCCAAATTAGGACATTTATAAAAGTAATAGGGGGTGCTGTTTATTTTACTTCATTATTTTTTTAAAGATTTATTTGTTTGAGAGAGGGAGGGAGAGAGCATGAGTGAGCATGTTGGAGGGAGGGGCAGAGAGAGAGAATCTTTCAAGCAGACTCTCCACTGAGCACGGAGCCCCACGAGGAGCTTAGATGTGGCGGTTGATCCCACGACCCATGAGATCATGACCTGAGCTGAAACCAAGAGTCCGATGCTTAACTGACTGAGCCACCCAGGCGCCCTGGGGGTGCTGTTTATAACTGGACCAAGGAAGCGTAAAATGGGACGGTTTTAGGCAAACTAGGACATGTGATCACCCTGGTTTAAAGCCACACGTTAAAATGTTTCTTTTTTTTTTTTTTTTAAGATTTTATGTATTTATTTGACAGAGATAGAGACAGCCAGCGAGAGAGGAAACACAAGCAGGGGGAATGGGAGAGGAAGAAGCAGGCTCATAAGCGGAGAAGCCTGATGGGGCTCGATCCCATAACGCTGGGATCACGCCCTGAGCTGAAGGCAGATGCTTAACCGCTGTGCCACCCAGGTGCCCCTAAAATGTTTCTTTTTAATCAAGTATAGAAAATTCTGGCTTTTACTTTTAAGTGCATGTAATTGAGGGCAACTTATGAACAAGTATTGCTGATGAGAATTTTTTTTTCCTTATGGGCCCATTGTGAGCTTTAGTACGGTTACTTCAGTAGAGGTAAAACAGATATTGAACTTCACTGGAAATGCAGTGCATGCCTTAATGAAAATGTTGTAGCTAGCAGGCAGGATTGTTTATTCGACATAAAAGAGATTGACGTTTTAAAAAGAGTAATAAAAGCGCAGACTTTAGAGTGGGCTATTTCTCTAATTTCTGTTTTTCCCCTTGTCCCTTTTTCCATGTTAACTAAGTTTTTTGTTTTTTGTTTTTTTAATGAAGGTACAATTACATATAACATTGTATGAGTTTCAGGTACACAACAAAATGATTCAATATTGGCGTATATTGCTTTTCTTAAGTTCTACAAAGTAAAACTTGAAAGTGTTCCAGATCATTTGAATTTTCCTCTGCTGTGTTCCTAGGAAATTTACACTGCATAACAAAAATTGTTTAAAATATTTACCTTCCCATTAGTGTCTTATTTTTAAACATCTCCAGTGAGGAAGAATTTAATAATATGTCAGGTTAACGTTTCTCAAATATTCTTTTTAGTTCTCAGCTCCCTCGTCCCAAGCAATTACCATATTTCATTGCTTCAAAATTGTACATATAATTTCACCTTTTAACATGTCTCATCCCAAGATGCTTCTCTGATTGGGTGGTTTTTAAACTTGAAATATGGAAATTGAATGGCTTGTGAAATGAATACATTTAAAAATTGGCCTGGATCTTTTTTGCTGACTTTGAGATTTGTAAACTTCTTTTTGTCTTGCAATCTTTAGTTCTTCATTGAGTTTCCTTTGACAATCTCTGATAGTGAGGCTCCGGTTTTTCAGTTTTAAAGATTGTGTAATGCTTTGCTCAGTCACCTTAACCTAATTGTTCTATTTTGTTACTCTACCTGACAGTTCCCTTCTGACAGTCCTGTTACTGTGAGTGCATGGTTTATTTGCTCACCTCACTTAAAGAAGTGAGAAATAGGACAAAGAAATAGGTGAAGGGTTCGTACAAGTCTAGCCCCAGTTTACTAATCAAAGCATTTATGACACTAAGGAGGCCCCACACATGGTGTTTTAATTTAACAGCGATATTTAGGCAATCATATGGACCTAAACAAAGTAGAATAATAAATGGGCAAATCTATAATGTGGTCATGAAGAAAAAACTCTAAGCTGCATATTCAAAGTATTTTGACCGGGTTTTTTGGTTTTGCTAATTTATGGAAGGAGATTGTTTATTGAGCAGGTTGGGGGGAAAAGGCTTGTAAAACTGAACAAATATAATAGTATTTTTAATAGCACAGAAGATAATGGTAGTCATAAAGATTATGGTAGTTTGTGTTTCTAGCACAGCAGCATTTTGAGAATTGTTTTTGCTGTTGGATTATCTTCTAGATCATTCTGTTGATTGAGTGGCATTTTCCAAAAATGTTACTGTAGAATGTTAGTTTTGGATGGAGTTTTAATAAAATGTCAGCTGGCCGGTTTTACACAGATAAGTTTTCACATTTTGTTTTCAAATGAGTAGGGTAGTATGCTTTGGCAGAAATTATAGGCCCCATGGTAACCTCTGGGGATAACTCTGTATGTGGAAAACCCTAATCATAAACCAAAATAATGAACTATCCCAAATTTTGCAAACTTATTTTGAACTTATTTTTTTGCAACCCCATTTTTCATTGATCTATAGAGCTAGTAACTTGAACTTCTTGGTTCAGTGCTGATAAGCTGTCAGTAGAGGTATTTTTGAAAGGTTCATTAATACTGAATTAATAACAAAGTTTAAAAGGATTCCTTTCAGGATGCGCTTTGTTTCTACATGAATTTTAAAAGTGAACTTAAATATATTAAAAATTATGAAAATAGAATTAGTGGTTCTTAAAAGGTAATTAAATTCATTACATTTATTCTTTAGTGCCAAAATAGTGGTTCATCTTCATCCAGCTCCAGCCAGCAAAGAGCCCGGCCCGTTCCAGAGCAGTAAGAACTCCTACATCAAACTCTCGTTCAAAGAACACGGCCAGATTGAGGTGGGCTTTTCTGTGCCTAAAACTGGCCTAGAAAGATGTGCTTGTGTGTGTTTCTGGTGGTTGTTTGTTAATATGATGTAAATTGATATTGTTCATCATACCAGGTTTCACCATATTTTTACAATAAAATTTTTCTATCTTAAGCCTTATCAGGAGAAAATACGAAGTTTAGGTCTTGGTGGGAACAGGAAGCCAGAGGGTGTGGTCCCAAGGCAAAAGCAGAAGCTGGAAATACGCTAAGTCATGCCATTAGGCTACTAGTAAAGTTGTCAGTGGTTTGGTGAAAGAGGCAGAGTGTACTGCAGTG
The DNA here is from genome assembly GCF_002007445.2 of Ailuropoda melanoleuca. Lineage (NCBI taxonomy): Eukaryota > Metazoa > Chordata > Mammalia > Carnivora > Ursidae > Ailuropoda > Ailuropoda melanoleuca. The sequence continues at coordinate 80,242,988 of NC_048224.1, read as the reverse complement.
ACAGGTTAAAGCATCTCAGTATCTGAGAGCTCACTGGCCTTAAGTCAGGAAGTCTTTCTTCCTTGACTCCACACAAATCTAATCACGTAAGTACTCCATAGTACGGCAGTTTACAGGTTCTGATTAGTAGGTCACTGTGTAAGTATTCTTCAGACATTCACAAGTGTGTGTGGATCTCTGCATTGATACCCTAAATTATTTATGTTTTCTCTATGGCACGTCACCCAGCACTCCTCACACAGTAGGCACAAAGCAAATATAAGCGACTAACTGAAGTCATTCTCACTGTAGTTAAACAATATAGTTGATTTTTTGTGACTGTAGGGATGTTTTGGCCCTCATTTCTGGCTTCACATTTTAACTAGACAAATTATTCTCTGCTTCCTTCATGGATAATGGTTGTATATTTTTCTTGGCACTGTATCTGTTTCGCTATAGATTGAAAACAATCCACATATGCGGATTGTTTAAAGTAGGTCTATTTATTCATTGTCACACATCTCTCTGTTGAGAATAGCTCACTTTATATAGAAGGTCAGTTTCTTTGTTTTTTTTTTTTTTTTTTCCTTTGTGCTTTATGAAGCTGATCCAAGAAAAGAACTTCCTTTGGTTTCTTTTGATGTCTCTGAGAGTTCTCGGCTTGTTGCAAATGACTGAACAGGCCTTTCAACTAAAGAAATGTTAAGTAATGATTCACATGAGGATACTATAACCTGACTGACTCATTTAAAGTGTATATATGTGTACAACAGTTTTACAGGCGTTTATCCGAGGAAATGACACAGAGAAGATGGGAGAATATGCCAGTTTCTCAGTCATTGCAAACAAATAGAGGACCCCAGGTATTGTTGAAACTGTTTCTTAATCCGATATTTTCGGTTCTGTACTTGCATCTTCATTTTAAGGGAAAAGATTTCTGTGATTATAGAACTTGCCAGAAACAAAATAAATGATATTCTGATTAAACATTTATTTTCACAGAACCTGATTTAGTGCTCTGCAGACAGTAGACACTTAGCAAAAATAAATGACTACTTACCAGAGTGATCGTTGGGGTGGTAGAAATTAGATTCCTTTCACTACATTCTGTTCTTCATAATCAGTGTGGCATCTGAGAGAACAGACAATGCCTCTGGGTGATGCTTTTCAGGCCAGTCTAAATTAACCACCCACCGTGCACAGACCCTCAAATGTGTGAAAGTAGTTTATGTAATAACTGTCAAATACTAAAATTTTAACTACAATTTCTTGCACGTTTGAGACCCTATTAAATATCTGACACATATATAATAGCTTGCCAAAGAACAAACATGAATTTAATTTATATCTAAAATACAGAGTAAAATATGCCACTTATTGTATGTTTAGTTTTTTTAATAATGATTTGAGGATCATTACGTATGACAAGAAACTGACAAATGTTTTGAAAGGAAACTAGATGTTTTTCTTTGGTTCTTTGTGGGTCCCTTCCCACCATTGAAAACACATTGTGGTGGGTTGCAAAAGAGTGTGTCCTTCCTATTTTGTATGTTTTATTTTCTACTTTTTTCAGCCAGGAAGAATAAGGGCTGTAGGAATTGTAGGCATTGAAAGGAAATTGGAAGAAAAAAGGAAAGAAACGGACAAAAACATTTCTGAGGTAACTCATACATAAGTTCCGGTCAGCTGTCTTTTTTGGCCATTTGTGTTCATTCTTTTGGATGTAGCTGTACTAATTCCATTCTGTGTATTGGAATATATTTAGTTTGCCTGAAGGCACAGTCTCTTATTCCAGGTCTTCTTCAGGTTGGCATAATTTAGCCAAACCATGTTTTAAAAACCTTTTCCAACAAGAAATGAAAACAAAACTCAAATTTGTTTTTTGTGATGTTAGAAAACATTGTGGATTGCTGTGTGTAAATTTTAAAGCCTAGATGGAATTGATTGCAGAATACTCCTAATGAATTCCCGGTCCTCTGTATAATTATTTGGACGTTTGGTTAACTTAGTTGAGGGAAAAATGCTGTTCTGTGGCTGTTAACCTGGCCAGACACCACACAGTTTGATGCCGCTGATGCTCAGGGACCAGACACAGACACAGTAAGAAAGGTGCACCCTGGGGGCTCCTGGGTGGCTTAGTTGGTTAAGTGACTGCCTTTGGCTCAAGTCATGATCCTGGAGTGCCAGGATCGAGACCCGCATCGGGCTTCCTGCTTGGTGGGGAGTCTGCTTCTCCCTCTGACCCTCCCCACGCTCGTGTTCTCTGTCTCTCATTCTCTCCCTCTCAAATAAATAAATAAAATCTTAAAAAAAAAAAAAAAAAAGAAAGAAAGAAGGGCTCAGACCAGCCCATCCCTTCCACCAGGAAAACAACCCTGAGCGTGTGCTTTGCAGTGTGTCTGCCACTTCATCGTATCTGAGGAAGTGCAAGTGAAAGGGAAAGAAGTCGAGTTAAGCAAAGCAGTTATGCATGTTAGATTCGGCCGTCAGCTACTGCATCGGAACGTGTCATTGGTCTTCCTGTGTTTATATAAAAATGGTCTTGGATTTTTTTATGAAACGACTGTATGAAGTAATTCTTTAGTTTTTAATACCAGTTTATAAGTAAAATTCCATGGACGAGAGCCGTTCATAGAATTTCAAAGACGTATATCAATCAAATAAAGTCTAAGCTGCAAATAGTTATGGGATACCTGTATTAATCAAGATTCTCCAGAGAAACAATCAATAGGAGATAAATAAGTATCGATATACAGATGTAGCTATCACTATATCCCTTTCTCTCTCTCTCTCTCTATATATATATACATACAATGCCATTTAATATGAGGAATTGACTCGTGATTGTGGGGACCAAAAAGTCCCACAGTCTGCCACCTGCAAGCTGGTGACCCAGTAAAGCTGGTGATAGAAATTCTTATCTGAGTCCGAAGGCCTGAGAACCAGGGGCACTGATAGTTTAGGTCCAGTTCAAGGGGAGGGTAAGACTGCTGTCTTAGCTTAACCAGTCAGGCAGGGAAAGCGTGAGTTCTCCCTTCCTCCAGCCTTTTGTTCGGGCCCTCCCCAGATTGCATGATGCCCACCCGCAGTGAGGAGGGCAGTTCTGCTTTTGTCTACCAATTCAACAGTTAACTTCACCTGGAAATACCCTCATAGACCCATCAATCATGTTTGATCGAGAACCTGGGCATCTCATGATCTAGTCAAGTCGATTTATAAAATTAATCACCATATTACCAATTCTGGACCCACGAGATTGAAAATATAGATCATTGAGAAACCAAGGTCATTTGATCTATTAAATGCCTATGGTCTAGGTTTTGCTGATCTCATATTTATGGTAAAGTTATATATGTTCCTCAGCTCTAAGTATTTCCTGCAAATTGGCAGCTGGGTCTAGAGGCCTGATCAGACTCGTGTTTGATCCCTTTGCTGAGACTAGCCGTGATGCTGTGTTCTTTGCTAAGAAGGCACATCATGTCTTTGTTAATGGTGGCATCGGCCGTTCGTGTTCGTGGCATAGATCTGCTGGTTCACTGGTGGTTATAATTGGTGATGTTCTAGGATTTATTTTTTATTAGTTGGAATACCTTTGAAGACATGCTTCCTTTCATCTACTATCTGACTACTCAGTGATATAGTTCATACGGGGAAGGCAGAATAAATGCCTTTTTCTTTATCATGAGGATAATAAATTGGTTCCTTATCATCCTCCAATGGCAATGCATTAGAGATTTTTTTACATATTATTATGAATTCTCAAATCTTAACATATTTGATGGGTTAAACACATTTGATGGGATCAATCAATTAGAATTATTATCCTGTTTAAAGCTCACATTGTCCCATCTTTGGCCAGTGGGAGCCTCTTCAGGTTGGCTCCTGAGTGCTTTTGATGTGACCCGGTGAACTTTGATAGCTTCCTTACTATTTGGTGTGACTAAAGTTCCAGGACCAGCTTGTACATTTCCTGCCCCAGATCTGGAATCAGCCATTACCTGAGAAGTCGCTGTTTTTCCAAGATGCCCAAAGGCTTCTTTTCTCCCTCTTTTTTATAAAGTCCAGTAATTTTACTAGAATGTGTTGTGTTAGTCATTCTGGGTTGTTATTTTCAGGTACACAATATATTCTTAATATTTGGTTCTAGAAATTGTTTCTTTTAATTTCAGGGATTTTTTTCCATTTTATAAGTTTTAATAATTGCTTTGATTTTTTTTTCTTCTGAGACTGTTAGCTGTATGTTACAGCTCTACTGCCTTGCTTTACCCTTTGCGACTTTCATTTTTTTTTATTTTATTTATTTATTTGTCAGAGAGAGAGAGAGAGCACAAGAGGGGGAGCAGCAGGCAGAGGGAGAAGCAGGATCCCTGCTGAGCAAGGAGCCTGACACAGGACTCGATCCCAGAACCCTGGGATCATGACCTGAGCGGAAGGCAGACACTTAACCAATTGAGCCACCCAGGTACCCCCGCTTTGCGACTTTCAAACCTTTTTTTATCTCTTTCATTTCTTTTTTATGAAGAAATTTTCCTCTTTCTAACCTGTTGTTTTTCTTAAGGTACTGTTGTGTTTATTCATTCTTGTGTTCTAATATAGTCTTTATTTCTGAAATGATTTTTTCAAAAATTCTTTCCTGAATCATGTCACTTCATTTCTGATTTATTTTGTCCATTCGTGGCTTGTGCCATTTTATTAACATCTTTTAGCTCATGTTGAAATAAAAGGTTAAGTTTTGATCTGATCTGTGAGCATGTCTTTCCGGCTTGCTTTTATTGTCTGTAATGTTATTTTACTCCTTATTTTCTTTTTTTCTCATAATAACTTTGTGTGGCATTTGACCTTGATACTTTGCTGTTGCTATTTTTCATGTGAAATCGGTTTTCCTGAACTTTGAAAGGAAGGCCTAATGTAGGGTAGCTTGTCTTGCTCCACAGAGCTCACTCTCCTGCTGTGTTCCTGCGGCGTTAAAAAGGTGGTGGCTTGCTTTCTGATTTCCTGGCCCTATTCCCTTGCCCTGTTTTTATCTGGACCTTTTTTTCCCCTTCCTCTCTTCTTCTTCTTCTTATCTTGCTCAGTTTTTGAGTCCTCTTAGCGGTTTCTCCCTGGTGTGGGATCCCCTTCTGGAAGGGAAGTCTGGAGGGCCAGCCCTTCCTGAGGACCCCTCATACCCACCCACTATTGAAGTAGGCAGAACCCTCCCAGTTTTAGTTACTATCCTCACATTGGCTAGACTCTCTTTCCAGCGACTACCTATGGGCTCCTTTGGGGTTCTGTTGTTGTCGAATCCATCACTTGCCCTGTTGCTTCCCACTTCTTTCTCCTGCCTAGATGCTGATAGCATGTAGATATTGTGACTCTTGGTGGTTCGTCCCTACTTGCTTGTATCTTGAGGTTTTTTACAGCTCTCTTGTCATTTAGTTTTATAGTAGCTGCCGCCTGTGGATTTTTGGTTTTGAGATCTAGTTGCCCTGTTTTTATATTGGGATTTGGAGAGATTCGAAAACTTTGCCGCCATAGCCACCATCTTCCCAGAATCTTTAAATTCGTAAAGTTCAGGCATTTTGGCATTACAGGGGTTCTTACCATCCAGAGAAGTAATCCTCTCAGAGCTAGTGACTGGATTCGGAAGCAGGGTCCTGAGAACTCAGGTCTCCTGATTTGCAGACAAGTTTGGTCCTCCTGCATCATGGCCACTGTCTTTGCCATGTAATGACAGTCATGGCCTGAAAGTTTAGCACTGGCAGATGACTAGTAGGGATAAGAGGATCCAGGTAGAGGGAACAGAATATGTAAAGGTAGAGAATCAAGAAAACTGAAACGGGATGCCTGGGTGGCCCAGTCAGTTAAGCGTCCAGTTCTTGATTTCTGCTCACGTCATGATCTCAGGGTTGTGGGATTGAGCCCTGCATCAGGCTCTGGGCTGAGTGTGGAGTCTGCTTAGGATTCTTTTTCTCCCTCCCCCTGTGCCCCTCCCCTGTGCGTACGTACACACACACACACACACTCTCTCTCTGTTAAAAAAAAAAGTGAAACAAAATTCAAGAATGTATTAATAACTGAAGCTAATAACCAAAATACTGACTGAAAGCAAGAAATAATGCTATAAATCAACTTACAAGGATATTTTTAGAGCAGATGCCATTTTTTTGAGTGAAAATTTGTGGATATGGTAGAGGGATAGATGGTTCTATAAAGTGGCAGATAAAATAATAGAATGGGCAGATGCATCTGTTTTGCATTTGTACATGTTGCTTTAATTTTATTATAGGTAGTTTATCTAATTTTTAGATAATTGGCTAATTCTAAATTTTAGAATAATAATATAGAGAGAAGTGAGGAAGCTTTCATGTTTTATGATTACTTAAAATATAGGTAATTCTTTTAGGACACAAATATTTGTATTTATTTTTTACAGACTGTAAGCAATACGGCTAATTTCTGTATTCTGTGTGGACCCACTATTACTTTTAAGCATATTTTTTATATAAAGTGATTTACCATAAAATTTTAAAAAGTGCTGTCTTACTAGTTTTCTTTACACAGGTAAGAGAAATCTATTAATATTTTATATACTCAAAGTAAGAATCTAAGTGTGTAAAGTGTTTGTGTGTTTTATTTTTGCAAACCAGGTTGGTGTGTGATTTGCCTTCCATTTAAATGTTAGAATTGACTTAGTCTCAGAGCTGGTGCCCAGAGTTTCCCACAAAAGGTTTCCTGCATCTGCTGGCTGTTGCTGATAAGAATCCAGTGTTTCAGCCTTTTGTTTATCTGAGGAAATTCCTGTTAGGTGTGTGCACATTCCCCTTTGTTTTCAGTATTAGCCTTAGTAAGTCTGGCCATAAGAATCTTACACAACACTCTATTCTTTTAGCAAAATCCTTTTGCAGATGGGGGATACTTTTCTGCATGTAATTAAGATGGGCACGAACTAATCAGAATCTGTTGACCACTATTCTATATGGACCAAAAGATTTTTCACTTAATGATAAGTTGATTAATAGGTTTAAAAAATAACATCAANGGACGGCACTGGAGGAGATCATGCTAAGTGAAATAAGTCAAGCAGAGAAAGACAATTATCATATGATTTCTCTCATCTATGGAACGTAAGAACTAGGATGATTGGTAGGGGAAGAAAGGGATAAAGAAAGGGGGGGTAATCAGAAGGGGGAATGAAACATGAGAGACTATGGACTATGAAAAACAAACTGAGGGCCTCAGAGGGGAGGGGGGTGGAGGAATGGGATAGACTGGTGATGGGTAGTAAGGAGGGCACGTATTGCATGGTGCACTGGGTGTTATACACAACTAACGAAGCATCGAACTTTACATCGCAATCCGGGGATGTACTGTATGGTGACTAACATAATATAATACAAAATCATTAAAAAAATAATAATAAAAATAAAAAATAACATCCATGCACATCATTTGGAAGACGTTCTTCACTGGAAGTCTAGTTTTGGCAATATGAAATAAATTTGTTATAAATATGTCTGATTAAGTTTGAAGACAACTTTGAAGTGGATATTCATTGTAGTAAATCAAACTATTGATGAGTTTTATTTAAGTATTTTTGGTGGTATTTGAATGGTTTTCTTTTGTGATATCTGCTATATCCAAAGCTACAAGTATAATCTGTTCAATATTTAAAGGCTGAGGTTTTCAGTTTCAGTTAAATCACACCTGCTACTAAAAGCCAAAATTGCTGTGCCCGAGGAAGTGCTCCGGCAGCTGCACAGTGCCGTTTCAACCGGGAGAGCTCTACAAAGCCTTTGATTCTTGACCTCCTGTCAGGAAATTGTTTTGGGAAAAGCCAGTGACAAATTTTCTTACTTGTTTGAAAGAAGAGTAAAAAATATTTTCTGAACAATTTATTACTTATGTCAGCTTTTGTTTGTTTAATCACTAATAACTTTTCTCTTTGAAAATGTGAAAAGTTGTTTTCGCAGTTTGTTTTGGAAAATTTATGGTTTCTTAGCTAAACCAAATTCTTAGAATAAGATAGGTTTATTACGTAAATATTTATATAAATTGATATTTGTAGGGAATTTTCAAACACTTTTGTCTAAAGGAAGAAAGTAGAGTGCTTCATTGCTGTGAAACATTTTAATGCTTTAGACAGATTCCAACAAGAACTTGTTTCTCATTTCAGGCCTTTGAAGACCTCAGCAAGCTAATGGTCAAGGTATGTGTAATTTACACCTATTGAATTCTTACCAGTTAGCAGACACTTTGGGGACATGATTTTTTTCAGTCTTTTACTGTTCTCTTGACAGGCTAAGGAAATGGTGGAGTTATCAAAATCAATTGCTAATAAGATTAAAGAGAAGCAAGGTGACATCACAGAAGATGAGGTAAATAGGTTCCCTTTTTAAGGCATTAGAAACCGGATTAGACAAATAATGCAGTGATGTTTTGGTGTGTTAGCAGTTTCTTTCTTAATGTAGTGGTTTCTGTTATGGCTTGTGGATATATGAAAGTATTTAAAAAAAAAAAAGCCATCCAATAGGATTAAAAGATACTTTAATACCTTCTCTTGGAGTGTGGAAAAGAGAGAGATTGAAATGTGTAAGGAGTGGTGGTTTTATACGTATCCATACGTTTGATATTTGTTTCATTAAATTTGTCTACAATTTGATCACAGCCATTTTCCTTTCTAAGGTTTTGGCTCTGTCATTTGGTTGGCATTAAGTTCAGCACAGTTGTTACCTAAACCTCTTCTCACACCAAATGTGTGAGGTCAGTGGAGTAGGAAATATCGAGACAGGAGAGGGAAGAAGAAGAATTAATTAGCTTTATGCAGGGAACTACTAGAAATCCACTTTCTTAGAGTTTATGCTATAGAAACAAGGTAGAAGAAATGGGTGGATATAGAAATAATTGAGTGGAAGGGAACTTATGATAGATTTCAAATGTCGGGGTGGAGAGACTAATGCTGCTTATTTGTTTTTTTTGTGCATTTTCTTCTGTGATTATAGACCATCAGGTTTAAATCCTATTTGCTGAGCATGGGAATAGCTAACCCAGTTACCAGGGAGACCTATGGTTCCGGCACCCAGTACCATATGCAGCTGGCCAAACAGCTGGTTGGGATACTGCAGGCGCCGCTCGAGGTAAAAAGAAAACCGAAGTGGTCTCTTTCCATTGTGTTAAATAATTGCCACGTCATCAGAAATCTTTTTTTTTTCTTTTAATAATAATTTTTTATTATGTTATATTAGTCATCATACAATACATCCCNTATTATGTTATATTAGTCATCATACAATACATCCCTAGTTTTTGATGTAGTGTTCCATGATTCATTACTTGCATATAACACCCAGTGCTCCATGCAATATGTGCCCTCCTTACTACACATCACCATCCTATTCTGATCCCCCGCCCCCCTCCCCTCTGAAGCCCTCAGTTTGTTTCCCAGAGTCCATAGTCTCTCGTGGTTCATTTCCCCTTCTGTTTACCCCCCCCTTCATTCTTCCCTTCCTTCTCCCACCTATCTTCCTACTTCTTATGTTCCGTAAATGAGTGAAACCATATGATAATTGTCTTTCTCTGCTTGACTTATTTCACTTAGCATAATCTCCTCCAGTCCCGTCCATGTTGCTGCAAATGTTGGGTAATCGTTCTTTCTGATGTTTGAGTAATATTCCACTGTATATATGGGCCACATCTTCTTAATCCATTCATTTGTTGAAGGGCATCTCAGCTCCTTCCACGATTTAGCTATTGTGGACAATGCTGCTATGAATATTGGGGTGCATATGGCCCTTCTCTTCACTACGTCTGTATCTTTGGGGTAAATACTCAGTAGTGCAATTACTGGATCATAGGGTAGCTCAATTTTTAACTTTTTAAGGGACTTCCACACTGTTTTCCAAAGTGGCTGTACCAACTTGCATTCCCACCAACAGTGTAAGAGGGATCCCCTTTCTCCACATCCTCTCCAGCATTTGTTGTTTCTTATCTTGTCAATTTTTGCCATTCTAACTGGCGTAAGATGGTATCTCAATGTAGTTTTAATTTGAATTTCCCTGATGGCTAATGATTTTGAACATTTTTTCATGTGTCTGTTAGCCATTTGTGTGTCTTCATTGGAAAAGTGTTCATATATTCTGCCCGTCATCAGAAATCTTAACTCGAGTTGAACTCCTTTCAAGTGTGGCTACTATTCAACCAACATGTTATTTTTTTCTTTCAGGAATATTAAATTAGTTTGGTGTACTTATTAGTATATTTGTTGTCAAAATCTAGATTGTTTTCAATTTCCATTTCAGATATCTGTAACTTCTTAAATCTATTTGACAGGAAGTTTTTCTTATCTCTTGTTTTCAAAAGGAAATATATGATCTCTAGGGGTGTGTGTGTGTGTATGTATTCCTATATATTGAATCTTAATGTAAGTATACTCTTAATTATTTCATAATACAGATTTATCTTCTGACATTACCCAGGCAATCAAAACTTCATTTATTAAAACACTTATATTAAGACGTATTTGCGTCATGACAAAATAGAGTAGTATAATGAATCCCTGCGTGTCTGTCATCCAGGTTTGTGTGTAAGCAGCCTTCACTCAGAATTACTTTAAGGCAATCCCAGACATCACGTCACTTTGTAAATTTTTTAGTATGTAATTACAATGATAAAGATACTTTAGGGGCACCTGGGTGGCACAGCAGTTAAGCGTCTGCCTTCTGCTCAGGGTGTGATCCCGGCGTTATGGGATCGAGCCCCACATCAGGCTCCTCCGCTATGAGCCTGCTTCTTCCTCTCCCACTCCCCCTGCTTGTGTTCCCTCTCTCGCTGGCTGTCTCTATCTCTGTCAAATAAATAAATAAAATCTTTAAAAAAAAAAAAGATACTTTAGATGTAATTATAATCCCATTTCACACAGGAAAATTTAAAAATAATTTTTTAATATTGTCAAATATCTAGTTAGTATTCACATTTTCTCTTACATTTAGTTTGTTCAAATCAGGATACATTGCAATTGGTTGATTTGTCTCTCAAGGTTTTTTTTAAGTTCCATGGGTTTCCCCTTCTCCCATCTCTTTTTTCAATTCAAAAACTATTTATTTATTGAAGAAACTAGTGGTTTATTTTAGAGAGTGTCTCAGGGTCTGGATTTTATTGATTTGTATGTTAACATACTTCCCTGTCCCGTGTACTCCCTGTAGACTGGTAGTTATACCAAGAAGTTCTTTTTTCTTTTTTCTGACAAGTATTTCAAGAGTGTGCTGTGCACTTCTACTGGGAGGTATGTAATGTCTGTTTGTTTTTTCGTATGTGAGGCGGCAGCAGCCACTAGCAGTCAGGATTTAGATCTGCTACTTTGGGGTTGCAATGGTGATATTCCTGTTTAATTCCATAATTTCTTCATTTATTAGTTGTAATAACATAAAACATTTAATTATACTTTTTGAAATATGGTGTAGAGGTCCTCTTCTCATTTAAGTAAACGCTAAAACAGTAATAATGATGTGAAAGTCCAAATATTGAATTTGAAGTGCTTCATGTATCTGACTAGGTTTTCCTGTGTATAAACTTAGTTGTTAAAGACTTCTTAGGAAGTTTTATGATTCCGCTTTCACTCTGATTATGATTTCTGTTAAGAAATGCCAACTGGTGCTAATGATAACATAATACTTTTGAATTTCCGTATTTTAACAGGAACGAGGGGGAATAATGTCACTCACGGAGGTGTACTGTTTGGTAAACCGAGCTCGAGGAATGGAAGTAAGAATAGAACACTTAGATATTCTTTTAACTAAATAGACTTTCTTAATATAACACAAATTCCCCAAAGTGAATACAATTTGAGGAAGGGGTGAGAATATCAAAACTATCTGAGAAGCAGTGTGGTGTAGTGAAAAGCACACTCTACTGCCTTGGGATCTAGGAGGTGGACTCTCCCTTGTTTGGCCAGTGATGTGCTGAGTGACCTGGAGTAGCTTGCTTAACCTCACGGAGCCTCGGTTTTCCTACCTATAAAACGAGGATTTGGATTGACTAATACCTTCTGGCTTTAATATTCTGTGTCTGTACTGTGATTGATAAGCTTGTGTATGATGCCTTTTCTCTGTGATTGTCAACTGTTTTAGATTAACTGGGCTGGATACAGACTGCCTGTAGAGAAACGGGGGGAAAGCCGCCCTCCTCCTCTGGCTCTGAAGCAGCAGTGGCTGTTCTTTGACCCTCATTGTCCTTTCACACCCACGTGTCTTCGGCCCCCCAAGTTCTGTCCTTGCACTCTTGTGTCCTTTAGTCAAGCACAGTTTTGTGTCAGTAGTCACCTCTGTGCGAATAGTTCCTATATATGTCTTCCCAGCGCTCGCTCAGTGTGTCCTTACTGTCTACCAGGCCCTCTGCACACATGACCCCATTTATCCCTGCGGTACCTCAGTGAGGCAGCTGCTTTCACTCTCCCCATCTGGGGCATGATGAGAGGATGAGGAAGGTGAGGCTCATAAAGATTAAATTATTTGACCAAGGCTGTGCCTGGAAACAATGGTTTGACAGGCGTCTGGACCCAGGCTGGGCTGGCTCTGGAGCCATTCTGTGTGACTCAAAGCTGTACTTGTCAACCACCACACTGGGCTGACTCTTCAAGGTTGCGTGGTCTGTAAGGGTGGCCACTGGCTAGCTACATGTGACAACTGTGACCTTGCAATACAGTTAATCCAAACTGAGGTGTGCTCTAAGTGTAAATTACACACCAGATTTAGAAGACTTTGTACAGAATAAGAGATTAAATATCTCATTAATAATTTTGATATTGATTATATGTTGATGTTTTAGATCTATTGGGTTAAATAAAATACATGTATTAAAATTAATTTCACCTGTTCCTGTTTATTTTATTAATATGACTACTGGAAAATTTAAAATTACATATATGGCTTGCCTTGTTTTCTGTTGGGTAGCACTGCTTTGCTTCTTTGCTAATCCTTTTTGCCTTATAGTAGTGATTAAGCCACCTAAAATCCTTGATAAATGATCATTTTTATATTTTTATTTAAAAAAATTTTTTTTAAATAGACTCCATGCCCAACATGGAGCTTGAACTCATGACCCTGAGATCAAGTCACAGATAAATGATAATTGTTAAATTTCCTCTTCTGTTTTAGTGATCATTATAATTATACAGCATCACTCCATTAATTTGCAGTGTAAACTGGATTTTTTTTCCTCTTAGTTGCTCTCACCAGAAGATTTGGTGAATGCATGCAAGATGCTGGAAGCGCTAAAATTACCTCTCAGGTAAAAGAGCCTCTGCGGGAAGCTTGCCAGCTAGAGCCACTCTTCCATCCAGAGTAGACAGGAAAGTCCTGTGCGGCCTGCCATCCGCGTGGCGAGCCAGCATATTGCCCTTCTTGAAATTAAACGAACAGAATTCACTTGTCATCCTGGCTTCCCTTCTTATCGGGGCTGGTGGTCCAAGTCTTGTTGATTTGGGGGCAGTGACAGAAGAATGTGGGCTCTTCCTAGGAGGTCAGAGTAACCAGCCCCCGTGCTTGACACTTTTTGTGTTCGCTTCTGGAGATTTCAAAGTACAGACGTTCAGCTGTGAATTATATTTTCCTCCCCTCAGGTTAAAAACAAAAGTGCCAGACATATTTTTCTTTAGCATGTGGATTATAGTTCATACTTTTATTAAATGTTTATTCATGAGCCTTTTAGTTATGCTGTGGTTGCTTGTGGTGGTTATATTTTAAATGTTAGCCCTCATTCCCGGACACAAAAGAGAGCACAGGATATTTGCACCTCCTTAGTGGCGGAAGATCCGGGATACTCACAGCTCTGTTCTCCCATCTGTGGTTTTTTTAGGCTCCGAGTTTTTGACAGTGGCGTCATGGTCATTGAGCTTCAGAGCCACAAGGAAGAGGAAATGGTGGCCTCAGCCTTGGAGACAGTATGTGAACCCCGTTTCCTCCTCATCAGTCTGCCCACCAAGACCTGAATGCTTAGCAACTTGAGAAACAGGATTTCCTTTTGAATTTAACTTTACTAAAAAGTAATGTTTGTAGACCCAATTAAAAGCACCTAGTATTAACAATGAATAAATACTAATCAAAATTACACTTATAAAACTTTTGAAACTTACCAAGGAGAATTGGAATTCGTGAGGTGCTTTCTGTTTGAAGCTCAGTCCTGCGGACAAGTTTTTTGACTTTGTTAATCAGAATGTCAACCTTGGTGGAACTTTTTCTTTGAGTAACACCTCCACAGGCAGTATTATAAAACATCCCAAGTTGTTTTACGAAAGAATTGCTTCAAAAAATAGGAAAAGCAACTGTAGTTTAGGTGGATTTTACTGGCCAAACTACGGCTATTACTCGTTAGGAGACCTGAAGTATTACTGCCTTCAGAGCCTCTGTGGTGAGCCTGTTTAATTTGAATAACTCATATATTTATTACACCGATTTTAAACTAGATGAAAACCTCAAGACTATCGATAATTTCTACCGTATATTTTAAGCTAAATCTATATATAAGGTTCGTTTACTGGAGCACGAAGTATGCACTCAGAATTTGTTATATGTTCCTTGTCAGAATATCAAAGAATTCTTCTTAGGGTTCAGCATAATGCCTTTGTTACATTATAGAGGGCTTCACGATATTTTAGGCTCTACTGTGTTTTCCTCAGTCCTTCAGTGTTTTTAGAATTAAACATTAGTGAAGATTTAGTTCCATAGTGAATATTCTTTGGATTTTAGTAAGAAATTCAGTAAATTATTTCCTGAGTAGACTGGTCGACGCTCTCCCTAGCTTAGTACCTAGGTGGCCTAAATTATCACATTTTTTCCCTGCTATGTTTCTGTTAGGTTTCAGAAAAGGGATCCCTGACATCAGAAGAGTTTGCCAAGCTGGTGGGAATGTCTGTCCTCCTGGCTAAGGAAAGGTAAGTGAGGTCCTTGCTCTTCATTACTAACTATATTTGTGTTTCTGAATGGACAGATGATTGTGACTTTTTCCCCTTGATTCCTAGGTTGCTTCTTGCAGAGAAGATGGGCCATCTTTGCCGAGATGATTCAGTGGAAGGCTTGCGGTTTTACCCAAATTTATTTATGACACAGAGCTAAGGGTTTTGTATTTCAAATACTTCTTGTTCATCTACTTGTATCATGTAGAAGTTGTAGGATGTTGAGCTCAGAGTAAACCCTGATAAACTGAGAATTTCTGGAACTTTATACTATAATATAAAACCCTTTTAATTTCTCCCTAAATATTGTGGTCCAGGAAGTTTACTTGGGATAAATATAGGAAAATACAGAAAACTGAACGCCACAATGAATTTGAAATCATGCTATAGTTGTATAGAACCATCAGAGTGTAACTTGAAATATGGTGGACTTTGACTTGATCCTCAAATATGACCATTTTTTTAAAGAAGGGAGTTCAGTTAATGGGGGAAGAAAGAAGTTGCATGTTTGGACAGGTTAGTGGTGTGACTAAAATTCATTGAATTATAAACAGTTTTTCTCTGCATCTAATGTGCCCATTTGGGGGCGGGGGGTGGTTCATGAAGCAAGTCCTACTGTCAAGGTAGCTTAAGAACTGGCAGCATTGGGATGGAACATGAAACTGCAGAAGGCCATCTGAGGCTCCCTTGCTAAGGGCTTTTCTTTAGAAGCAGTCAAAGCGTGTCTTCAACAGATACCTTAAAAAAGGAGAAAATTGTATTTGACTTATGTATATATAATCTGACTCATCTTTTTTTCAAGTGATGATTTCACGGCTGGCATTTAAAGAATGCGGCTATCTCATTTTGTTTAAAAAATGCTGTGGATTTTGAAACTGAATTAACAAGCTGTATAGACACGCCCAGAGATATGATTACAAATTTGGAAAGTAGAGGGCTGAGGAATTCCCTAGGATTGTGTGGGTGGAGGGGCCCGGAGAACCTCTAAGTAGCTTAACAGGAACCTTGGTGCTCTTTGACCTCGAAAGCCAAGGACAGGAACAAAGAAGGTGGACAAGTAATCGGTCTCCTTTTCCTTCCCTTAAGGAGTTTCAACAAGGAACTTTAAAAAATTTTTCATATTCCAGCAATATTTTTTTGTCCTTACCCCATACGTTGGAAGTTGCGTAGAGAAACTATCTCACTGAAAAGTATTACTGAGATAACAAAAACTGGCTGATATTGAACGTAGATTGCTTGAGTTCTAAAGTGGACTGCCTGACTTCCTATGTTACTGCTGTCCAGCATACGGTGTGCTGGCATTGCCTCAAACTCAGGGACCCCACAGGGACGGAAGGAGACTCCCCTTCTAAGACTCTGTTGAAAAGGGAAAGTAGTGATGGTTTTCGGCCACGCCTCCAGAAGGGATAGTGCCTGTATTGAGCTAACTGTTGTGACCAGCCGGAGGGGACACCCCGGCTCACACGCTGGGATCCAAAAGACCTTGTCACTGAGTGAGGTGGAGGCCACTGCCAGAGACCACTACAGATGCCCTTTGGGGAAGTTGCAGGGATCCTTGGCTGCAGACCCAGGGAATCCCTACCCCTGCAGCCGGAGTCAGTCCCTGCCCCCGCCTGCAAAAAGTGGCTGTTGCCGCTTCACATCCTCCAGCGTCACGGGAACGTCTTGGCTAAATCCTGCCTGTCTTCATTTTCTGAACCTGTCGCTGATGCTACGGTGTGATGACAGATCCCCTCAGTTTCTCATTAGCTCAGCCTCAGGTTTGTGCGGGGGGAATTCAGTGTCTGGCTGCCCGTGTCTTTCAGGCCATTGTGTAAACTTGTTTGTATGGCTCTCCCATTTCAGGGTTGTACTCACCCTGCTCCGGCAAACATGTGCACGCACATTCATATGCACACACACACACACACACACACACACACACGGTATCTCATCTGGCTGAGGTTTTTAAAAAATTACAAAGGTAAATAACAATCTGTTTCAGCAGCTGGAATGAGTTGCAACTAAGATTGTTTGAGCTACTGGATCTAGCTCTTACGGTGTGGATTCATTACAGCGAACTCCCACGGTTCAACATATTAATTTACATTAGTGTGACAACACATTAAAAAAAAATGGAGCAATCTAAAGTGTATAAAGTGAACTAAAGAGGAAGAAAAGTGACATGTGAATATATTTTGGAAATGTCACATGAATTAACAAAACAAGTAGTTCTTTGCGGTTTTATTTTTAAAGTGGGCATTCTTCACTGTTTTCAGACCTCTGCGTGTATATTTTTTATGCCCCCCCCTTTTTTTTGCCAAATAGGGTGTTATAGAGGTTATGTTTAAATACAACCAATCAGGCCCTAAATGCAAAAAAATTAATCTTGGTGCTTATCACTGGTATAATTATTATTTTTGCTTTATTAACTTTGCTCTTAGGAGCATAAATTTGTTTGTAGCTTTACAATAATGGAATTTTTCTAGTCACTTACTGTCAATTTTTTTACATTGTACAAGTAAAGATTGTTTTCAGGGTTAAATGATTGGAATTAATGTATATAGAGTAAAATTACTGGAAAACTTTTAAATGATTTTTCTTAACTTGGTGTTCTTTTTAAAATACTCTTTGAAAAAATATATGAAAGTGATATAATGAGAATAAGCCAGTATGTTAAGATTTTTTTCTTTATTTATGACCTCAAGATCTTACTGTTTTAGTTTTTTTTTAAAGAAAACAATGGGAAATGGCTCATGAACTGTTTTTTTGTTTTTTGTTTAAATTCTTGATGTGAATTCCATTGTTGACTGACCTTGCGTATTCACATGAATGTACTGTCCCTTGTTCCCTTTAACCAGACTAGCCTGAGCAGACATGGATTTGTCATGGCCTCTTTCTTGTGCTCTGCCCAGCAGTCTCAGCGTTTTCATTTTGGTACGGTGGAGACACAACTCATAAGCTGGTTAGATTTTTAGACTGTGCCTCAGAATTAAATCAAGCATGCTCAAAATGATCCCTGAAAATTTCTTAAATTGCCAGTGAAGTTCTCTGTATAGTCTTACAATTAGAATCCCTGTAGAGTGATACACGGGTATGAATATATTATGAATATAGTAAGTATACTATATACAATAAAAACTACATAGCATCAGTAGACTTATAACACCAATAATTAAACTATTTAAATGTGTGTCCTTTTTGGTTTTTGGCCACTAGATATGCTTGAATTTATGTAAATTTGTTGCTAATCCCACCCCTTATGATAGATCTAGTGTGAACTCCACAAGGGGAGAGATTTTTATCTGGTTTGTTCATGGGTATACCTCAGAGCCTAGAACAGGGCCTGGCACACAGGAAGCATTCAATAAATATTAACTGAATGAATGAACTCTGATGTATATAACTATTTATAACCTGGTTCCATTTATCCTACTTTATCTCCCATTCAATTCAATAAAAAAAATTTTTTTTAAATGTTGACTGCACAAGGAACTATGTAGGCCACTGGTGGGGGGGGGATGAATCAGATACATCGTCTGCCTTTAAGAGGGTGACCTCGTTGGGGAAACAGACATGTGAACAGTGTCATCTGAAGACGGAATGAGGTGCTTGTCATGGAAGCGGCACAGGTACTGTGCTGTGCAGGGCGGGAGGAGGGTCCTTTTGTTCCTATGGAGCGGTCTGGAAAGGCCAGGGAGAGAAGAGCCTCATGAACTAGGCTCACAAGGACCAACAGATTGTCAGTAGGTGGAAGGCGTTGGGTTAGAGAAACAACATGAGGCGTGCCCCTTCCTGTTCCAGGGGCATATTTCCTTAGACTGTGCAGACTTGCCTTCCTTTACTTTCCCCATTTGCTTACCCACCTCCAGCCCAATAATCAGAATCATACTTTGCTCATTCCCACCTGCTTTAGAAAAATCTGTTTCCAGTACACAGCTCCATAATAGTTCTATTACCTGTCCCACTGATGTGACTGTATTTTGTCTTCATGCCATAAGAAAAGAGAACTGGGTTTCTTTAAAGTTCAAGGACTGTCATATAACTCTGAATCTTTTAAATCTCTTCTGGCCTAGGTCAATGATTGTACATGGTAGGTTCCTGGTTAAGTATTAACTGAATACTTGAGTGATTTGGGGATTATAATGTGTCATGAATTGACTCACAGACCTAAATCTGTGTCCTTTACCATCCATCCAAGAGGCTTCTCAACCAGACTTGTCAGGGCTCAGCCCATCTGACATACTCTGTCTTACTCAAATTCCATGACATGGGGCATAGCCATGATGTGGGAAGCACTCCAGAAAAGTCAGGTGAACACACATGTAAGATCTTGTTGTTACAGTGTGAAAATTGGGTCATTCGTGTTCTTCCTTGAGTCCTGATAATCATGAGTCAGTTAAAGCTTTTCTCTCAGAGCATTATCTAAGGAAATAAAGGATCTCTCCACATATATAAAGGATACTATGAAGATAGTGAATATGTTTTATACAGTTTGCACATGTTACTAGACCAGTCACTGACCTGGAAAGAGTTAAAGCTACCTTGACAGCAGCTTGTTTTAGTCAATCCCAGCAAGACCATGGAAGCTTTTTTCCTTTCATGTCTATGCTGCCTTCTTTTAGAAAACATTATGCCTTAAATGCGCAATAAAGACAAATACAATTTGGCAAGAATTCTAACTAAGGTAAAAATGACCAACCGTTACAATTATAGCTGTAATTTTAAAAATGTGCAAGCACATTGACCCAGCCACCTGTACCTGGATTTAGGTTCTCCCAAGTCCCAAAGGTGGATTTCCAGGGAGAGCATTTCTGAAAGGTTAACGCAAAGCAAGTTGCTTTCTATACGTTTCACTTAATCACCACAAAACTTCGGTACAACTATTATATGCCTTTTACAGTAGAGGAAAGAAGCGATCAAGTATTTGCCAACGTTACTGAAGTTGGGCTAGAATTAATCTTAGCTTTCTCTAACTCTAAAGCCCCACTCTTTACATTGAGCTTTTGCTTTCAAAAAATGCCAAGGGCTGTGGCATGTATTTGGAAAGAAATCTCAACTTGGGCTGATGAATGGACGTTGGACTAGATAATTCTGTCAGCGCAAACTTGGATGGATTTCATTGGTACTGCTAGTATTAATTATTGGACAAGATAAGTACTCAACAAATTTGGTAGCTCTGACAACCTCTGATAACTGATAATTGAGTAACTGTGCTACTTTTAAAAGATTAAGTATAGATTCAAGAACCTGCAAATACTATCTTTTTAAGTTTTAAGGATTGAGGTAAAATTTACAGTGAAACGCACAGATCTTAAGTTGGATGAGTTTTAACAAATGCATAATAAATCCACGTAACTCAACACCCCAGCCAATAGCACATATCTGCTGTCCCCCGAAGTTCCCTGCAGCCTCTTTCCAGTCACCTGCTCCCTAGAGGCCACCACTTTTCTGATTTCTATTACCACACACTGGTATCCTCTGTTAAATGGTGTATTTTGTGTAAAAGAGAAGCAAATGGTAAACTGTATTCACAGGACAGGGTACTGAAAACAAGCCCAGCCGATAAGGTGGAGGAACTCTATCCTCCAGCATTCTTGCGAATTAAGGGTTTTTTAGGTGTCATTTTTAAATTTAACCAGCTCTGGCTCTGGAGAAAGAAAAAACGAAACGAAGATGCACTTTACCTGAACTATTGTCTTTTGAGACTCTTTAGGGACATTTGGGAAACCAAGTTTACAGCCGACGAGTCAGGCCACTCGGCTGACTGACTTCTGTGGTCCCCCAGGAGAAATGAACACCGGGGGAGAAGTGATTGGATCGGAACGTGGGGAGACTGCGGCTCGCCCTGGGCCTCGCCAGGCCGCGGGCTGCGGGTGTGTGCGCGTCCGGGGTCTGCCCCGCTCCCCGAGGCCCCGCCAGCCGCGCGCCGCGGGGAGGATGTGCTGCCCAGAGCGGGCGGGGCTGACTTCGCGGCCGGCGGGGCCCCCGCCCTCCGGGGCCGCCTTCTCCGCGCCGTCGGGGGCGGGCTCGG